>NC_133302.1:21044173-21644173 GCF_005239225.2 Populus alba | reverse complement strand
TTTAATTTTAAAATTTAAAAAAATAGTTGAAATATACGTAAATTAATTTAAATATTTATATTAATAAAAAAAAAAACACGTAAAAAATACAGCTAGGGGATGGAAAGATTTGCATCACCTGTCCACACGTTTTTGACCGACTAATAAGTCTCCATCTGGAAACTGAACGTAAACGTTGTTTCATGTCAAATCTTCGTATTATGTTTTTTCCTGGTAAATTAAGAGAGATGACTGAAATTTAATTGATTGTTCTTGTTGAAGAATTTTCTTGAAATCACTTTCTGAAAAGTTTCTGCCATTACTTTTCATAGATCAATTAGGCAAACCCGTTCATAAGTATTATTCGTTATTCTATGGAAATGTTCTTCTTTCTTAAAAAATAAAGGAATGGAGGTGTTTGAATATACAGAAGAGCTTTTACCCAGTTACGGTAAAAAGCGACGACCAAATAGTTAGAAGATTTGGTTTGGAGACTAATTAAAAAATAATTTGGTTACTAAGTCATTTAATTTTTGTTATAAAATTCCTTGTTAATAACCCAACTTGGTTTAAATTTGGGTTAGCTAGATTGTTTAGATTTGACTAAATTAATTATATTTTATTGAATTAATATCTTTTCTAATTGAACTTAAAACTAGATTTATACCAAGTATTATATTATAAATTTTTTTAGTTTTACTTATTAGACTATGCAACAAATAGCCCTAATCTTTCCAAACCCAATGTTTCCTCGCATTAATTGTCGTATTAAACAAAACATAGGTTACGGTCACATTTTAAACAAGAAAATCAATATTTGGAACTTGGGCTTCTGTGAATAGAAAAACTGGGAACATCCCTTCACACATGATCTCATTGGTAACCTAGAGTTTAGGATCAAGAGATTTACTTTTTCTGTGGTTTCAGGTTCGAGTCCTGTGATTGCTTATATAATAGTCACTGGATATTTATATGATCTTTAATTTTAGGACTCATGAGATTAGTCGATGTGCGCGTAAGCTGTCCGAATACCCACGTTAAACTAAAATAAAAAGATAAAAATATGAGACCAGAAGCAGAAGACATTTTTTATTTCATTCTTTAAGAAAGAACCAAGCACGAAGAATGGTGTGTCCATGGCGTGTGCGGCCACCGTCCCTAACAGACCGCTTTGGGGACGTTGACAAAAAGGAAAGTTCAATTTCTGGAATAATTAGGGAAACTAAAGTATATATTATACGAGACAACTTCTCTGATTTGGACTTGCAAGAAACTACTCGTGGGTCGTGGCTATGTTGGTAATACTTGGGAACCTTCATTATCTATTTGACAGCTAGAGATATGACTTGGTTACCTGCCATTCTTTCCTTGCCTCTCCTGTCCATGTTACAGTCAAATTCTCCTCAAACTGTGTTTCTATGCTTTTGTTTTTTTTGATAGGTCTTATGTTTGAAAAACGTTGATTAGCATTTTAACCAAACACCATTTTTCATGGTTTCTTCAAAACGCAATCACTGCCGTGAGACAAATACACTCAAAGTAGCTCTAGTAAAGTCCTATAGCACTCCTCAATTTTAAGAGATTAAATAAAAAATAAAAAATAAAAAATAAAAAATAAAATGATTCAATTAACTCAAGTTAATCTATTAAAATAGAATTAGAAAAGCAAAATAGCTTAATATAAAAATATATAAAATATAAAATATTGATTTCCAATTAATCCAATTTTAAAGGATAAAATTAAAAAAAACAATATTCCATTAAAAAAGACAAAAAAAAAAACTTGAGTTAAGAAGAGTAACTCATAAAACTCGCTGCTTGAGTCATGAAACCAAAATAAATTTATAGAAAAAAAAAATTTAAAACTTAATTTTTAATTATTTCAATGTTGAAAAATAAAGTTAAAAAAAAATATTAATTGAAAAAAAAAAAAAACCTGAATCAACATTGTTAACTTGTAAAACTCGTAACCTGAGTTATGAGACTATAATAATCTCATATAAAGCATGATAAAAATAATAATTATGAAACATAATTTTTAATTAACTCAATGTTAAAAGGATGAAGTTGAAAAAATAATATTTAAAAAATCAACAAAACCATTACCCAAGTTAACATGGTTTACCTTTAAAAACATTACCCAAGTTAACATGACTTACATGTAAAACTCACAATTTGAATAAATAATTTTATAAAAATAATAAAATAATAAATTTTAATTGTAACTCAGCGTGGACATGTAAACTAATTAACAAACACTAACGGAGGAGAGAATTCATTGTTCCACTCCTCACATGTCATTGTTAATTGTAAATGATCTTTTTTTCTTTTTTTTTTTTTTTTTTAATTTTTAATTTCATTATTTGAAACTTATTTATCAATAATTGAGCAATATAATTTTTATTTTATTTTATTTTTATCAAGTTATTCCAATATTATGATTTAGATCACAAGTTTGTTGAGTTAACCTAGTTAGCTCAAGTATTTTTTTTTTCTTAATTGATTTTTTTAAGTTTTATCTTTTAACATTTAGTTGATAGAGAATTATGCTTCAAAATTTATTTTGATTTTTTTGTATGTATGAGGTCATTTTAATTTCATGACCCGGATCATAAATTTAATGGATTGACCTAGTTAATTCAGATCAATTTTTTAGGTTTTTTTTTTTTATATAATTTCATATTTCAACATTGGATTGATTAAAAATTAAACTTTATAATTTATTTTAATTTAGTTATTATGAAATTATCTTGGTCTTATGATTTAATTCATAAGTTTGGTCGATTAACTCAAGTTAAATCAAATTTATTTTTTATTTTTTTATTTTATTATTCAATATTTTATTGATTAAGAACTCATAATAATTTAATTATCAAGGTTTTAATATAATATTAAAGATCCATTTTAATTCAGAAGATTAAACTATTAAATAAAACTCGAATATAAATTGCTCATGTATCTATTTCAATTAGCTTACTTTGCTCATGTATCTATTTCAATTATCAAAAAAATCATTCCCACATTAATAATCTATTCAGCAACATTATATATTTATAAATTTGGCTCAATTGAAATAAATAGTTAATTGTTATTCAATTGCTTTGGTGATTTGGTACAAATTGGACAAATAACTTTTTTTTTTAATACTATAATTGGATAATTGTAACAAATATAGGGATAAAATTGCTGTTTTGAAACTCACTTTACCAAATAGTTTAATCCATAATTTTAGATTTAGATTGGGTTGGGTTTCAATAAAAAAAAAAAAAATAAGTTAATCCTATATAACTTACTTAAGAATCCAAATTAATCAATCTAGAAAAAATTAAATAAAAACCTATTACTTAAAAAAATATTTTCATTTTTATAAAATAAAAAAAATAAATTAACTAGGTCGCACGTTTCAAAGTCATCTCGGTAGAAAAATACATAAAAAGCATTTCCACGTGCATCCATCGACAAGATGCAACCTTCAATTTATTAGTGAAGAAAACACAGCAAGTCTAGTAAGACGGCGTCGTTTGAAAAACCTAAACCAATCTACACAAGTGAAAACCAAGTTCTCTGTCTCTCAGTTAATGCAACGGTCATTTTTTTTTTTGAATTCTCCGTAATAAATACAGCATCTCTCTCTCTCTCTCTCCTCTCTAAATCTCAACATTTTTCAATCTCAAAAGAAAATCTCTCTCTCTCTCTCTCTAGTAAGTAGAAGCAATAATACAAAAAATCTTTTAGATGTTTTAGATTTTCAGAGTTAAAGTTTGGATCTTTTAGATTTCACGGTGAGTTTTTCTTTTATTTACTTAAACTTTTTTTACTGATTGGATTTTATTTCTTGGTAAGATTTTAATTCCACTTTCTATTTAATTGGTTTTAAATTTGTGAACTTGGTTTCTCCTTTTCTTTCAAAAAATCTGACTGGAATTTATGTTTCTGTTGTGTTTTAAAGCTCTATCCATGGCAGGCAAATGAATTCTCCATTAACGTTTCCCTTGTGCTCTAGATGCACGTTAAAAGATGCAAGCAGATCAATAAATACGGTCAATTGAACCAAAAGAGAGCGATCAAATTTCAAACTTGATGGAAGTGGTAAGATCACTTTGTTTCTTGATAGGTTTTCTTTGCTGTAATGCTTGTGTTTGAATTTTTAAGCGTAAATGCAAAATTGAGCTGCTGTTTTTGTTAATTGAAAAATCATGATTCCTTAGAATATTTTACAATTGATTGCAAAATCTTCAAAGTCTTATTCATGCATGCTGGTTTTCCTGCCTTAGAGGATACAATTTTTAAAAACTAACCAATTGTTCTCCTAATTTAGCAAGAACAATCGGAATTTTAATAATGAAGATGATTTATCTCTTTTGGATTCACTGAATGCTGTTGTAACTAGCCCGTACTAGTAAAACTATCACTCATAGCCGTTGTTCTTAAACCAGCATTGTTGTATTGATGTTGGCGTGGCTGTAGAAAATTATGTTCGTTGGCATTTGTCTCTTCCTTAGAATTCTGAATTTCTGCTCTAGGAATAAAGGGAATGGGAGCTGATGGAGCAACACTTCAATGTGTTATTTTGTCTATCCAAACATAAAAGGGTACTAAAATAAATTGTATTTTTTTAGTACAATGATTTCATAAATCACTTCTGTAACACCATTCCTTAATTTAAAGTTGATTGTTGTTTTGGCGTAGGCCAGGGTTTTGGGGGTTAGTTTCTTTTCCTTTTGCTTTTCGATTTCACTTTAAAGTCTTACTTCTGATTTTATTTGAAGAAAACCCAGCTAAGCTAAAAATATCATGCTGCTTCTTTGAATTGTGGGATTCTTATTTGATTGGAATAGGCAGGTGGGTTGGGAGCGATTTCTGCCTTGTCTTATTTTCTTAAAGAGTTGTCCTTAATTTTTCATAACTAAACACTGCTTTATCACTGCTATTTATCCAAAATCAATTTTGAATCTTCTGCCCGTCTTCTTTTTCATGTGTTTTTTGGGTTCTTTTCATGTATTATTTATTTATTTATATATAAATAAATACTTTGCCTGATAGTAAAATCATTGAGAAATTCGTAGAACCTAAGGAATGAAGAATCTAACAATCATCAATTTGCCATTCTCATAGGGCCATGGATATGGTAAATTGATTTGCTGATGTGATATGATATGATATTTCTCTTTTCAACTTATATTTGGAATTGATTTTCTACATATTCATGATTTTTTAGGTGATTTAATAAATTGGTGAACTTGTCAGATCTCTAATAGATGATAAGAGAGAGCGCTTTGTATACAATTCATTGATGTTGAGAATGTTGTCATTCCCTTACTCTTTGCATGCATGTATTTGTCATCTAGCGCAACTACGAACTATCATCCTAAAACTAATGTGATTATTTCTGAAAGGTTGACTGCTTACTGTGTTGAAGTCCTCTACAAAGCTGTTGAGATCAAAGTTTACCTCTTCTTTTCCTTGTTAATTTAGGGTGGGCTGGGACTTGTGTGTTTAGATCAAACTTTATAGCATTTGATTAATCACAAGGGCTGAAAGTATTGCTCATCTAATTAATCACTCGTGTGAGGTGTGTATCATCTGTTCATCCTGTTTAATAGTCTTTCTTTTGCATGTGAAAATATATATTGAAAAGGTCTATGCCATATATGAGCTTTATGATTAAGTTTTGACGGATAAATTCATTCAACTTGATTGCATTTTTCTCTTTACATTTTTTCAAACTTGCTTGAAGATGAAAGGTCACATGGATAATATGCTTCTGATATTGTTATTCATAGATACATTGTTGGTGTGGCAGTTGGGAATTATGTTTGTTGGCATTTGATTTCTGAATTCTTGCTCTGGAATCAAGGAAATGAGAGCTGATGGAGCAACTCTTCAATGTGTTATTTTGTGTATGCAAACATAAAAATTGGTACTAACATAAATAGCATTTTTTACTAAAATGATTTCATAAATCACTTTTTTGTTCTGTTACACCATTCCTTATTTGAGCACTTCAGTTAATAAGATTTGCTTGTTGAGAGTTTTGTCTTTTCTTATACCGAAGAGCAGGACTGTAGAAACAGAAAAGGGCGAAAGTATTATCTAACTGTTGCATTAGATTTTGAAGTTTACGGACTCTATGTTCTCTCTGTTTCTTGTCCCGTCTTTTCTTTGATGTACTGATCCTCCCTCTCTCTGTTTCTAGATTTTGAAGCTCTCCCTCTCTTGATTCTTGATTAGAATGGCATTCTAACTGTTATGTACTCTGGTTTGTTGTAGGTTGCAGACTTTGAAAAACTAGATCCTTGTACAGTGATGAATCCTCCCCACCGTACACAAGAGAGCTTCACATTGCATGCTTGGCTGAATTACATGTTCAACAATTGTATTGCTATTTTGCTATTTAGATACTATTTCAATTCCTCATGTATGTAGATGTTCATGTATGTAGATGTTTGCATATATGCTTGAAAGAGAGGAAAACCAGCAATGCTTTTCATATAGTATAATGCTGGTTTCAAGTGATTCCATGTATGTAATCTTGCTGCCTACAAAATTTTGTCTTTGCAACATGCAAGTGTCCTTCTTACAACAAGCAATTGATTTTTAGGGACTGCTGGAAATTTTTTATATCACCTTCTTGATATTTAGAGGCCGTTTGGGATTACGGTCCAACCTGTTTTTTGCAAAATTTCAAATTTTTTTTTTTGTGCTAAAATTAAGTGCGGTTTGTACTTTCTAGATCGTTTTGATATGCTGATATCAAAAATAATTTTTAAAAAATAAAAAAATATTATTGGCATGCTTTTCGGCACGAAAAACTATTTGAAAAGCAACCGCTACTACATTTCCAAACACCCTCTTAGTAACTAATTCTACTAGTGGCAATTTCTCGAGGCCAAATCTCTGTAAGAAGAGAAATCAATTAGTGTTTGAAATTATTGGTCACATCCTGACCTTGCCTGATACAATTGATGAGAGGACAATTGAAAATTCTTAAAATTTGGTATGTTGTGTAATAATTCTCTTAGAATTTTCAGCAGTATTGTGGACATGGTTGATGGTACTTCTAGATATTCTTTCTAGCAAATGTCTCAAGGAGGACATTAATGTTTCATGTTACCATCTTTTAAGACACGATTATCTTTTGAGTTTGATTCCCTTGAGACCACCTGGCTTTCCACTTCTTACATATATTCTTGCTTATTTTTTGAGCAGTAAATTTGAATTATTTGAAGTTCATGTATGTAAAGAATGCCTCGCATTTTTACTAGTATATTCATGGAAGGTTGATACGTGTAGCGATGTATCTACATAGATCAACGACATTTGAGATATTATTTAATGGTCGTGATTTGATTACTCCAAACTGCATATTATAATTGAAAAGATCATTTGTGACATAATTTAACATAAAGATTGGTTTTATGAATTTCAAATTCGTTTTCGATATACATATCCTAAAAGCAGAAAGGCACTTTTCAATACATGAATTAGGGGCTAAATCAATTCACATTGTACTTCTCATTATTAATAAAAAAAAACAAAATTTTCTGAACTAAAAACTCTAAAAAATTATAAGACCTAAATCCTCAAACATTAACATCATACCCAACTTTACATCTAAAATATCATTAGCGCTACATCTAAAATGTTTTCAGCATTAACCCTAAACTCCAATCATAAAAATACCCTAAACCCTAAAAAACTCTTAACTCTTAAAATTTCTTAAACCCTAAAATATTCTAAATCCAAAAAAATAACTGTTAAAATACCCTAAAAAACTGATTCCAAAAAAACTCTAACTCTTAAAATACCCTAAACATTAAAAAACTCTTAACCCTAAAAAATCATAAACCCTAAAATACAATAAATAATAAAAGATCCTAAACCCTAAAATACCCTAATATAACCTAAACCCTAAACCCTAAAATAAAAACATTTAACCACTAAAATACCCTAAACTCTAAAAAAAACCTAAACCCTAAAAAAAATTAACCCCTAAAATACCCTAAACCCTAAAATAAAATAAAAAACTAAATCCTAAAAAACCCTAAACCCTAAAATAACCTAAACCCCAAATCCTAAACCATAAAAAAATTTAAACCCTAAAACAATCTAAACCCTAAACCCTAAAATAAATAAAATACTAAACCCTAAAATAACCTAAACCCTAAAAAAAGGTAACCTCTAAAACATCCTAAACCCTAAAATAACCTAAACCCTAAACCATAAACCCTAAAAAAATAAAAACCCTAAACCCTAAACCCTAAAATAAATAAAAAAACTAAACCCTAAAAACATCTTAAACCCTAAAATACCCTAAACCCTAAAACAACTAAACCATAGAAAAATAAAAAAAAGCTAAACCCTAAACCCTGAAAACCTTTAACCCCTAAAATACCCTTAAACCCTAAACATAAAATAACCTAAACCCTAAAACACCCTAAACCCTAAAAAAAGCTAAATCTAAAAACACCTTAAGCCTTAAACCCTAAACCCTAAAACACCCTAAATCCTAAAAAAATTTAACCCCTAAAATACCTAAACTCTAAATCTAAAATAATCTAAAACACCCTAAACCCTAAACCTAAAATACATAAACCCTAAACCCCCCTAAATTCTAAACTCTAAATAAAAACATTTAACCCCTAAAATACCCTAAACCCTAAAATAAAAAAACTAAACCCTAAAAAATCTCAAACCTTAAAAAATCATAAACTCTAAACCATAAAATAACATTAACCCTATAAAAATTAACCCCTAAAACATTCTAAACCCTAAAATAACCTAAACCCTAAACCCTGAATAAATTAACCCCTAAAATACCCTAAACCTAAACCCTAAAAATATCTAAACCCTAAACACTAAAATCTTTAAACCCTAAATAACCTAAACCTTAAAAAAATTAACCTCTAAAACACACTAAACCCTAAAAAAATTTAACCCCTAAAACACCCAAAACCTAAAATAATTTAAACCCTAAAACACCCTAAACCCTAAAAAAATGTAACCCTTAAAATACCCTAAACCCTAAAACACTTAAACCCTAAACTAAAACACCATAAACCCTAAAATAACATAAACCTAAAGCATCCTAAACCCTAAAATAACCTAAACCTTAAAACAACATAAGCCTAAAATCTAAACCCTAAAAAAATTTAACCCCTAAAATACTATAAACCCTAAACCTTAAAAACACCTTAAACCCTAAAATACCCTAAACAATAAAAATACCTTAAACCCTAAACTTTAAAAACATCTAAATCCTAAAATACCCTAAACCCCTAAAACATCCTAAACCTTAAAATAATCTAAACCCTAAAATACCCTAAACCCTAAAAAGATTTTAACCCATAAAATACCCTAAACCCTAAAATAAAATAACATATACCCATCTTAAACCCTAAAAAACCCTAAACTCTAAAAACAAAACTAGGCCATAAACCCTAAAAAACTCTAAATCTTAAACCTTAAAAACATTTAACCCCTAAAATATCCTAAATCCTCAAATAACCTAAACCCTAAAACACCGTAAACCTAACCTTTAAAATACCCTAAACCTCGAAAATAATAATAAAAAAAACTAAACCCCAAAAAACCCTAAATCCTAAAAAACTCTAAACTAAAAATCTTATACCCTAAAAAAAATCTAATCCCTAAACACTAAAATAACCTAAATCCTAACACCTAAAATACCCTAAAACACCCTAAGCCCTAAAATACCATAATATAACCTAACCCCAAAAAAAAATTTAAAAATAAAAGTTAAGCTGTATAGATTCAAAAAAATATATGATACGATAGGTATACCCAAAGTATTACAAATGACCTGGAAGGTCAACAAAAAGAAAACAAGATTGTACATAAAAAAAAAACATTTAAAGCAGCATAAACCATTCATGCGGTTAATATAGAAATAATCAAAACTCAGGTAAGATAATCGTTCAGCCGGTTGATATAGAAATAATCAAAACTCTAAACTCTAAACCCTAAACCCAAAAAATACTCTAAGCCCTAAACCCTAAAATACTCTAAACCCTTAAAAAATTTAACCATTAAGATACCCTAAACCGTAACACTTAAAATACCTTAAATCCTGAAAAACCCTAAACTATAAGCCCTAAATCTTAAACCCTAAAAAACCGTAAACACTAACACCTAAAACACCCTAAACCCAAAAATACCCTAAGCCCTAAACTCTAAAATACTCTAAACCCTTGAAAACTTTAACCCTTAAAATACCCTAAACCGTAACACCTAAAAAACCTTAAATCCTAAAAAACTACTCTTAAACTAAACTAAACCCTAAATTATTCCTAAACTCTAAACTAAACCTAAAATAATATAAATCAATACGAAAACTACTCTTCAAAATCATATAAATGAAAAATTAATCTGGTCAAGCGTGGCTTGACTGAAGTTAGAAAAAAAAACACCAGCAAGAAGAAAAGAAGAAATACCTGAGGCAAAGTAAACGGCTACATAATAAAGAAAATTAAGATCCATATGATAAAATACAAAATTATCTCACAAAAATAGTCCAACTTGTAATAATAGTTCCTGGTTTTCACCCCAGTCTGAGGCCTTAATTTGGGAATGCAGACTTGAATATATAAAATAGGGGTTTAATGCTCGATATGTTTTGATGATTGAGTCAGCACCCAACCCCTGATACATTTGTCATGCTGAGTTTAGTCATAGAAGGATGGGAAGTACACATAGTCCGAGTAATTGTTGTGTGTCTCCATGGAGTTGTTCTGTGAGCAATATTGATCATAAAATTTCTTAGAATATTGATAATATGACAGATTAATAAAAGGAAAAGGAGACTGATTGGATTTTATAAATGCTTAAAAATTATCTTAAGGGTTAAAAATATTTTGTTTTTTAAGTCAATAAATTATCTTTTTATGGTTTAGTTGTTTAATTAGGTTTGAAACTTGCACAACTTATAATGTAATAAAAACTCTATTTTCATATCCATGGACATGAGAACAACCTTTTTTCAACTTGGGTTTGTTTGTAGTGTGCTGAGATGTGTTTTATTCCGATCACAATTTTAAAAGTGTTTAATTTATTAATATATATTATAGTTTTGCATGATCTTCTTGAAAACTTCTTTTAAAATTTTAATTATAAAAAAGTTACAATTTATAAATTTTTTAAATTTACTTGTTTAAACCACAACAGTAAAAACTACTACAATACTAAATGCTCACTTGCTCCTGCATCCCCTTAAATGATTTTATATTAATTTTAAATATAGAAAAAAGAGCTTTTAGTGCTGCATTACCTGTGCATATTCCACATTTTTGCGCTCCAGCATCGCTTTCATCTCTCTGTGTTGCTCCAGTATCGCATTCATCCGTGTGTTGAGCTCCAGCTTCTCCTGTGCATACTGCAATACCAAATACTCACTTACTCCTGCATCCCCTTAAATGATTTTATATTAATTTTAAATATAGAAAAAAGAGCTCTTAGTGCTGCATTACCTGTGCACATTCCACATTTTTGCGCTCCAGCATCGCTTTCATCTCTGTGTTTTGCTCCAGTATCGCATTCATATGTGTGTTGAGCTCGAGCTTCTCCTGTGCATGTTCCTCTTTTAAGGCAGTCATCTTTTCCTCACCTGAAGCAGTCAACTTCTGCCAAAAGAGCGTTGACGAAAAATTAATGGAATCATATGAGACAAGATGTAATTAGCCTTCTATTACGGAGTGTGTCTTATTCACGTACGTAAATTTCTAATTAAAGTTTATAAATGCAAGAATCAGAGTCATGAAATTTACTCATCAATAGCGTATAATAATATAATTTACTATGAAAGGTTCACAAATTTAGACCAAATGGATTCGAGACAGCAATTCATATGGTGTGACACAAGAGACATGGACAAGTCCTGAGTTCAAATTACCTGAATTAGAGAGCCAGTAAACAGAGATGTTTACTTCCTCATGAAAAAAATAATAACAATATGCATAATTTCAACATTTTCATTGATACGAGTAATGCTTCCCAACACTTAAGAGACGGTATTTTCATCTTTTCCCAGTAAATGTTTTGTTTTGAGTATATATCAAGATTCTGCCTTAATTAGACGGATAATTTTATTATGATTTCTGAATACGCACATGTAATGTAGTTGTTTTGTGGAAAGATCAGTGTATAGAAGATGAAGAGAAAATCCCACCTCTTCTAGTTCACGTAGAGAATTATCGTGTCTATCTAGCTTTATCCTCAAACTGATAATTTCTTCTCCACGTTCCCTCAGTTCCATTTTCATCTGATCCATTTGTCCTAGAAAACGCCATTTGGATTCCTGAAGTATCTTATTCTCTTTCTTCAACTCGTTCATCTCTCCCTGCAAATTAGATAGAAATAGAAATGAATATGAGTTATGTATGAGGGAAAGAAAAAGAAAGAAAAGTAACACAAAGTAGTGCTAGAGAGTGGTAATATTTAGCTGGCTACTGACCTTCCTTTTCTCACGGTAATCTCTGTCGATCTCCTTTTTGGTTTTCTTCACACCACTAGGTGATGGTTGAGCAGAACCTCGGCGCCGCTTATGACCAGAGCCTGCGAGTTAATTTGAACGTGTATACATGAGCTGCTTTGGGGCAAGCATGCATAAATACTCAACTTGACTCTGAACAATCCTATAGCAAGTGTTACTCATCATCAAACAAAATCTTGGTGAGATTCATTTAAATTAGAGAAAATTGACTTATCTTCACTTATGTAATTACTATAACAAATGTCTAAGTACCATAAATTTTAATGTTTTTTTTCTTGTTTTTTTTTTTGGTGAAATCAAGAAAAAAATATAGAATAAAAAAAAAAAGAATATCTGATCAGAAAGAGCAGAACTTTAGCTACATGGATTGTAGCACCGGCATCAGCCTAATTACAAGGAAGAAAAACAAGGAAACAACCAACCCTACTAATAAAGCAAACAACACAAAATCCAAACGAAATCAGAACTTAAGCGGACCACGCCGAAATACATTTGTGATTCCTATACAGATCAGCAATGGTATATCAAAATGAGGAGTTCAGATTTTTGATCTATCAGCAAAGTAAAACAAATGTCATAGTATACCAAATGTTTTTTTTCTTGTTCATATGACAAGTCATCAATACAAATGTTTCATCTTCTTCTTTCTTTAGGAAGTTATGTTTTTCACTACCATTTCTATTCAAATCAGTTTGACATTCTGATTTGTTGTTATATCCTCTTCTTTGAGAATATATAATTGGAAGACTAATTATTAGTGTGAATCTACTATTATTATTGCTTATACTCCTTCCTTTTTCTTAACCACCTCTATGTGAGGTAAAAAAGTTATTATCAGATGAAACTTATAAAACTTGCTTCTCCTTGTCTTATCAATTCAACTTCTGCTTATGAATCAGCAAAGAAGTTTGTAATTCATCAAAGGTGATTAACGACTAACATGGCTTTAACATTTTTGTATTGCTTTTCATCTACACCGTTGAGTCATTCTCAGGTTGGCTCCAACACCTTTTGTTTTATAAAAGTCAATATTTAATAAAGAAAAAAGCAATTCTAAAAAAAAAAAAAAAAACTAAAAAAGAGTAATTGCTAGAAACCCAGGCGGCCTGAAGAGCTTGAGTTAATAATGAACCAGAGCTGAAACAGTAAGAGAGAAATCAAAGATTATCCAAAAGAGGATGCGTAAAACATTTCCTTATTATAAAAACTCATCTATCTAACTAGATCTAACCATGCATATTTAGCAAAAACAAAAAAAACCATAGAACATATATATGATCAAGCTTTAGTATTCAACTCCAAGTGATTTTGATTAGGTGAAGTCTCTAAAAGATGAAAGATTAAATGGTTTTATAAAATGTAAACTATTAATTATAACCACAATTATTTGACTTACCCTTTTTTTCTTGTCGATCCTTAGTCGAATTGGAATCCTCCTTACCCAAGTTGCCTTCCATCTACCAAATCAAGAAAGAAGAGTATTGTTAAACTTTACTCTAAACAGAAAAAAATCTATGCTTAAGAACAAAAAAGGAAATAATTTCAAACCTCATCGAGTATATAATTTCAAAGTGTTTTTTTCTTCTCTTTCGGGAAGGGGATTATGGATTTGAGTGAGGGAGAGTTGACTCTTAATATGTAACAACATTAGGGAAAATTCCATCGAACAATTGATCTGCGAAATTAATCGATATCTAAAGTAATCGTCCTTTTAACGTTCAATGTCGCGAGAGAGAGAGAGAGAGAAATCGAATATAAATTTGCGTAGACCCACTCACAAAGTAAATGGATGGTGTACATGTACTCCTACCCCACATAGTTTGATAATTATTAATATTATCCCTATAGTTCCTGTAACTTGTATGTGAGACCCAAATATGTGGTTTATATATATATATATATTTTGATATGATATACATATGCGTGTATAACATTTATAATTTTTTCATTTAATATACTTATTCATTCTTCAAATATATATTACCATTTCATTTTTTATTAAATAATAAATAATAATAATATAATGGATATTTATATGGATACCCAAAAAGTTATACATAAAATATAAATAACTAAATTTTTTATCTAATATGTAATGGATATGATATAGATATATATAAAAAATTGACTTATAGATATCCATCGTCATCCCTAAAGAAAATAACTACCAAAAAGCTCACTCTTGTCTTTCTATTTATTCTCTTATTTCCCCCTCAAATCCTCAAGAGTGCTTCACTATCTCAAAAAAAAAAATTAAACATCCAAAACAACCAATTAAAAACAGGTTTCATCATTTTCATGGAAACTTTTTGAAAAGTTGAAGGGTAATATTTGAAAATTAAAAATACAAGGATATAAGTGGAATGTTGACGAATTTATAAGGGCATACTTAATTCCGGCGACCTTGTTAAGTGTTTTCAATATATATATAATTGTTGCAATGAGAGATGCTTCGATTGGCTATTGATACGAGGCACTGTCGAACCTAGTTAAATGGGGATGATGTTGGTATTTGAATGGGGAAGAAGGATGAATTTTCAAGGTAGAAAATATGGATTTTAATGGCTTGATTGTGATTGAAAATTTAGGTTTGTTAATTGGGATGATTATGTTGTTAACTCAGGTGTTGATTATGATAATACATGTTAACAATTAAAGCTCAATCAATACAAACAGTAGAGCTGGAATCCCTTCTATTAGACTTAGACAGGCATAATTATTGTAGAGTGGTGACCTTTATAATTAATGTTCTTTTCTAAAATATAGAAGTTATTTATTTGTATTAGATTATTTTAAAATTTATTTTAAATTAAAATGGTTTTGATGAATTAATTTTCAGGTTTATTAATATTGAAGATGTTCTATTCGATCCCGTCTATTATGAAATTATTGTTCGAAGAACTATTGTTTCAATTGAGTCAACTTTTATGAGCATTTTGAATGGACGAATAAGGTATAAGCTTGGTAGGAAAAAAAATTAACATTAGACAATAATCTCTAATTTAAGTTAATAATTATTTAAATTTTGAAAAGTAATTAACATTATGAATTTAATATAAAGAATTTTTTTGTTGGGACAATAGCAACGAGATGTTGGTCAGGAAAGCATACAAAAACCACGGTGCTATAGGTAAGTATCAATAAAAAAAATTTATATTATTGTAAACTTTTATTCTTTTATTTCCTTACTTTATTTTTGTTTAACAAATTTATGTATTAAGTTACATGATTTGTGGTATGATACCCACAAACAAGCAATTAACAGAGTCGACTATAATGACATAGCAATGTGAAAAAATTATAAACTGGGGTACATCATGGAGCATTGTTTCAAGATTTTGTGGCAGAAGGTTTTAAGAAGTGCTTATGATCTGGGATTCAAAAATTATATATTGTATTATGTTTATCGCAACAACCTAATAAATGAGAGCAGACCATTATGTTTCAGCAAGAGGCACACCACACCACATTTCAACCCACGCTAGAAATCACCAGATGTTGATGAGTTGGTCCAAAAATTGGTTCAGGAACAACTGGAAGTGCAATTACCCAATTTGGAGAGAGAGAGAAAATAAGAGCACAAACTTGAACAAGAAAATAAGAGGTATTGGGAAAAATTACATGTATATATGGCTTTATATTTGACTCCCTCTCTGTGGACCTTCTGGTTCAGGATACTTTCCTCTCCCTCAACCTCTACTTTTTTAGGAGTTTTTGTCTTGTTTAAAAAATATTTGTGTATGGAATATTTAGATGAATGGAGAAACTTTTATTATAAAATTTTTGTTATGGAGATGCATTTTTGTTGTGATTGCATTGTTGTTGTTGTTGCTATTGTGATTTTAGGGTGAATTTAAAATTATAACAACTAAACAATAAAAAAGAAATATGAAACGCTCACAAAATCGTTGATGGACATGGGATTTCATCAACCATTTCATTGGCAATGTTCGCACAAATTTCTTCGGAAAGTTGAAGAAGGTTTTGGCATTTTCAACGGAATTCACGATGGACAGTTCTTTTGGCATTTAAGGTGTCGATGGGGTTGCCGGCGGGAAAAAACTTATTTTTTTGGAGTGGATATTTCATCCGCATTTCTATCGGAGATGGAAGTTGCCAACAGAAATGCTGATGGAATGTAAATCCCTGACGAGAAACTTGCCGATAACATATTACCTTCAACAATTCCATTGACAAGTCAGATACTAACAGAATGTTTTCCTAGACATCAAAAGATTACCCTGTCAGCGTTTTCCAATTTTCTGATAGTGGTTTGAAGCTGATGATGTGTTTATTTTTTAAATTCACTATTTGTTTTCTTTGATGCAGTTGATATTTCTAATATTTTTCTGGTCACAGCTGCATTAAGATCTCAAGTTGGATGTGAAGCAATATGAGCCAGTAGATTTTGATACTTGAAATATTGATGAATTTCAAAGTATAAAACATGTCAAGTGAACTGAAGAACCTGGAAAGTCTTATCGAGCCTCAGGCAGGCTAATTGTCAATTCGTTGTTAGAATATATAGTTGATGTGTTGTGAAAGGCAACAAAATTGCTAGATCTCCGACGACTAAGACTAGAGAATGCAGGTTCTTTTGGAGAAGGAAGTGATGCATTGTCATTGCTCAACATCTGAACCACTAATGGCATCGGAGGTCTATCAGCTGGAGATTCCTGAACACACAAAAGCCCTACATGGATGCACCTGAAAATTCTGTCAGGACTTTCACATGAGTCCTTTATCGATGGATCAATAAGGTCTAGCCCTCTAGCTTCATTCCACAATTCCCATGCCTGAGAAGCATTTTAAATACATTAATGTCTTGTTTTACTAGTAATCAACTATTATATGGAGATAACACAGAAGGAAAGGTTTCTTTTTTCTTTTTCTTTTTTCAACTTACCCATCCTTGAAGGGTCAGAGGAAGATCGTCGCGAAAAAATTCAGCATTTCTCTTACCGGTCACAATCTCTAATAGCAAAACTCCAAAGCTGAAGACATCTGATTTTTCTGAGAATTTTCCATATTGTGCATATTCAGGTGACATGTAGCCACTGCAGAAGTATATGAATTAGTAATGGCAGAAAATTAGAATATCAGTAGAATCAGGTTGATGCCAATAGAAGTATATGTGGAGTATTTAAACATACTAAGTACCAACCACCCGTTTGGTATCTGCTTCGGTTTGGTCAGATCCAAACATCCTTGCCAATCCAAAATCTGAAATCTTAGGATTCATTGCATCATCCAGTAATATGTTACTTGCCTTTAAGTCCCTGTGGATCACTTTCAATCTAGAGTACTTGTGAAGGTAAAGTAGACCTTGAGCAATGCCCTCGATGATTCGAAAACGTTTGCTCCAATTAAGGTTTGCCTTTTCAGAAGGATCTGATAGAAGAAATCATTAGCTGAGAATGTGATTATGGTAGAACAAACCTAATGTAATGCAATTTGGTAAGTGTTCAAGCTATTGACGATGTTCAGACAAGGATGGCTACATATTTTAGGAGTTCAAAGGAGATAACGAAGTTTACCAAACAAAAATTTATCCAGGCTTCGATTCCGCATGTATTCGTACACCAATATCCTCTCCTCCCCTTCAGCACAGCAACCTAAGAGTCTCACAAGATTAGTGTGTTGGAGCTTAGAAATAAGTTTTGACTCATTCATGAACTCTTCTAGTCCTTGTCCAGATTTCTTAGAAAGCCTTTTTATTGCAACTTCTTGAATTGCCAAATCTCCCTACAGAGCAAATGCTCAACAAAACCAATCACATCATCTGAATAGAAAAGAAGGGAAAGTAACTGAAATCAACTAAATTTGAAAAGTTGGAAGCAGCATTTCCTAAAAGTGGAATAAAACCTTATAAACAGTGCCAAAACCACCCTCTCCCAGTTTATTATCTTCAGAGAAGTCATTTGTGGCAGCCTGTATTCTGTTCAAGCTAAATATGTTCAGCTCCGTGTCACCATTACCAGCTTCTCCTCCAATGGTGGTGCTGGTCCCAGTAAAACTCTCTTCAATTATCCCTGTCAGGTATCAACTAATGTTAAGCTACAGAGTAAACCAGGACAGCCAACAATAATCATTATCTTTTTTATGAAGAAAGGTATGGAAAGACACCTTGTTTTCCAAATCTTTTTCTCCAGGTGAAATAGCCAGATAGAACAGTAAGAACCCCTAAAGAAATTACTGCTACTAGAATTGTAATAGAGCGCTTGCGTCTACTGGAAAAGTTATCACTACTTCCATCATTTTCAACTGCATATAAAAGTAAAGGTAGATTAGTTGTTATTGAAATTCACTAAAGGGGACAACTAGTCCTAATCCATTAGGCTCAATGCAGATGTTGAGAAAGTTAAAACTAGTTGAAATTATATGATCAAACCAAGTTCTCTGTCATGAACACGAACGTAAAGAATTTGCCCTTCAGTGTCATGTACAATATCCATCAAGTCCCCATACCAGCTCAGGCAGTTAACTGAGTTTCCTTGACTTGCATTGACAAGTGCATAAGCTGTGCAGGAGCAATTTTGCAGGCACCTTGATTCACAATCATTGGCACTCATATTTTCCACTAGATACGAATGATCTGGTAATTTGATAGTTTCAATCTTCAAAAACCCATCACCCTTGTCGCATGTTAGTGCCTTCTGCCTCACACAAGTGTCACTAGTCCAATTCGTCATATGCCACTCTTGCTGAACTTTTGGCTGGAAACCTGTCAAACATTTGCAATAAACTGGAGAACCTTTTTTGTCACAGCTACTAAATGGACTGCAATGACCATAGAAATCACAGTAAAGTTTAGGCCACTGCCACATAGAAAACCATTTACTGTTTTTCTCCTCCCATATCAGAGCCTCAAGTCGCCCATTTGGGACTAGTGTGATCCTTACTATAGCAGAGATATCTGAGATACTGTAAGAAAGAAAAATATCATCACCCTCTAACTTTACAGTAATGTAATAAGCAAAAGGTAGCCATCGGGATAACTTCGTTAATGACATGGAATTGCTGTAGACATTGGTTCGGCTATAAGGAACATGATCCTTCCATATGAAAAACTGCAGAGGTCCCGTCGTATCCAAGCCGAAAGAGAATAATCCTGGTTGTGGATCTTCAGCGTCTATCCAAGACGTAAGCTGCCTTCTTTGACCAGTTTTGCGATTATTGCCAACTTTCATACCAGGCAAGAACGTATCCGACGGATGATCAAAGCTCTGCCACAGGATGGTTTCCCCACTTCTCAATAAAAAGTTTCCACTATCCCTTCACCTGCACCGATTGGCAATAGAGAAACTGAGATTGACATTAAAAGCAGCAAAACAGAGAACCCCATTATCTACTTGTGAGGCTGAAAGAAAGATATCTGCAATTAATGACTAGAAAGGCTTCCCATCCATATATGATCCACAGCAGTCATCTGAAGTTGGATATGGTGGATTATGAGCCCTACATCAAATAAAAATCTAGCCATCATTAGAAATTAAAGGCTTGTAAGGAAAATGCCAAATGACGTCAATTTTTGCAGGCCATTGGTTTACGAGAACTTTCATTTGAAGAATTAGTCTTTTCATCTTTTTGCAGGCCAGTGGCCCGTGGGGCAATGCATGAATGGACGGTGGAAGCAGTCTTTTCATCTTTCTTTGGCCCTCATATGTCTCCACTTCTAGCTCGTTTTACATGCATCTTAGTTCCCAGACATGGAATAATAGCATGTTTAGCTTTCAGGCAAATAGAAGAGGACAAAATGGATGCAAATTACGTACTGGCAATCCAATCCTGATCAAATCAACCATGTGGTGCAGTAAACTAACATAAATCAAAAGGGAAATGTTTCTTTACATCAACCAAACTGATATAAGAGCAATATTAAGCGACTCTTCGAAACCATATAAAGAAAATAATTAATTTTGGTAATGCGTGATCTGACTGATAATAGTAGAAGAAAATATCACCACCGAGAAGAATAAGAAGAATTACATGAGGCTAACTAAACGGTTACTTAATAAAGAGAAGATCCAATGGGCTGAGCCCAGCCCATAAAATAAAATACCAAATTGTCTCCTGAAAACCGACTAGTCTGATTACAGATTTCAAAGTTGATTTATTAAAAAAGATTTAATAATATTATTAAATAATTATCTTGAACAATTTTTTGCCATATTTTATTTTTAAAATTGACCCATGTCGCAGCATTAGCCGGCCTATAAACTAGTAATTGCAAAGACAGTACCCAACCCCAGCTACATGTGTATCATCTTTCTTTATTGGGAAAGTCAATATTCATAAAATCAGAAAAAATAAAAATAAAAAAAAAATTTTAAAGTATAATAATAATAAACACATTATTGACGTATCAAACTAATTATCGAGAACTAACCACACCACCATCTATCATTCAATTTTCCTTTCATGAGCTGACCTTATTGAAAGAGATATTTTTTTTCTTCCATATTATTAATTATGGAAACCCAAGGGAGCGCACCCACCCCGCAATGCATTTGAGGGTACTCGAGAATGTAATATTAATTAGTTTTTGAAAAGATGATGGAAATTCAAGAATAAAGAAGTTTATTGCAAAAAGGAATTACAATCATGGAGTTGTTAGTACAAACATGCAATGAAGATTCTTGATAGAAGAACATATATATTTTTTGTTCTTTTTGGTTTTTTAGGCTATGAAAACTATTGTCTGTTGATTAATTACAAGCCTATATATAATTACAAGTCTCCTGATTATCAATTTATTGGTTAAAAACCTTCTAGTTTTTATCCTATTTGTTGCTATTCAATTTTTTACTCATTTTTTTATAAAATTTTTAAAAAATCTAAAATAAATAAAAAAATAACAAAAATAAAAAAAATATGTTTTTGTTAATATATTTGCATTGTTTTTAATATTTTCAGCACTGTCTCAAAAAAATTTAAATTTTTAAAGATTTTTGAATGCATTTAAATTTTTATGTATCATTTTTAAAATTATTAATTTTTATAATTGAATCGATATTGATATTGATAATTTTTAAAAAATACAAAAATATAAGAAAAATCAAATTAAAAAAAAAAAAAAAGTTCAACATTTTTGCTTCCAACATATACACAGGAGGCAACTTTCATAATCTCTTTTCGGATTCTTTCCAATTACATTTCCTTTTAAAGAAAAAAAAAAAAATCAAAACAGTTTCGTTTTGAATGGTACTGTTCTCCTTCTCCCCTGCACATGCAGAGGCAGAGAAGAAGAAGATTTTAAACCTTTTCCCGCTCAACTTCTCTTTCTCTACCTCCCCAAGTGCCTAACTACTGTCACAACCCATACCCTTACCATAATGAAAAAACAGGAAACCCATGCCCTGGGGTGGCTGCACAGAGCCATGCCCCGGCCACCCTACCCTGCCCAAGAGCCATGCCCTGGGGTAGGGTGGCCCTCTCCCCCTGCCTCCTATAAATACAGGGGGAGAACCAGATACAAGGAGGTGGGAGACGCGTACCTAGAGAGTGGAAAAATAGAGGGGGATTTGTTTTGAAAACGGAGACGAGCAGAAGGGGAAAAGAGAAAGAAAAAGGAGGAGGAAGGTGAGACAGGGAAGAAAAAACCGAACAGAACAGAGGAGGGGAGAAGAAGACGGAGAGGCGGGGAAACCAACAGAACAGGGGGGAGTTGACGGGATAACGAAGAAATAAAGAAACCGAAACAGAGGGGGATTGGGAAGAGAAATCGAAAGAAGAACAGAGGGGATAGAGAGATAGAGAGAAGAAAACAGGGGAGAACAGAGGCGGGAAGGAGAGGGGAAAGAGGGAAACAGAAACAGAGAAGAGAGAAAGAGTGAACGAAACGAAAGAAAATAGAAGAGAAAGAGAGAAGGAAGAAGAGTATAAACAAAGCAGAAAAAAAAGCACACTTTCAGGAGGAGAAGAACCATCGACCGGCGCAGCAGCTCCTCACTGCACAGCCACCACGTTTGGAAGAAGAATCACCGGGGTTCCCAGCCGCCGCCGCCGCCACCACCACAAGCCTCTGGAGACAGCAACCACGCTCCTTCATTCCAGGTAACCTTCCCCCCTCCTCTGTCCATTTTGTGTTCGTCTTCATCATGCAGCAAATGAAATATAATTAAGTGGTTACTGTGTTGAGCACAGTAACCACCTAATTATAATTCATTGTAACTGTGCTCAGCACAGTTATCAGCCACCAGTACATTGATGGTTCAAGGCTATAACATCATCACAGCACAGCCCACGCAGCTGGATTGAATCCAGCCACAAAATTTTTCTTTTTTGAGCTAGCTCTAGCCTAATTTTATTTTGAACAGAACTTGGCCCAGTTTTTCTTTTGTTGGGTCCAACCCATAAAAAAATCATTTTAAAATTTATGATTTTCTTGTGTAAATGTTTAATGACATTTTGATTAATATTAATTTGTATTTTTATATTATAAAAATACAAAATCGATATTAAAATACTTTAATTTTTATCAAAATATTTTGACTGATTTTCATCAAAATATTGTATTTTCATACAAAGAAACTTTTGGAAAAAAAAAACCATATGTTTTAGCATGTAACTTGATTTTAATAACTAGTTTGTTAAAGTCATAAGGACTATGTCAATATTTTTAAAAAAATCAAAAAATCATTTTGTTTTTCTTTTAATATTAAGGATTACGTGTTTATATGTAAATGGTAGTCTCAATATTTTTATTGATGTTAGAATGATTATGTTTTACCCAATGAAACAAGAATCTTTTTACTAAGAAGAACTTTTCTTTAACCTTAAACTAGCCACTAATTAGAAAGCAAAAGACCTTAGTTTTTTATTGGACAATAAAACAATGCAGCTTACCTTAGATCGGATGTATTTGGGGTGTTAATACCTTTTTTTTACTCAACCAGTTTTTGTACCCGATCTTTGAGACCAGTTTGAGTTCCTGGTAATCAAAATACTAGGTAGCGCATGACTTTTATCCCATTTTTTACTGATAAAAAACAAGAGTTCCTTGTCTTTCTATTTGCCAAAATAGATACACACAATATACATATGAGAGAGTGGACAATCGCCACGACAACGCTCACGTGCGATACTATTGGTTACAAATCCACTCAATCTATGAGTCTACAAGGTTATCAACATATCTACTTGATTAAAAAAAAAAAATTGAAGATTCTATGAATTTGGTCGAATTGCAAAGCAATTGCTGTTTTTGATGATGTTGCTGATTTGGTTAGCATGCACGTTAAATGTGTTCTTTTCCATATCAATCTTCTTTTAAATAAGGAATTTGAGAGTAAATGGCTGATAAACGCTATTTTAATTCCATACCATTCTTTATTTTAAAGATCTGAGAGTAAATTGATTTCTTTTACCTTCTCTTATATCCTCACTGCATCTGATAACTACCATGCATCTTTCATCGAAGCATATATGAAAACAACCTGTTACTTATTATATAAGTAACTTCGGCTCATTTTTCCTTTCACAGACTTCATTTCTTCTTAGTTAATTTTTATGTATAACAGGTACTCGGGATTTTTAAAGGTGATCCGGTTGCTTTTATAGTCAAGGAAGTTTTTTATCTTTACTTTGACTAACATTTACAGAGATGTATTGAATCTTTTTAAATACACCAATTCAATAAAAAAATATACAGGAAAAAATATTTAAATACCCTTCACCGTAGAATAAAAATAAAAATATTTGGAGGTCTTTACTGGTTAGTCTTAATAAGAGCATGAAGATTTAAGACTCGGTTTGTGACCCTTAATTCGTTGGCCTATAATGAATTCGGCTGAGGCCCTAATAATAATTTTAAACTTGATATACTTCTCAAAAAATATATATATAAATTATATTTTAAAAACTTACCTAAACTTCTAATCTTATTATTATGTGAAAGGAGTTGTTGAAGAGTTCACAAGCGGAACCTTATAAGTTATAAGTTAGTTTTTGAGGAGGAGAATAGTCCAAGTTTGCTAACAGGTCTGGACCTTACAGTCAGGGCTTGAACACAAGACCTAACATATGTGAAGGAATATAAATGAAATGGGAAATGATTCATTCCATGAAAACACTCGAAGTCGTGAATCTTAAGAGGGAAAAAAAAAACATATAAAGCACACTGGAAATTTAATCTTTTTTTTTTATCAGAAATTAAAAGTATAAGAAAAAACCTACTAGATTCTCTTCTATACGCCATCCTTTATTGTGATTGACAAACCATAATTTATGATTACAAAAACTTTAATCCAACTATAGAAATATGATAATAGAATTGAAACTGCTGACGTTTGGATTAAAATGATGTTTTGGAATGAAATTTAACCAACCTGTTTTTTGTTAAAATTAAAAATTTTTTCTTCAAATTAATTTTTTTAGTGTTTTAGAATCGATTTGATGTGGTGATGTCAAAAAATAAATTTTTGAAAAAATATAAATAAAATTATTTTGATATATTTTCAAACAAAAAACACTTTAAAAAGTAACCATTACCACACCCTTAAATACTCTTTGAATAAGCTCTCATTTAATGTCAAGGACAATTGAAGGGATAATTAAGCATATCAATGATATACAAGGACATAATTAACTTATTCAAAAGGAGATTCAATTAAAAATTTTGTAAAAATATAAGGACTAACAGAGTCGTAAGCATGAGAAAGAATAGTCATATAAGAACAAATACAATAAAAACGCGATGATCTCTCCTAAGTTGTTGAAAAGCTTATTTCTTTACGTATACCAAACTAATATAAAAGTAATATTAAAACTCCTCTTTAAAACCATATAAATCATAGTTGTAAAATCTAGATTAACCTAGTAGATCAACTTGAAATGAAACTAACCTGGAGCCTAAACCGGTCCGAATTGAAGAAAAAAAAAAACTCAACTAACTAGGTCAAAAATTTGAGTTGACTAGAGCCTAATCGAATAGAAACCTGATCTTTAATTTGTTGATTTTTTGAAAAGCAATTGATCAAAACTCAAAAAAAAAAAAAATTGATCAAACCTTGTATGGGACTCACCAAAAAGAATATTTAAATACCCTTCACCGTAGAATAAAAATAAAAATATTTGGAGGTCTTTACTGGTTAGTCTTAATAGGAGCATGAAGATTTAAGACCCGGTTTGTGACCCTTAATTTGTTGGCCTATAGTGAAAAGTAAAAATTATTTTGATATATTTTAAAATAAAAAACACTTTAAAAAGTAACCATTACCACACCCCTAAATACTCCCTAAATAAGCTCTCATTTAATGTTAAGGACAAATGAAGGGATAATTAAGCATATCAATGATATACAAGGACATAATTAACTTATTGAAAACGAGATTCAATTAAAAAATTCCGGTAAAAATAGAAGGACTAACAGAGTCGTAAGCATGAGAAAAAATAGTCATATAAGAACAAATGCAATAAAAACATGATAATCTCTCCTAAGTTGTTGAAAAGCTTATTTCTTTACGTATACCAAACTAATATAAAAGCAATATTAAAACTCTTTAAAACCATATAAATTATAGTTGTAAAATCCTGATTAACCTAGTCAGTTTGAACCAGTCCGAGTCAAAGAAAAAAAAAAAAACTCAACCAACTAGGTCAAGAATTTGAGTTCACCATAGCCTAATCGAATAGAAACCTAATCTTTAATTTGTTGATTTTTTTGAAAAACAATTGATCAAACCTTGTATGGGACTCACCAAAAAAAACTAAAAAAAATAATAAAAATTAGTTTTTATATTTGAGTTTTATATATAATTAAATTTTATCCAATCTCAATCACAACCATAACCACAACCATTAAAACAAACACCATAAAATAAGATTACATAATAGAGAGAATATCCAATAGGCTGAGCGCAGCCCATACGATAAAATACCACATTGTCTCACAAAGAAGGTGTCCTTCTTGCAATTATTCATGCCTCTCAGTCCAGTTTTAGGTCTTAGGGAATCCAAACTCGAAAATATAAAATAAGGGTTTAGTAGTTCAAAATGTTTACCCCTGTTACATATGCCTTGCCGAGTTAGGCCATTTGGGATGCGAAGTGGACGTCAGAGTTGTCGAAGTTGCTGGTGGCCTGAGAAGCAGTGGCAGGTGTCTCCACGGGGTTGTTCTGTGAACAATATTGTTCATAGAACAGTTAGAATATTGATAGGATGACAGATTAATAAGAAGAAAAGGAGAATACTAGGATTTTATTAAAAAAATATTGAAAATTTATCTTAATTTTAAAACTTTAACTACTGTGTAAGGCTTAAAAACTAATTTTATGTTGAGTCATAACCAAGTTTGAAACCTACACAACACCATAGTAAAAAGAAAACTATAATAACCATCTCTATGCAGAAATTTAAACCTGTTGATGAGACCCAGCTCTTTTGAACTTTCTACTGCATCCCCTCAAATGATTTTATATCATAGAATGTACTTAAATAAAGAAATGAGAGCTTTTAGTGCTGCATTACCATCTTTCTGGCGTTCTGAAGCCACATTTCCACTTCTGCGCCCCACGGATTCTCCGGCGTTCTGCACACCCCCATCTGCCGTTCATGTTCCTCTTTCAAGGCATCAATTTCCTGTGCATGTTTCGCTTTCAAGGCATAAATCTCCTGTTCATGTTCCTCTTTTAAGGCCTTAATCTTTTCACCTGAGGCAATCAGCTTCTGCAAAAAGTGTGTTGACGAAATTAATGGATATCATATGAGACAAGATGTAATTTTTCTATTGAGGAGTGAGTACTAATCATCTACATCTGCTCTCAAAGAGATCATGTACGCAAATTTTCTAGTTAAAGTTTATATTTGTAAGCATGAGAGTCATAAAGTTTACTCATCAATAATGTATACTCAATAATGTATACAAATATAATTTACAATGAAAAGGTTCCCAGATTTAAACCAAATGGAATCGTAACAGCATTTCACGGTGCGGCACAAGAGACATATATATACATGGAATTCAATCATGTATAAATTTGATCTAAAAATTAATCAATCCAATTTTTTCGTTTTAAATTTTTAGATATAGAGTTATGATTTTTACATATATATATATATATATATATACTCGTCCTAAGTTTTGTGAAAAGATCAGTTTATAGAGTATGAAGAGAAAATACCACCTTCCCTAGTTCACGTATAGAATCACTTTGACTCTTTTGCACGATCTTCAGGTTGATATTTTCTTCTCTAGTTTCCTTCATTTCTTCTCTAGTTTCCTTCAGATCCATTCTCAACTGAAATGCTTGTCCTTCAAGGTGGGAATTGCTTTTCTCAAGTTCTTCAATCTCTGCCTTCAATTGTTTCACCTCTTCCTG
The DNA here is from genome assembly GCF_005239225.2 of Populus alba. Lineage (NCBI taxonomy): Eukaryota > Viridiplantae > Streptophyta > Magnoliopsida > Malpighiales > Salicaceae > Populus > Populus alba. Next base: position 21,616,366 of record NC_133302.1, on the reverse strand, counting down.
CAAATTAGATAGGAAAAGAAATGAATATGAGTTATGTACGAGGGAAAGAAAAATAAAGAAAATCACCACAAAGTAGTACTAGAGAGGGGTAATATTTGGCTGGCTACGTACCTTCTTTTTCTCACGTTGATATTTGCTTGTCTCCGCTGAGCTTTTATTCCCAGCTCGGGGCCGCTTATGACCAGAGCCTGCGTGTTTGAACGTGTATGCATGAGCTGCTTTGGGACAGGCATGCATGAATACTATTACAGTTAACTTTTTTCCTTCTTTTTTCAATTGTATTCCTGATTTAATCCCTAACTTAGGTTTGTTACCATATATGTATACAATTAGGACTCTTAATATTAACTATCAAAGATTATCTTATCATAGACTCCTTGTATAGCAAAATAACCTTCTATGTAGACTCCTTGTATGGCAAAACAACTTGCAATGTATAAAAAGCTCCTGCTGCCGAGTGCGAGGGCGGGGGGGGGGGGGGGGCGCTAAAACGTTAATAAATTGATTAACTCTTTTGGTACTCTAGTTTTGAGCTTGAATATATTATCATGGTGTCAGAGCTTCTTCCAAGTCCTTGCTCGCCTCTGTCTTGAATATTCCTTTGGCTTCTGCTGTTGTTGCCTTACTCATCTTGGACCCATCCTTTTCATATTACTCTCGGTGAAAATTGGAAATTGTGCAGGCGAGAGAGAAGGAGTGATTGTTGGATCTTTATTTTCAACTTTGTGTTATTCTTATTTTCTCTGCTGCTATTCTTGACAGTTCTTGGTTTCAAAATCTGCAAATCTGTCCTGCTTCTCTGGTGTTATTTTTGGCAGCTTCAGATCCTCTTTCTTTGGGGGTGTTCTCGGTAGTTTCAGAATCATTCTTCTTCGTTTCAGATATTGGGTTTCTAGTGCAACTCTTGGCTGTTTCAAATCTTGGTTTTCTGCTGTTATTCTAAGAGTTTCAGATCAATCTTTTTACTGCTATTCTCGGCAACTCTTGGCTTCAGAATCTGGTGTGTATCCCTCTTCCATTGCACTAATTCCCTGTCAGTTTCAGTTTCAAAATCTATTTCTTTTCAGCTTTATCATGTCTTCCGATAAGCTAGACTTGTTTCATATCTGTCTAAATGGGAAAAATTATTCTGCTTGGGAGTTTCAATTTCAATTATTCGTCAAAGGGAAAGAACTATGGGGGCATATTAATGAGAGTAATCCTGCACCTACAGATGCCGATACTTTGTCTAAATGGGAAATCATGGATGCTCGGGTTATGACTTGGATTCTTAGCTCAATAGAACCTTATCTTGTTCTCAATTTGAGGCCTTATAAAACTGCTACTGCTATGTGGAATTATCTAAATAAGGTTTATAATCAGGATAACACAGCTCGACGTTTTCAATTAGAGTATGAGATGGCTAACTTCACACAAGGAAGTCTCTCTATTGAGGAATACTTTTCTGGTTTTCAAAATCTTTGGGCTAATTATTTAGATATTGTTTATGCTAATGTTCCTGCTGCAGCTCTCTCTACTGTTCAAGCAGTGCACGACACAAGCAAGAGAGATCAATTCTTGATGAAGCTTCGTTCTGATTTTGAAATTGCACGCTCTAATTTGATGAATCATCATCCTGTACCATCTTTAGATGCTTGTTTGAGTGAACTTCTTTGTGAGGAACAACGTATCGTAACTCAGGCAGCTATGGAACATAAGGCAAATGTTAGTGCACCTGTTTCTATGGCTTATGCAGCACATGGGAGAAATAAAGGTAGAAATATGCATGTTGTCCAATGCTTTAGTTGTAAAGGTTTTGGTCATATTGCTCGGGATTGTCCCAAGAAATTTTGCAACTACTGTAAGAAACATGGTCATATCATCTCTGCTTGTCCTATTCGACCTGAAAGGAAACAAGGAACTGCTTATCATGCCTCCATCGGTGCCTCTAGTTCTGCTGCATTGCCTATTGCCTCACCTATTGTTCCTATTCCTACTCCCATAGGTTTAGCAAACCCGAATACACTCACTCCTGAAATGGTAGAACAAATGATCATTTCTGCTCTTGGGTTCTCAAGTAATCATAAACTTCTTTTTAAGCCATGGTATTTGGACTCTGGTGCCTCTAACCACATGACCAATACTACCGTTCCTCTTTCCAATGTCAAAAATTATGATGGAAATCTGAAAATTAGTACCGCTAATGGCAGTTCTCTGCCTATCAGTGCAGTTGGTGATCTTTCTCCTTCCTTAACTAATGTTTTTGTGTCTCCTGACCTCTCCACAAATCTTATTTCTGTTGGTCAATTGGTTGATAATAATTATGATGTTCATTTTTCCCATTCTGGTTGTATTGTACAGGATCAAGCGTTAGGGAAGATGATCGCGAAGGGGCCTAAAGTGGGACGACTCTTTCCTCTTCATATTTCTCATTCCACTAGTATTTCTAGTTTTCCTTTATTTTCCTTTGTATGTAATTTTATTGGTTCTGAAAATAAGAGATGACATAAACGTTTAGGCCATCCAAACTCTGATGTACTCCGCACTTTGATTAATTCTGGATTATTAGGAAATAAAACATGCTCTTCTCTTGATCTTTCTTTTGATTGTACATCATGCAAACTTGGTAAAAGTAAAGTTTTACTTTTTCCTCATCATGTATCTCGTGCCTCCAAATGTTTTGATATTATTCATAGTGATGTTTGGGGGATTGCACCTGTTGTTTCTCATGCTCATTATAAATACTTTGTTACTTTCATTGATGACTTTAGTCATTTTACGTGGGTTTACTTCCTCCGAGCTAAAGCTGAAGTTTTTTCAGTTTTTAAGCGATTTCTTGCACTTCTTGAAACTCAATTTTCTGCCAGCATCAAAGTCTTGCGCTCTGATTCTGGTGGTGAATACATGTCTAATGAGTTTCAAGGCGTTCTTCAAAGTAAAGGAATCATCTCTCAGCGTTCTTGTCCTTCGAAACCACAACAAAATGGTGTAGCTGAGAGAAAAAATCGTCACCTTCTTGATGTAGTAAGAACTCTTTTACTTGAATCATCTGTTCCTCCTCGTTTTTGGTGTGAAGCTCTTTCTACTTCAGTTCATTTGATTAATCGTTTACCTTCTCCTACATTAAATAATGTTTCCCCTTTCTTTAAGTTATTTGGTCATTCTCCTTTATATTCTGATCTTCGTATATTTGGTTGTGTATGTTTTGTGCATCTCCCTGCTCATGAACGATATAAACTTCTCAATCCGTTAAGTGTGTTTTTCTTGGTTATGCTATCCCTCAAAAGGGTTATGTTTGTTATGATCCTCATGCTTGTCGTATACGTGTTTCTGGGAATGTGATTTTCTTTGAAAATCAATATTTCTTTCCATCTCATGTTGAATTGGCATCTGCATCTTTACCTCTTTTACCTAGTTTTTCTGATTCCACAACAATGGTGGAAAGGTTCAGACCTGGTTTTGTTTATGAAAGACGTCATCGACATGAGTCTGATCCTACTTCCCTTGTACCCCCTTTCGATCTTGACCCGGTGCCTGATCTTGCTCTTATTTCTACCACTTTTCATCGGTCTACTCGTCTTTCTCGATCCCCTGATTGGTATGGATTTTTCACTCCTGTCTCTCTTGTCACTACTTTATCCACTATTTCTATTCCCTCTTGTTACAAACAAGCCATGGAACATACATGTTGGCAAAATGCAATGCAAGCAGAACTTCAAGCACTTGAGGGGAATCATACTTGGGATATTGTTCCTTGTCCTCTTATAGCCAAACCTATTGGGAGTAAATGGGTCTTCTCTATAAAACTACGTTCTGATGGGTCTTTAAAACGTTACAAAGCTCGCCTCGTAGCTCTAGGTAACAAGCAAGAATATGGGGTTGACTATGAGGAGACATTTTCTCCTGTTGCCAAAATGACCACAGTTCGAACCATCTTAGCTATTGCTGCTTCACAGTCATGGAAACTGCATCAAATGGATGTGAAGAATGCCTTTCTTCATGGTGATCTCCAAGAAGAGATTTACATGAAGCTCCCCTTTGGTATGACTACTTCTTCTCCTCATAATGTCTGTAAATTAAGATGTTTTTTGTATGGGCTCAAACAGGCTCCCCGAGCTTGGTTTGAGAAGTTTCGCAGTGCAACTCTTTCATTCAGTTTTACACAAAGTCAGTATGATCCTTCTCTCTTCTTCCACACATCTATGTCTGGTATAGTCCTTCTATTGGTTTATGTGGATGATATTATCATTACTGGCACTGACTGTGGTTTGATTACTAAGCTTCAGCAGCAATTACATGCAACTTTTCATATGAAAAATCTTGGTTAGCTCACATACTTCTTAGGATTAGAAGTTCATCACCGACCCAATGGTATTTTCGTGAATCAGCATAAGTATATTCAAGATCTTATCACCTTGGCTAATCTGGAGGACACTTCTTCTGTTGATACTCCTATGGAAGTAAATGTTAAATACAGAAAAGATGAGGGGGACTTGCTAGATGATCCTACTCTATATAGGAGCCTGGTTGGAAGTCTTATATACTTGACCACCACTCGACCTGATATATATATCCTATGTTGTCCATCAGGTCAGTCAGTTTATGTCTTCTCCTCAGCATCTCCATCTTGCTGCAGTTCGACGCATCATTTGCTATCTTCGAGGCTCACCTAAACGTGGGTTGTTCTTCCCTATCGGCTCCTTTCTTCAACTTGTTGCCTATAGTGATGCTGATTGGGCTGGAAGTTCAGATACACGTCAATCTACTACGGTTTGGTGTATGTTTTTAGGTAATGCCTTAATTTCTTGGAAATGTAAGAAACAAGATTGTGTTTTTAAATCATCCACTGAGGCTGAGTATCGTGCCATGTCTACTGCTTGTTCTGAAATTGTATGGATGCACGGTCTTCTCGAAGAGCTTGGGTTTCCTCAAGTCACTTTTACCCCACTTCATGCTGATAATACTAGTGCTATTCAGATTGCCACAAATCCTATTTTCCATGAACGCACCAAACATATTGAGGTTGATTGTCATTCTATTCGCAACACCTTGGAAAATCAGGTGATATCTCTTCCTCACGTATCTTCTGATCTCCAAATAGCCGATGTCTTCACTAAAGCTATGACTCGACAACAACATCAATTTCTTGTTGGCAAATTGTTGCTGGTTGACTTACCAACATCAATTTGAGGGGGAATGTTACCATATATGTATACAATTAGGACTCTTAATATTAACTATCAAAGATTATCTTATCATAGACTCCTGGTATAGCAAAATAACCTTCTATGTAAACTCCTTGTATGGCAAAACAACTTGCAATGTATAAAAGGCTCCTTGCTGCCGAGTGCAGAGGGGGGGGAGGCTAAAACGTTAATAAATTGATTAACTCTTTTGGTACTCTAGTTTTGAGCTTGAATATATTATCAAGGTTATGTGTATAAATTGTTAATTTTCCTATAAAAATGGTCCACTAACCTTGTTTTTGGTATCTGTTTGACTTGGAATATTCATAATTGAAAAAATAGCTAATAAACCAATTACAATGATATTATAATTAGCTTAGGTCACCAATACAAATCAAAACGGTCATACAACAAATACATCGTGCTAGTACTGTGTACAACAAATGAGGTGTTATCATTTTTCAAAGAGTCATGCTACCATATTCTTATCTTCTGAATTATTTGTGATATGTGCTTATTAAAAAGAGATAAAAGAGGTATATGATATTTAGTTATGTGTTTTCATATGCTAATCTTAATTGTATTTTTGTTAAATAAATAATTGAAAAAAATATTCATAACATTCTATAGTTTGGTTGAAGTTGTATTTGCCTACCAAGTTTTTAAAAATTAAACTTTTCATTCTTGATTAATATAAATTTTTAAATTGGATAAAAAACCAAGCTATCCTATATTTTAAAAAGTCAAACAAAAAAAAAATTAAAATTTCCTATCCTCCAAATATAATTCTCTCTTCAAAATCCCTAAAACAATCTCAAATTGAAGCATGGGAAGAACCCTCAAGTTTTGAATCATGTCTTTGAATCTCCACAAAGCCCAAGTTTAATTTATTAATCTCAAATTAATATCCTCTCTAAGTGTATCTACGCTCCCTAGAAATCCAATAAATATCAATCATCCAACCATTGTTGCAAAATCAAACGGGCTTCCTCCCTTTTTCATCCGGACTTGGATCGATGAATTAATTATGTAATTGAATCAAGCGGTTAGGCAATTCAAGGACTTCGTTTGGGTTTGAAGAGCTAGTCAAAAGGCAACAAATGGGTTTCGCATGAAACCCAGGCATAATAATTAAAGAGCTTAGCTTGAGCTGAAACAGTGAGAGAAATCAAGGATTATTCAACAGATGGGATGCTTAAAACATTTCCTTATCATATATTCATCCATCTAACTAGATCTAACCATGCATCTATGTATTTAGCCAAAAAAAAAAAAAAACGAGAACATATATCATTCAACTCCAAGAGATTTTAAATAGGTGAAGTCTCAAAATCATGAAAGATTGAATGGTTATTTTTATTTTATAATATAGTCTCGAAATTATGAAATATTAAATGGTTTATAAAATCAAAAGTACTAAATATGACCACAATTATTTGACTTACCGGTGACACTTGGATCTTGAACATCCTGAACCGAACTGGGATCTTCCTTCCCCAAATTCCCTGCCAGCTTCGAACCTCCTGAAGATATACAATTTCAGTGTTTTTTCTTATAATATAGTGTAAAAATTATGAAAGATTAAATGGTTTATAAAATGAAAACTACTAAATATAACCACAATTATTTGACTTACCGATGGTACTTGGATCTTGAACACCCTGAACCGAACTGGAATCCTCCTTCCCTAAATTCCCCGCCATCTGCGAACCTCCTGAAGATATGCAATTTCAGTGTTTTTTTTTTCTTTTTTTTTGGAGAGGGAGGGAGAGGCTACAGCTGTTAAATAATCCCATTTGGGCAAGGCCATGAAACACCCGGTCAAGGGATCAATCGATTTCTAAAGCAAATCGTTCGATATATATCGAAGGATTCAATAAAATAGTGCTTCATGAAGTAGCTGCACTCCTAAGTCCTACCCCTATATAGTTTAATGATTCCTAATATTAATTATCCCTATACTTCTTCTAACTTTCTATTCTTCCCCTTAATAAATAACAAAAAGCTTGCTCTTGACTTCCTTTATATTTCTTACTTTTCTCTGATCCTCCCCGATTCCTCATATATGCTTCACTATATCTCACAAAAAAACACTTAAAGATCCTAAACATCCAAATAAAAACAAGTTTGTCATTTCATGGTTAGAAGTTTCATGGAAACTTTTTGAAAAGTGGAAGGGTAATATTTGAAAATTAAGATCTTAAGGATAAAAGTTGAATGTTGATGAATTTGTAAGGACAAAATTGAATTTTACCACTCGAATAGGAAAACATTTAGAAAAGTGTGCGCGCTAAATATAAAAATGAATTATGTCTTGCACATGATATATTATTTATGAGTGAATTCAAGTGGTCTCAATCCATTAATTATAACATGCTTATGAAGTAAAATAGATATATAGTTAATTGACAAATCATAAGTATTAAAAAACTTAAAAATTAAAAAACAATATATATTAAATAACCCAAGGCCATTTTACTACCAAATTAAAAACAGCTGGCATCCACACTTTCTACGTACCAATCTTAAAACAAATCGCAAGTAGAAATACAATATTTTTAATTGAAAACGTAAACATGTCTACAATAGGAGTTAAAAAGTCTCCTTCAAACACCTCTCTTCTTGTTCCAGTAATAAAAGGTCCTTTTCTTATATTATTTTATGTTCAATTAGAACGCTATCTATAGCCACCTCTTCCGTGGCCGCATCCGCATCAAATTAATTTTACAGCTGGTTGGCCAAGATTTTGGCTCAGAGGCCATAAAAATATTAATATCATCATTGTAATCTTGATTATAACATTATTAATATCATCAAAAATATCTTAACAAAATAAATTTAATAATATCAAAAATATTTATTAACAATCATCTAAATACAATATTTGCTGTTAAAAAAATGACACGTAACTCACTTGATTTTTATGTTAAGTTTGATCTCATTATGGAATGAATCAAGATTTAAAGCTAGATGAAATTTATTCTTTTTTTAATGAAACAAGTAATAACTGTAATATTGGCTATTCGGGACGGAATAAAACAACGTAATTGACGAACTTGTGTTCAATAGGGACAAATGGGGTCTTCAGGTCGACTCCCATGAGTTGGGTCATCCCTTTGTGATGAATCCATCTAAGAAATGGTTAGCCAGCTGAGCTATGGGTTGAGGATCCGCTCTCCATCTTCTAAATGTTTTCGTATTTGAGTGGTAAAATTCAATTTTTTTCCTTACAAATTCATCAACATTATTCAACTTTTATCCTTAAATTCTTAATTTTCAAATATTACCCTTCAACTTTTCAAAAAGTTTCCATGAAACTTCTAGCCATGAAATGACAAACTTGTTTTTATTTGGATGTTTAGGATCTTTAAGTGTTTGTTTGTGAGATATAGTGAAGCATATATGAGGAATCGGGGGGGATCAGAGAAAAGTAAGAAAAATAAAAAGGAAGTCAAGAGCAATCTTAATTTTTGTTATTTATTAAGGGGAAGAATAGAAAGTTAGAAGAAGTATAGGGATAATTAGTATTAGGAATTATTAAACTATATAGGGGTAGGAGTGCAGCTACTTCATGAAGCACTAATTTATTGAATCCTTCTATATCTAACGATTTACTTTAAATATTGAATATTGGCTTTATTGAAAATTGATATTTTTTTTTAATTTAATCCTTAAATATTGAATTTATTAAAAATTAAATTTTATAATTGTTTTTATTTTATTTCTATAGAGCTATTTTGATCTCTTGACCAGAGTTTGACAAGTTAACCCGGATTGACTTGAGTTATTTTTTTTATTTTTTTTAAATCAATTTAATCCTTCAACATTAGGTTAATTGAGAATTGAATTGTATTTTTTTTTTAACTTTTTATTGGGTTATCATGGTTTTATGACTTGGTTTGTAAGTTAGGCTAATTAACTTAGTTTTTTTTTTAGTTAAAACTTTTTCAATTTCATTTTTCAATATGGAGTTGACTGGAATTTATATTTCATGATTTGTTTTGGTTTAATTTCTATAAGGTTATCTTTGATCTCGTAACTCAAATCACAGGTTTGCGCCAGTTAACTCGAGTGATATTTAAAAAAAATAAAATTCATCCTTCAACATTAAGTTGATTTAGAATTGAGCTTTATAATTTGTTTTCTATGGGGTTATCTTAGTTTTATGATCGAAGTTTAACAAGTTTATCCAGGTTGACTTGGCTTATTCTTTTAGTTGATTTTTTTTTTTTCAATTTCATCATTCACTATTGAGTTGATTGAGAATTTGGTTTAATAATTTTTTTGATTTGCTTTCTATAGGATTATTAAGGTCTCATGACCTCGATAATGGATTTGGCAGGTTAACTCGAGTTGATCTAATGTATTGTTATTTTAATATTTTTGTAAAAATATCGTCTTAATTTTTTTAGTCAAGGTATATTTTTTATAAGTGATTTGAGTTATCTTTGAACTTGTCAAGTTGACAATGTCACATCATTATGCTATAAACGACATTAACAACACCAAGATATTATTTTTATGTCTAGAAAAAAATTGATCCGACCCACAATAGAGCACGAGAATAATCTAGGAATGACCCACAGACCATCATTTGTCAACATGCTTTGATTTTTATGTTGTGTAGCTCACTCATTGTTAAGTCTTTTAACAAGATTTTAATATACAAATAAAATTAACAAAATACTAAAAGAGGTGGTGCTTTGATTGTGCACCACTTCATACAACACTATTTATTTCAATAGTGTTTTGTTTTTTCTATATTTTTTTAATTTAAATTTTATTATTTAATATTTGATTTGTTGGAAATTAAACCTTTTGATTGTTTTTTATGATGTCATCTCAATTTCATGATGTAGGGCGCAGGTTTCATGAGTTAACCTAGTTGATTGTTTTTTTTTTTTTTTTTTTAATTTCAATTTGATCCTTCAACATTTATTTTGTTGCAAATTAAGGTTTATTGTTTATTTTATTTACTTTCTATAGAGTTATCCCAATCTTATGATATGAGATATAGGTTTGGTAAATTAATCTGGTTGACTTAGGTTTTTTTTTCTTTTTTTTTAGATTTGTTTTCAATTTCATCCTTCAATATTTTATTCATTGAAAATTATATTTCATTTTTATTTTGGTTTGCTTTCTATGAGGTTATTTCGATCTCATGACTTATATCATAGGTTTAACGAGCTAATCCAGGTTCAATCAGGAAATTTTTTTTAGTTTTAAAAATTTATTATTTTTTCAATTTCATCTTTCAATATTAGATTGATTAAGAATTATGATTCGAAATTTATTTTTATTTTCTTTTTATATGGTTATACCAAGCCTTATAACTCGAGTTGTGAGTTTGAAATGATAACTTGGGTTAACTTAGTTTTTTTGTTCACTTTTAATGAGGTTATCCCAGTGTCATAACTTGTGTCATGCGTTTGACGTGTTAAACCGAGTCACGAGTTTGTGTGTTAACTCGGGTTGAATTGATTCGTTTATTTATATAATTTTTTAATTGATTTTTTTTTCAATTTCATCTTATAACATTTAGTTGATTGGAAATTGAGTTTCATAATTTATTTTGATTAGCTTTTAGTGGAGTTTATCCAGGTCTCATTAACTAAGTTGTGAGTTTAGAAAGTTAACTTGGGTTGATTCAACTTTACCTCCACAAAAACAAATGAGGGATTAATTTCTTCAGCATTTTGCCTGTACAAAAAAATTATAAAAACTTTTTTAAATCTATATATTTTTTATTGATTTTTTCTCGTTATTTTCCACTATATTGTATTTGATTAGGGCTTGTTAAAACACTTTCATAATGTGTATGTCAACGAGGGTAGAACTAGCTTGACATGTATGGCTAAGCCTTAAGTCTTGTATGTGCATCAGAATGTTGGTTCCACGGCATGTCCTGCACAATACAGCTGCTTCCATTGTCACACTTCCATGCCAAACATTATTCTGGCTTTTATGTAATCTCAATACAAATTATTTGATCAGAAATGAATGACAAATTTTTAAGACAAATGAATGGCTCTGAGTTAATGGACAAGATAGACAAAAACAGCAGATTTTATATTGGAAAAGTGCGTCAAACCCTGCTAGATTGATATAACCCCTTCCCCCAATTATCTTCCTTGCTCTAACGTATTTGTTAAATCGACGTATGAATCTGCCTTGCTAGAAGAAAGAAAGCAGTGTGAAGAGGGATCTGCTTGCTGCAAATGCTGGTTTCTTAGGAGTTGGTAGAGATGCAGTGTCACTTTCAAGCATGAAAACTACGTTTGACATGGTGGGACGATCCCATTGATGTTCTTGCACACATAAGAGGCCAACATTCACACACCTCACAAATTCATTTGCGTCACAAGTTTCGCATAATGCTCGGTCCATCAAATCCAGTACCTTTTCCTCTCTCCACAACCTCCATGCCTGTGACAAAGTTTAAAAATCAAAATTATTAAATGGTAGAAGAAGAAAAGGAGGCTAGCTGTGGCTTTGAAAATTTCCATTGCTTACATAAGCTAAAAGGCTAAAATTTTGATCAGACTTGTAAAATGCAGCATTTCTTTTTCCACTGAGAATTTCAAGTACAACCACACCGAAGCTAAAGACATCAGACTTCGTTGAGAAATCCCCATCCATTGCATACTCCGGTGCCATGTAGCCGCTGCATGACAGGTGAGTTTGTATCAAGTTAGATGACACAGAAATGTAATCAACATTTGATGTATAATAGAACTTACTAAGTCCCAACAACTCTCTGTGTGTTTGCCTCTGTTTGTTGGCCTCTTAAGATCCTTGCCAGGCCGAAATCAGAAATTTTGGGGTTCATCTCCTCATCTAAGAGGACATTGCTTGTTTTCAAGTCTCTGTGAATGATCTTCAGCCTTGAATCTTGGTGAAGATAAAGCAGTCCTCGAGCGATTCCCATGATAATGTTAAAGCGCAGTTCCCAATTTAATAACACGCACAGCGTCCGATCTTGTATGGTTTCAATTTCCATTGAGAGCATAAAGTTAGCAATCATCTTAAATTATCTGTTAATTTCCTATCAGTATAGAAAAATGTTTAGCAGTGAAGTTTAGAGAGGCTAACCAAATATGAAGACATCCAAGCTCTTGTTTGGCATGTATTCATAGAGTAACATTTTCTCACATCCTTCTGCACAGTATCCCAAAAGTCTGACAAGATTACGATGTTGAAGTTTGACGATCAATGTAATTTCATTCTTGAATTCCTCCAAGCCTTGCCCTGAATCATAAGAAAGTCTTTTATAGCTATTTCCTGGCCTCCCGGTAACTTTCCCTGAACAAAAATCAATACACAGAATGTAAGAATAAACTCCAGTACTGTAGGAAACAGCATGGTCATTTACCTTGTAAACAGGCCCAAAACCCCCTTGTCCTAGCTTGTTTGCACCCGAGAAGTTATCTGTAGCAGCTAGTATGCATTCCATGTCAAAAAACGGTACATCTATGCCTTTCTTATCATCTACAGTGTAATGGTCAGCATATATCAAATCCCTGGGTCGTCTCTCAGTGTCATTCAAGTGAAATGCTGCATTCCCCTGATTGTTTTCTCTGTTTTCTGAGTTGAAGGCAATTTCAAGAGTTAATCACTTGCTGAGTTTGCATCGAAAAATATTCTTATTTTATCAAAAGAATAAAGATTGAACTGTTGGCATATTGAATACCTCGACCGGTAAACTTCGTTGATCTTCGCAAATTATACAGAAAGAAGGAAGCACATAGGATGATTACAGAAGCTGCAATAACTCCAAGTAAAACCAGATATAATGACCTCCTTTTCTTTGTAGATGCTGCATGTTAATTAGAGAAATTACTGCTATAAGCTATTATAATTGAGGCAGCAGGTTAGCTATATTCTTTAATAAATTATATAGTTGCACAAATTTATGGAAAGACTAACAAACAAGCCATTATTACTTGTCAGAAGTGGCAAATATTACTGTCCTAGCAGCATTGTCTGAATTGCTTGCTTACAAAGAAATCTAGATATAAATCACTTAAAATGTTATTGTCAGAATACCTGAAATGCAATTGACCGTTTTGGGATCCCACCAAAAGGATTTATTGCAAAGGCACCTTTTCATCCCATCTCTTGCAGGACTGCAGGTTGAATGCGGCCAGTCATTGCATTCCTCGAGTGAGTTACAGACTGGTTCAGATGGATCAGTCCACCCGATATCAACTTCAGAAAATCCTGTATCGTCAAATGAAGAACCTATTCTACAATTTCTACTATTACGACGGTTAGCGTCGCATCTTCCAATTACATGAAATGGCCAGTACAGGATGCGCTGCGTATAGTTTCCCATCGACTCGATAGCTTTAAAATCTGCATCTCCAAGTTGTATTGAAAAAATTTGCAACTCTTCATCAATGCCAGTTACACGATAGTAGGCACCAGAAACAGGTACCTCAAACGTAAGCTCGCTGGAAACCTGTCAAACATTTGCAATAAACTGGAGAGCCTTTTTTGTCACAGCTACTAAATGGGCTGCAATGACCATAGAAATCACAGTAAAGTTTAGGCCACAGCCACATAGAAAACCATTGACTGTTTTTCTCCTCCCATATCAGAGCCTCAAGTCGCCCATTTGGGACTAGTGTGATCCTTACTATAGCAGAGATATCTGAGATACTGTAAGAAAGATAAATATCATCACCCTCTAGCTTTACAGTAATGTAATAAGCAAAAGGTAGCCATCGGGATAACTTCGTTAATGACATAGAATTGCTGTAGACATTGGTTCGGCTATAAGGAACATGATCCTTCCATATGAAAAACTGCAGAGGTCTCGTCGTATCCTGTCAAAGAACCATCTCAACCCAAAAGTTTAAGTTGTTAGGTGAGGTCTCAAGATATGATTTATATTATTTTCTAACATACCCCCTCAAGTGAAAGCCCTTTGGACTTGAAACTTGCACAGGCCCATATTACCTTGTGCTTAATTTTATCAAATAAATAGGGATTGTGAGATTCGAACTCGTGACCACTAGGTCATCAAGGCTCTGATACCATGTCAAAGAATCATCTCAACCCAAAAGCTTAAGCTGTTAGGTAATGTCCCAGGATATGATTTATATTATTCTCTAACATATCCAAACCGAGAGAGAATAATCCTGGTTGTGGATCTTCAGCGTCTATCCAAGACGCAAGCTGCCTTCTTTGACCAGTTTTGCGATTATTGCCAACTTTCATACTAGGCAAGAACGTATCTGACGGATTGTCGCACTCGACATCGCGGCGGCCCTAAAAATTTCTTTAAATCTTTGGAAAGAACAGATTTCTGGCATCCTGTTCTTTGATGGGAATATTCTTTGTTTAAGGAGTCGCCACCTAGTATTATGGTCACTAGGAACCCTAACTAGTCTACAGAGATTCTATGGTTCGGGACTGGTTATGTAAAAGAAAAGATATTATCACCCCTTAAACGTCCTGCCTGAGGCTAGCTGCATTGCTAGTTTCGTCTTAAATTGCTAAATGTTTATTTTTTTTTATGTTATGAAAATTTGCTTACAATATTCCTGACTCTGGCGCCAGTGAATATTAACTACGAATATTTCCAACTCTGGCGTTGATAAATATTACGTAGCTAAAAAAAAAAATTAAATTAGTATATTTTTTTATACAAACAAAATAAATTTATTTTTATGCATGTACAATTTTTTTTTGTTCAACAAAAATAAAATACAATGAATAATATAAATTTAAACCGGTATTTTTATTACTGACTCTAGCGTTAGTGAATAAACCAATAAATTTATATTATTATTATTTTTTTCTTGCTAAATAAAAATAAAATACAATGAATAATATAAATTTAAACCGGTATTTTTATTCCCGACTCTGGCATTAGTGAATAAACCAATTAAATTTATATTATTATTTTTTCCATGCATACACATTTTTTTATTTTAAATACAATAAATAATATAAATTTAAAACCGGTATTTTTATTCCTGACTCTGGCGTCAATGAATAAACCAATAGATTTATATTATTTTTTTCTTGCTAGATAAAAATAAAATACAATGAATAATATAAATTTAAACCGGTGTTTTTATTCCTGACTCTGGCGTCAGTGAATAAACTAATAAATTTATATTATATTTTTTTTTTATGCATACACATTTTTATTTTTATTTTTCTGCTTTTTTATTTATTTTTATTTTTTTGGGCTGGGCCCAGCCCGGTCACTGGCCCAAACCAGTGACCTGGCTGGGCAAAAATCAAAGGAAATTAGGAAAAGCATGCATGAACAGATAGAGGAATTAAGAGAAATGAATTAAAATCCAAAGTAAACAGTAATCGGTGAATTAAAATGAAAAGCGGGAAGGAGAAGTTTACTTACCTGGTAGCTCCGAAAACAACGAAGGCAGCAGCAACAATGGTTCTGGTCACAGTGGCTTTCTTCGACTTATGTTCTTCCCTTCTGCATGTATCCTCTTTTCCTTTTATGCTTCTTCATTCTGCTGCCTCTAGTTCTGGAGGCTAGTTGCTGAGGACTGTGAAGATGACGGTCAACACCGGTTCTCGTCCCTGCGCTTTCGTCCGATGGGCTGAGTTTGCGTCTCCTTTGCTCCTGGTTTTAGATTCTGTCACCTTCAGTTCTGAGATGAAGGGACAAAGGCGATGGCGGGGCTGCTCCTCGTCTCTGTGTCGTTCCTCTGCTTTTCTCTCCCCTCAGTTTTTCATTCCCAATCTCCTGCGTCTTCTGCCTCCTTCTTTCTCCCCAGTTTTTTAGTTTCTTTTCGCTGGTTCTGTGATCCCCATGTTCGTGTTCCAGTGTCTTCGTTCTCCTGTTTCTGGGTTTCTTGGTCCGCTGCCTCTGGGTATTTGTTTCAGTTTTCTTCTCGGTTCCTTCTTCCAACCCCTTTTGTTGCTCTTTTCCTTGGATTTTATAAAGCCAGAGATCATGATAATATGTGAGCCACGTTCCCACGATTTGCAGTTGCAGATCTCCCTCCTGCTGAAACGGTCTTGAGTGACGAAGAAGGTGGAGCATTTGAACTGGAAATGACAACTTTCTTTTTGGACCTTGGACTTTGGAAAGTTTTGTAATTAAGCCCCTAGTTAAATTGTAATTAGACCCCTGCATTTCAGAGAATTTTACAAAACAGTCCCTAGATGTTAATTTCTTGCAAACTTTACCAGATTCAGCCCTATACTTTGATAATTTTTCAATTAAACCCCTGATTTCATTAATTAAATTAATTCCAATCTTAATCAAGTCTAAAACTTGTCAATTCTGCAATTAAAACCTTGATTGAATTAATTAAATTAATTTCAAAGTTTAATTAAACCCTAAAAACTTCCAATTATATTGCCCTTAACCCAAATTTTAATTTATTCTTCATTTATTTCATTTTACTTGTTTTTTCATCACTTTTTTTACAAAATAAAATAATTAGATAAAAGTGTCAAAAATTGAGTTATGACACGGATGATCAAAGCTCTGCCACAGGATGGTTTCCCCACTTCTCAATAAAAAGTTTCCACTATCCATGAGGACACCCATCATGCTATTTATAGCTGAATGAGCAATCTTTACATTAGATGACCAAACAATTCTCCCTGTTGCATCCAGAACCACTAGATTTCCATCGACCCCGAGTGCGAAAGTTCCTAGAGAATCAGTAGGGGATTCTCTATTCGCAACCCAGACAACAGATTTCTTCTGAATTTTGTTATACCAAATGCCGAGATAGTGCCTTGGAGTTGAATTTCCCACACTAAAGAAACCTAGAGCAAAAGTTCCACTAGCAGAAATTATGGATTGATTTGCACTGACATAGCTGCCTGAAACTATAATCCCTTCACCTGCACCGATTGGCAATAGAGAAACTGAGATTGACATTAAAAGCAGCAAAACAGAGAACCCCATTATCTATTTGTGAGGCTGAAAGAAAGATATCTGCAATTAATGACTAGAAAGGCTTCCCATCCATATATGATCCGCAGCAGTCATCTGAAGTTGGATATGGTGGATTATGAGCCCTACATCAAATAAAAATCTAGCCATCATTAGAAATTAAAGGCCTGTAAGGAAAATGCCAAATGACGTCAATTTTTGCAGGCCATTGGTTTACGAGAACTTTCATTTGAAGAATTAGGGGCCCGTGGGGCAATGCATGAATGGACGGTGGGAGCAGTCTTTTCATCTTTCTTTGGCCCTCATATGTCTCCACTTCTAGCTCGTTTTACATGCATCTTAGTTCCCAGACATGGAATAATAGCATGTTTAGCTTCCAGGCAAATAGAATAGGACAAAATGGATGCAAATTACGTACTGGCAATCCAATCCTGATAAAATCAACCATGTGGTGCAGTAAACTAAGAACATAAATCAAAAGGAAAATGTTTCTTTACATATAAGCGACTCTTGAAACCATATAAAGAAAATAATTAATTTTGGTAATGCGTGACCTGACTGATAATAGTAGAAGAAAATATCACCACCGAAAAGAAAAAGAAGAATTACATGAGGCTAACTAAACGGTTACTTAATAAAGAGAAGATCCAATGGGCTGAGCCCAGCCCATAAAATAAAATAACAAATTGTCTCACTGAGAACTGACTAGTCTGATTAGAGATTTCAAAGTTGATTTATTAGAAAAAAATTTAATAATATTATTAAAATAATTATCTTGAACAATTTTTTGCCATATTTTATTTTTAAAATTGACCCATGTCGCAGCATTAGCCGGCCTATAAACCAGTAATTGCTAAGACAATACCCAACCCCAGCTACATGTGTATCATCTTTCTTTATTGGGAAACTCAATATTCATAAAATCAGAAAAAATAAAAATAAAATAAAAATTTTAAAGTATAATAATAATAAACACATTATTGACGTATCAAACTAATTATCGAGAACTAACCACACCATCTATCATTCAATTTTCCTTTCATGAGCTGACCTTATTGAAAGAGATATTTTTTCTTCCATATTATTAATTATGGAAACCCAAGGGAGCGCACCCACCCCGCAATGCATTTGAGGGTACTCGAGAATGTAATATTAATTAGTTTTTGAAAAGATGATTGAAATTCAAGAATAAAGAAGTTTATTGCAAAAAGGAATTACAATCATGGAGTTGTTAGTACAAACATGCAATGAAGATTCTTGATAGAAAAACATATATATTTTTTGTTCTTTTTGGTTTTTTAGGCTATGAAAACTATTGTCTGTTGATTAATTACAAGCCTATATATAATTACAAGTCTCCTGATTATCAATTTATTGGTTAAAAACCTACTAGTTTTTATCCTATTTGTTGCTATTCAATTTTTTACTCATTTTTTTTTAAAAAATTTTGAAAAATCTAAAATAAATAAATAAAAAATAACAAAAATCCAAAAAAAAATATGTTTTTGTTAATATATTTGTATTGTTTTTAATATTTTCAGCACTGTCTCAAAAGAATTTAAATTTTTAAAGATTTTTTAATTCATTTAAATTTTTATGTATCATTTTTAAAATTATTAATTCTTATAATTGAATCGATATTGATATTGATAATTTTCAAAAAAATATAAAAATATAAGAAAAATCAAATTTTATATAAAAAAAAAGTTCAACATTTTTGCTTCCAACATATACACAGGAGGCAACTTTCATAATCTCTTTTCAGATTCTTTCCAATTACATTTCCTTTTAAGAAAAACAAAAAAAACCAAAACAGTGCCGTTTTGAACCCATTAAAAAATCATTTTAAAATTTATGATTTCTTGTGTAAATGTTTAATGACATTTTGATTAATATTAATTTGTATTTTTTTTTATTGTAAAAATACAAAAATCGATATTAAAATACTTCAATTTTTTATCAAAATATTTTGACTGGTTTTCATAAAAATATTATATTTTCATACAAAGAAACTTTCGGAAAAAAAAAAACCCATATGTTTCAGCATGTAGCTTGATTTAATAACTAGTTTGTTTAAAGTCATAAGGACTATGTCAATATTTTAAAAAAAATCAAAAAATCATTTTGTTTTTTCTTTTAATATTAAGGATTACGTGTTTATATGTAAAGGGTAGTCTCAATATTAAAAAGATAGTATTTTTATTGATGTTAGAATGGTTATGTTTTACCCAATGAAACAAGAATCTCTTTACCAAGAAGAACTTTTCTTTAACCTTAGATTAGCCACTAATTAGAAAGCAAAAGACCTTAGTTTTTTATCGGACAATAAAACAATGCAGCTTATCTTAGGTCGGACGTATTTGGGGTGCTAATATTTTTTTTAACGCAACCAGTTTTTGTACCCGATCTTTGAAACCAGTTGGGGTTTCTGGTAACCAAAATACTAGGTGGCGCATGACTTTTATCGCATTTTTTACTGATAAAAAACAAGAGTTCCTTGTCTTTCTATTTGCCAAAATAGATACACACAATACACATATGAGAGAGTGGACAATCGCTGCGACAACGCTTACGTGCGATACTATTGGTTACAAATCCACTCAATCTATGAGTCTACAAGGTTATCAACATATCTACTTGATTAAAAAAAAAAATGGAAGATTCTATGAATTTGGTCGAATTGCAAAGCAATTGCTGTTTTTGATGATGTTGCTGATTTGGTTAGCATGCACGTTAAATGTGTTCTTTTCCATATCATTCTTCTTTTAAATAAGGAATTTGAGAGTAAATGGCTGATAAACGCTATTTTAATTCCATACCATTCTTTATTTTAAAGATCTGAGAGTAAATGGATTTCTTTTACCTTCTCTTATATCCTCACTGCATCTGATAACTACCATCTTTCATCGAAGCATATATGAAAACAACCTGTTACTTATTATATAAGTAACTTCGGCTCATTTTTCCTTTCACAGACTTCATTTCTTCTTAATTAATTTTTATGTATAACAGGTACTCGGGATTTTTAAAGGTGATCCGGTTGCTTTTATAGTCAAGGAAGTTTTTTATTTTTACTTTGACTTACATTTACAGAGATGTATTGAATGTTTTTAAATACACCAATTCAATACAAAAAATATACAGGAAAAAATATTTAAATACCCTTCACCGTAGAATAAAAATAAAAATATTTGGAGGTCTTTACTGGTTAGTCTTAATAAGAGCATGAAGATTTAAGACTCGGTTTGTGACCCTTAATTCGTTGGCCTATAATGAATTCGGCTTAGGCCCTAATAATAATTTTAAACTTGATATACTTATCAAAATATATATATATATATATTTTAAAAACTTACCTAAACTTCTAATCTTATTATTATGTGGAAGGAGTTGTTGAAGAGTTCACAAGCGGAACCTTATAAGTTATAAGTTAGTTTTTGAGGAGGAGAATAGTCCAAGTTTGCTAACAGGCAGACCTTACAGTCAGGGCTTGAACACAAGACCTAACATATGTGAAGGAATATAAATGAAATGGGAAATGATTCATTCCATGAAAACACTCGAAGTCGCGAATCTTAAGAGGAAAAAAAAAAACATATAAAGCACACTGGAAATTTAATCTTTTTTTTTTATCAGAAATTAAAAGTAGAAGAAAAAACCTACTAGATTCTCTTCAATACACCATCCTTTATTGTGATTGACAAGCCATAATTTATGATTACAAAAACTTTAATCCAACTATAGAAATATGATAATAGAATTGAAACTGCTAACGTTTGGATTAAAATGGTGTTTTGGAATGAAATTTAACCAACCTGTTTTTTTGTTAAAATTTAAATTTTTTTCTTCAAATTAATTTTTTAGTGTTTTAGAATCGATTTGATGTGGTGATGTCAAAAATAAATTTTTGAAAAAAATATAAATAAAATTATTTTGATATATTTTCAAACAAAAAACACTTTAAAAGATAACCATTACCACACCCTTAAATACACTTTGAATAAGCTCTCATTTAATGTCAAGAACAATTGAAGGATAATTAAGCATATCAACGACATAAAAGGACATAATTAACTTATTGAAAACGAAATTCAATTAAAAAAATTTGTAAAAATATAAGGACTAACAGAGTCGTAAGCATGAGAAAGAATAGTCATATAAGAACAAATGCAATAAAAACGCGATGATCTCTCCTAAGTTGTTGAAAAGCTTATTTCTTTACGTATACCAAACTAATATAAAAGCAATATTAAAACTCCTCTTTAAAACCATATAAATCATAGTTGTAAAATCTAGATTAACCTAGTAGATCAACTTGAAATGAAACTAACCTGGAGCCTAAACCGGTCCGAATTGAAGAAAAAAATAACTCAACTAACTAGGTCAAAAATTTGAGTTGACTAGAGCCTAATCGAATAGAAACCTGATCTTTAATTTGTTGATTTTTTTGAAAAGCAATTGATCAAAACTCAAAAAAAAAAAAAATTGATCAAACCTTGTATGGGACTCACCAAATAGAATATTTAAATACCCTTCACCGTAGAATAAAAATAAAAATATTTGGAGGTCTTTACTGGTTAGTCTTAATAGGAGCATGAAGATTTAAGACCCGGTTTGTGACCCTTAATTTGTTGGCCTATAGTGAAAAAGTAAAAATTATTTTGATATATTTTCAAATAAAAAATACTTTAAAAAGTAACCATTACCACACCTCTAAATACTCCTTGAATAAGCTCTCATTTAATGTTAAGGACAAATGAAGGGATAATTAAGCATATCAATGACATACAAGGACATAATTAACTAATTGAAAACAAGATTCAATTAAAAATTCGGTAAAAATATAAGGACTAACAGAGTTGTAAGCATGAGAAAGAATAGTCATATAAGAACAAATGCAATAAAAACATGATAATCTCTCCTAAGTTGTTGAAAAGCTTATTTCTTTACGTATACCAAACTCATATAAAAGCAATATTAAAACTCTTTAAAATCATATAAATTATAGTTGTAAAATCCTGATTAACCTAGTCAGTCTGAACCAGTCCGAGTTAAAGAAAAAAAAAAACCTCAACCAACTAGGTCAAGAATTTGAGTTCACCATAGCCTAATCGAATAGAAACCTAATCTTTAATTTGTTGATTTTTTTGAAAAACAATTGATCAAACCTTGTATGGGACTCACCAAAAAAAATAATAAAAATTAGTTTTTATATTTGAGTTTTATATATAATTAAATTTTATCCCATCTCAATCACAACCATAACCACAACCATTAAAACAAACACCATAAAATAAGATTACATAATAGAGAGAATATCCAATAGGCTGAGCGCAGCCTATACGATAAAATACCACATTGTCTCACAAAGAAGGTGTCCTTCTTGCAATTATTCATGCCTCTCAGTCCAGTTTTAGGTCTTAGGGAATCCAAACTCGAAAATATAAAATAAGGGTTTAGTAGTTCAAAATGTTTACCCCTGTTACATATGCCTTGCCGAGTTAGGCCATTTGGGATGCGAAGTGGACGTCAGAGTTGTCGAAGTTGCTGGTGGCCTGAGCAGGGGCAGGTGTCCCCACGGGGTTGTTCTGTGAACAATATTGTTCATAGAACAGTTAGAATATTGATAGGATGACAGATTAATAAGAAGAAAAGGAGAATACTAGGATTTTATTAAAAAAATATTGAAAATTTATCTTAATTTTAAAACTTCAACTACTGTGTAAGGCTTAAAAACATCAATTTCTTGTTGGCAAATTGTTGCTGGTTGACTTACCAACATCAATTTGAGGGGGAATGTTACCATATATGTATACAATTAGGACTCTTAATATTAACTATCAAAGATTATCTTATCATAGACTCCTGGTATAGTAAAATAACCTTCTATGTAAACTCCTTGTATGGCAAAACAACTTGCAATGTATAAAAGGCTCCTTGTTGCCGAGTGCAGAGGGGGGAGGCTAAAACGTTAATAAATTGATTAACTCTTTTGGTACTCTAGTTTTGAGCTTGAATATATTATCAAGGTTATGTGTATAAATTGTTAATTTTCCTATAAAAATGGTCCACTAACCTTGTTTTTGGTATCTGTTTGACTTGGAATATTCATAATTGAAAAAATAGCTAATAAACCAATTACAATGATATTATAATTAGCTTAGGTCACCAATACAAATCAAAACGGTCATACAACAAATACATCGTGCTAGTACTCAAAACATGTTTTACTAGAGAGAAATATAATATTGTGTACAACAAATGAGGTGTTATCATTTTTCAAAGAGTCATGCTACCATATTCTTATCTTCTGAATTATTTGTGATATGTGCTTATTAAAAAGAGATAAAAGAGGTATATGATATTTAGTTATGTGTTTTCATATGCTAATCTTAATTGTATTTTTGTTAAATAAATAATTGAAAAAAATATTCATAACATTCTATAGTTTGGTTGAAGTTGTATTTGCCTACCAAGTTTTAAAAATTAAACTTTTCATTCTTGATTAATATAAATTTTTAAATTGGATAAAAAACCAAGCTATCCTATATTTTAAAAAGTCAAACAAAAAAAAAATTAAAATTTCCTCTCCTCCAAATATAATTCTCTCTTCAAAATCCCTAAAACAATCTCAAATTGAAGCATGGGAAGAACCCTCAAGTTTTGAATCATGTCTTTGAATCTCCACAAAGCCCAAGTTTAATTTATTAATCTCAAATTAATATCCTCTCTAAGTGTATCTACGCTCCCTAGAAATCCAATAAATATCAATCATCCAACCATTGTTGCAAAATCAAACGGGCTTCCTCCCTTTTTCATCCGGACTTGGATCGATGAATTAATTATGTAATTGAATCAAGCGGTTAGGCAATTCAAGGACTTCGTTTGGGTTTGAAGAGCTAGTCAAAAGGCAACAAATGGGTTTCGCATGAAACCCAGGCATAATAATTAAAGAGCTTAGCTTGAGCTGAAACAGTGAGAGAAATCAAGGATTATTCAACAGATGGGATGCTTAAAACATTTCCTTAATAGAATATTTAAATACCCTTCACCGTAGAATAAAAATAAAAATATTTGGAGGTCTTTACTGGTTAGTCTTAATAGGAGCATGAAGATTTAAGACCCGGTTTGTGACCCTTAATTTGTTGGCCTATAGTGAAAAGTAAAAATTATTTTGATATATTTTCAAATAAAAAATACTTTAAAAAGTAACCATTACCACACCTCTAAATACTCCTTGAATAAGCTCTCATTTAATGTTAAAGACAAATGAAGGGATAATTAAGCATATCAATGACATACAAGGACATAATTAACTAATTGAAAACAAGATTCAATTAAAAATTCAGTAAAAATATAAGGACTAACAGAGTTGTAAGCATGAGAAAGAATAGTCATATAAGAACAAATGCAATAAAAACATGATAATCTCTCCTAAGTTGTTGAAAAGCTTATTTCTTTACGTATACCAAACTAATATAAAAGCAATATTAAAACTCTTTAAAATCATATAAATTATAGTTGTAAAATCCTGATTAACTTAGTCAGTCTGAACCAGTCCGAGTTAAAGAAAAAAAAAAAAAACTCAACCAACTAGGTCAAGAATTTGAGTTCACCATAGCCTAATCGAATAGAAACCTAATCTTTAATTTGTTGATTTTTTTGAAAAACAATTGATCAAACCTTGTATGGGACTCACCAAAAAAATAATAAAAATTAGTTTTTATATTTGAGTTTTATATATAATTAAATTTTATCCCATCTCAATCACAACCATAACCACAACCATTAAAACAAACACCATAAAATAAGATTACATAATAGAGAGAATATCCAATAGGCTGAGCGCAGCCTATACGATAAAATACCACATTGTCTCACAAAGAAGGTGTCCTTCTTGCAATTATTCATGCCTCTCAGTCCAGTTTTAGGTCTTAGGGAATCCAAACTCGAAAATATAAAATAAGGGTTTAGTAGTTCAAAATGTTTACCCCTGTTACATATGCCTTGCCGAGTTAGGCCATTTGGGATGCGAAGTGGACGTCAGAGTTGTCGAAGTTGCTGGTGGCCTGAGCAGGGGCAGGTGTCCCCACGGGGTTGTTCTGTGAACAATATTGTTCATAGAACAGTTAGAATATTGATAGGATGACAGATTAATAAGAAGAAAAGGAGAATACTAGGATTTTATTAAAAAAATATTGAAAATTTATCTTAATTTTAAAACTTCAACTACTGTGTAAGGCTTAAAAACTAATTTTATATTGAGTCATAACCAAGTTTGAAACCTACACAACACCATAGTAAAAAGAAAAGTCTAATAAGCATCTCTATGCAGAAATTTAAACCTGTTGATGAGACCCAGCTCTTTTGAACTTTCTACTGCATCCCCTCAAATGATTTTATATGATAGAATGTACTTAAATAAAGAAATGAGAGCTTTTAGTGCTGCATTACCATCTCTCCGGCGTTCTCAAGCAAATATTCCACGTCTATGCCCCACGGGCCGCACACCCCCATCTGCCGTTCATGTTCCTCTTTCAAGGCATTAAACTTTCTGTCGCGCTCCTGCAATTCCTGTGCATGTTCCGCTTTCAAGGCACTCATCTTTTCCTCACCTGAGGCAGTCAACTGCAGCCAAAAGTGCATGTGTTGACGAAGTTAATGGATATTATATGAGACAAGATGTAATTAGCCTTCTTTTGAGGAGTGTGTACTAATCATCTACATCTGCTTTCAGAGAGATCATGTACGCAAATTTTCTAGTTAAAGTTTGTATTTGTAAGCATGAGAGTCATAAAGTTTACTCATCAATAATGTATACAAATATAATTTACTATGAAAAGGTTCCCATATTTAAACCAAATGGAATCGTAACAGCATTTCACGGTGCGGCACAAGAGACATATATAAATACATGGAATTCAATCATGTATAAATTTGATCTAAAAATTAATCAATCCAATTTTTCGTCTTAAATTTTTAGATATAGAGTTATGATTTTTACACATATATATATACTCTTCCTAAGTTTTGTGAAAAGATCAGTTTATAGTGTATGAAGAGAAAATACCACCTTCTCTAGTTCAAGTATAGAATCACTTTGACTCTTTTGCACGCTCTTCAGGTTGAAATTTTCTTCTCTAGTTTCCTTCAAGTTTTCGTCAGTTTTCTCCAGAAACTTTCTCAACTCAAATACTTGTCCTTCAAGGTGGGAATTGCTTTTCTTAAGTTCTTCCATCTCTGCCTTCAAATTGTCAATCTCTGCAGCCTTAGATTGAAACAATTTTTCAATCTCTGCCTTCAAATTAGATAGGAAAAGAAATGAATATAAGTTATGTACGAGGGAAATTAAGAAAAATAAAGAAAATCACCACAAAGGAGTACTAGAGAGGGGTAATATTTGGCTGGCTACTTACCTTCTTTCTCTCACGGTAATCTTTGTCGATCTCCGATTTGGATTTCTTCCCAGCTCTAGATGATGATGGTTGAACAGAACCTCGGCGCCGCTTATGACCAGAGCCTGCGTGTTTGAACGTGTATACATGAGCTGCTTTGGGGGCAGGCATCCATGAACACTATTACAGTTAACATCTTTCCTTCTTTTTCAATTGTATTCCTGATTTAATCCCTAACTAAGGTTATCTGTACAAATTGTTTTCCTGTAAAAATGGTCCACTAACCTTGTTTTTTGTATCTGTTTGACTTGGAATTATAATTGAAAAAATAGCTAAGTAAACCAATTACAATGATATTATAATATATAGCTTAGGTCACCAATATAAATCAATTGCAATTAATATCCTCTCTAAGAGTAAGTGTATCTACGCTCCCTACAAATCCAATATATATCAATCATCCACCCATTGTTGCAAAATCAAACGGGCTTCCTCCCTTTTTCATCCGGACTTGGATCGATGAATTAATTATCTAATTGAATAAAGCGGATTAGGCAATTCAAGGACTTTGATTGGTTTTGCAGAGCTAGTCAAAAGGCAACAAATCCAATATATACCCAGGCATAATTATATAGAACTTAGCTTGAGCTGAAACAGTGAGAGAAATCAAAGATTATTCAACAGATCGGATGCTTAAAACATTTCCTTATTATATATCCATCCATCCAACTAGATCTAACCATGCATCTATGTATTTAGCCAAAAAAAACACGAGAACATATATCATTCATCTCCGAGAGATTTTAAATAGGTGAAGTCTCAAAATCATGAAAGATTGAATGAATTTTTATTTTATAATATAGTCCTATAATATAGTCTCGAAATTATGAAAGATTAAATGGTTTTATAAAATGTAAACTATTAATTATAATCACAATTATTTGACTTACCGTTTTTTTCTTGTGGATCCTTAGCCGAATTGGAATCCTCCTTACCCAAGTTGCCTTCCATCTACCAAATCAAGAAAGAAGAGTACTGTTAAACTTTACTCTAAACAGAAAAAAATCTATGCATAAGAACAAAAAAGGAAATAATTTCAAACCTCATCGAGTATATAATTTCAAAGTGTTTTTTTCTTCTCTTTCGGGAAGGGGATTATGGATTTGAGTGAGGGAGAGTTGACTCTTAATATGTAACAACATTAGGGAAAATTCCATCGAACATTTGATATGCGAAATTAATCGATATCTAAAGTAATCGTCCTTTTAACGTTCAATGTCGCGAGAGAGAGAGAGAAATCGAAGATAATATTTGCGTAGACCCACTCACAAAGTAAATGGATGGTGTACATGTACTCCTACCCCACATAGTTTGATAATTACTAATATTATCCCTATAGTTCCTGTAACTTTGTAAGTGAGACCCAAATATGTGGTTTTATATATATATATATATATATTACCATTTCATTTTTTATTAAATAATAAATAATAATAATATAATGGATACCCAAAAAGTTATACATAAAATATAAATAACTAAATTTTTTATCTGATATGTAATGGATATGATATAGATATATATAAAAAATTGACTTATAGATATTCATTGTCATCCCTAAAGAAAATAAAAACCAAAAAGCTCACTCTTGTCTTTCTATTTATTCTCTTATTTCCCCCTCAAATCCTCATGAATGCTTCAAAAAAAAAAAAAAAAAACCTTAAAGATCCAAAACAACCAATTAAAAACAGGTTTCATCATTTCATGGAAACTTTTTTGAAAAGTTGAAGGGTAATATTTGAAAATTAAAAATACAAGGATATAAGTGGAATGTTGATGAATTTATAAGGGCATACTTAATTCCAGCGTCCTTGTTAAGTGTTTTCTATATATATATATATATATATATATATATAATTGTTGCAATGAGAGATGCTTAGGGATTGGCTATTGATACGAGGCACTGTCGAACCTAGCTAGTTAAATGGGGATGATGTTGGTATTTGAATGGGGAAGAAGGCTGAATTTTTAAGGTAGAAAATATGGATTTTAATGGCTTATTTGTAATTGAAAAATTTAGGTCTGTTAATTGGGATGATTATGCTGTTAACTCAGGCGTTGATCATGATAAGACACCTATTATAGATGTTAACAACCAAAGCTCAATCAATACAAACAGTAGAGCTGGAATCCCTTCTATTAGAGACTTGGTATCTGGCATAATTATTGTAGAGTGGTGACCTTTATAATTAATGTTCCTCTTTTAAATATTGAAGTTATTTATTTGTATTAGATAAATTGAAATGGCTTTGATGAAATGATTTTCATGTTTATTGATATTGAAGCTGCCTTTTCGATCCCATCTGTAATGGAATTATTGTTTGAAGAACTATTGTTTCAATAGAGTTAATTTCATAAGTATTCTAAATGGACGAATAAGGTATAAGCTTGATAGGAAAAAAATAACGCTAGATAAATAATTTCTAATTTAAATTAATAATTATTTAAATTTTAAAAAGTAATTAACGTATGAATTTAATATATATATATATATATATATATATATATATATATTTTTGAACAATAGCAACTAGATGTTGGTCAAGAAAGCATACGAAAACCACGGTGCTATTAGGTAAGTATCAATAAAAAAAATTATATTATTATAAATTTTTATTTTTTTATTTCCTTATTTTATTTCTATTTAATAAATTTATGTATCAAGTTACTGTTAGGATACTGACATGCAAACCCGACAAGACAAAAGACTAAAATGAGAAATGAGACACACAAGAATTTACGTGGTTCACCCAATTAGGCTACGTCCACGGGCAAGTATAGAAGGATTTTACTAAGTAATGTGGGAATTACAATCTCTCTTTTATAATAGGAGAACAACTAAGAATCTCTCTATTACTAAGAGAAAACACCTCACTTACTCTCTCACAAATACCTCACAATTTTGTGGGATTACTTTCCCTCTTCACTCTCTCTTCTTTCTCTCTTCTTTGGTGTGTATATAGTGCTTGGATGCATTGCCTATTTATAGGCAAGCATCCATGCAAGAACAAGTGGCCAAGTGACCAACTATCTTCACATTCTCCCACTTGAAGACTTTGATGATTTAATCAAGTCTTCACACTTGATCATTTGTGATTCTTCTATCCTTTCAATACTTACCATCTTCATGCTGCTTACGTTTCTGCTAGGCCATAAGAGGATCTGCACCATATATACTTATCAGTGTTGACTGGTTTGGTCAAAGCATCTGCTGGGTTTTCCTTTGTGTGAACCTTCTGAAAATCCACACTTCCATTTTCCACCACTTCGCGAACAAAGTGATACTGAACATCTATATGTTTTGTTCTTGAATGAAACGCTGGATTCCTTGCAATATGCAAAACACTCTGACTATCACAATACAAAAGAATATTCTCTTGTTTGTGCCCGAGCTCCTCCATAAGTTTCTTCATCCATATTGCTTCTTTACAAGCTTGTGTAGCTGCCATGTACTCAGCTTCTGTTGTGGACAACGCGACAACAGTCTGAAGTTTAGAGACCCAACTCACAGCTCCACCTGCAATTATGAACACATAGCCTGTAGTGGATTTTCTTTTCTCAAGGTCGCCAGCAAAATCTGAGTCAACATAACCTCTAACAGTAATTTCTTATCCTCCATAACATAATGCGGCATCTGAGGTACCCTTGATGTATCTCAAGATCCTCTTGATAGTATTCCAATGCTCTCTACCAGGATTTGCCATATATCAACTAGTTGTTCCCACTACTTGTGCAATGTCTGGTCTTGTACATATCATGGCAAACATTAAACTTCCCACTGCTGATGCATACGGTACTCGAGACATCTCCATCCTCTCTGCTTCATTGCTAGGAGACATACTTGAGGATAATTTGAAGTTAATAGGAAGTGGGGTGGAAATTGGCTTACAATCTTGCATGTTGAAGCGTTGCAAGATTTTCTTCAAATAATTCTTCTGAGAAAGCCAAATCTTCCTCTTACTTCTGTCTCGATGAATTTGCATCCCTAGAATCTTGTTTGCTGGTCCCAAGTCCTTCATATCAAATTCCCTAGCCAACTGTGCCTTCAATTCTTGGACTCGTTCTTTGTTGGGGTCGATTACCAACATGTCATCCACGTATAACAACAGAATGATGAAAACATCATTTCCTTCAAACCTCTTGTAATACGTACAATGGTCTGAACTGAGTCTGTTGTACCCAAGGCTAATTATGAAGGAATCAAATCTCTTGTACCAACACCTCGGCGCCTGTTTGAGACCGTATAGAGATTTGTTCAACCTGCAAACCAAGTTCTCCTTGCCTATTTCAGCAAAACCCTCTGGTTGGAGCATATAAATTTCTTCTTCAAGTTCTCCATGAAGAAATGCAGTTTTCACATCTAACTACTCTAAGTGAAGATCAAATATAGCACACATTGCCAAGACTACTCTGATTGTAGTAAGTCATACCACCGGAGAAAATATCTCATTGAATTCTATTCCTTCTTTCTGAGCATATCCTTTCACCACCAATCTTGCACGATACCGCTCCACTTGATCATTGCCATCACGCTTTATCTTGTAAACCCATTTGTTGCCAATGGCCTTTCTTCCTTGTGGTAGCAGAACAAGATCCCAAGTGTTATTCTTGTGCAGAGCTTCAATCTCCTCTTGCATTGCTGTCATCCACATAGATACATCTGTGCTTTTGATAGCCTCATGGAAAGTTGATGGCTCTCCATCTTCTGTTAGAAGACAGTATGCAATGTTGCTCTTAGTAACATATTCTGAGTGCCAAGCCGGTGGTCTTCTTTCACGAGTCGACCGCCGAACTTCTGGAGTTTCAGACTCTATTTGTTCTTGCTCTTCATGCTCTGGTGCAGCTTCAGAAGAAGTATGATTCTGAGTATTTTCCATCTGGACTGTTGTAGTCTCCTTTAAAATGCTATTATGCTCTTCCATTTGCATTTTATCTTCTGCAAATATGACATCTCTGCTGATGACTACCTTGTGGGCAGTGGGATCCCACAAGTGATACCCCTTCACTCCATCAGCATATCCCAAGAATACACATTTTCTGGATTTTGAATCCAGCTTGCTGACTTCTTGAGTATTGTACATCACGTACACAGGACTTCCAAATATATGCAATCGAGAATAATCAGCTGGCTTTCCAGTCCACATCTCCATCGGTGTCTTCAACTCAATTACAGTTGATGGAGATCGATTTATCACATAACAGGCGGTATTGACTGCTTCTGCCCAGAATGACTTTTCTAGACCTGCAGCCTTCAACATTGCTCTTGTTCTTTCCAATAGAGTTCTGTACATCCGCTCTGCCACTCTATTTTGTTGTGGAGTGTATGCCGTTGTGAACTGTCTTTTGATACCTTCATGTTGACAGAACTTATCAAATTCATCACTGATATATTATCCTCCATTGTCAGTCCTCAAACACTTGATCTTCTTTTTAGATTCAAGTTCTACCCGCGCTTTAAAGGTTTTAAAAACTACGAACACATCTACCTTTCTTCTAATCGAATACACCCAACATCTCCTGGAGAAGTCATCTATGAATGATACAAAGTATCTTGCTCCTCCCAAGGATACAACCGGTGCTTGCCAAACATCAGAGTGAATCAGGTCTAAGATGCATTTGCTCTTAGTTGTTGACGTGCCAAACTTCAACTTGTGTTGTTTACTTGTAACACAGTGCTCACAAAAAGGTAAAGTAACCTTTGTAAGCCTAGGGAGTAAATTATGATCAGAGAGAACCTTTAAACCTTTCTCTAACATGTGGCCTAGTTTTTTATGCCAGATCATCGTCTTCTCTTCTGCAGGATTGACTGATGCGATTGATGCTTCTGCCTCATGATGTGTTTCTCCCATTAATACAAACATGTTTGCAACTGTCTTTCTTGCCTTTAAAACCACCAGCGCTCCTTTGACAATTTTCATGATTCCATTGTCTGTTCGAATCTTACAGCCAAGACTATCAAATTGTCCTACGGACAAAAGATTCTTCTTTAAGTCTTTCACATGTCGCACTCCTGAAATAGTACGAATCAAGCCATCATACATCTTCAATTTGATGGTGCCAATGCCAACAATCTTTAAAGCATGATTATCACCCATGAACACTGTGCCTCTAGAGATAGGTTCATATGTATGGAACCAATCTCGTTTAGGGGTCATATGCCATGTTGCTTCTGAATCCATTAGCCAGACCTCAGTGAGCTCTTCTCTATCTATAGAGATTGTTGCTGCTTCACTATATAGAACCTCTCCATCTTCTGAGGTGCTTGCAACACATCCTTGAGGTTTTGATGACTCTGCAGTATTCTCTATACCCTTTTTAAACCAACAATCCCTTTTGAAGTGCCCTTTTCTACCACAATTGTAGCATTTCACAGTCTTCTTACTTCTTGATTTAGACCTCCCCTGCCTTTGACTCCCACTGGAGCCATGCTCCGTTGATCTTCCTCTTGACACCAACAACGCCTCTGCTTGGTTTGCACTGTTTGTCTCATTTGTTTTTGCGCCTATTTTCTTCTTCCAAGATAGTGGCTGCAACATCATCGAAGACTAAATAGTCTGAGAGGATATTATTGGTCAAGTTGATAATGAGTTGATCATACGAATCAGGAAGACTTTGAAGTAGAAGCTCTGCACGTTCATTTTCCTCTATTTGTTGACCCAACGTAGTGAGTTGTGAAAATAGAGTTCTTATTGTGTTGATGTGGTCAGTCACCGACGTGATTTCTGCTATTCGAAGGGTATAAAGTCTCCGCTTTAAGAAAATCTTATTATGCAAAGACTTGGACTCATATAGCTTTGTTAGAGTCTCCTATATCTCCTTAGCTGTTTTCTTCTCCGCCACATTTGATAATACTTCATCAGCTAATGCTAAATGTATGTTAGCAATAGCATTGCCATCCATCTCATTCCATTTTGCATTATCAGTGATCTCCGCGGGCCGATCTCCAATTGCTGCCAAGCAATTGTCTTTCCTCAAGATTGCCTTGATTCTCATTTTCCACAATGAGAAATTGCTCCCCTTGAACCTCTCAATCTCGTACTTTGTTGCCATTTTATTCACCGTGATCTATTCAGCTATCACCGTTTCACAGATTTGTAACGTATATAGAAATAGTATCGTGTGAAAAATACTTCACTAAGTAAATTCCCAAGAAAGATTGGAGGGGTCACAAACGGTCCCGCTTAAAACCCAATCTCCTTAGACAGAACTTCCTAGACTGTATTTAATCACCGCATTGACTTTCTATATACGCCAACAGTAACGTAAGTGAACAGTACCGTATGGATGAATAGTGTCGTATAGGTGAATAGTGTCGTAGACGTGAATAGTAACCGTATACACGAATAACTTTTGTGTGTTAACAACACCAACCAAGAAGGCTCTGATACCACTGTTAGGATACTGGCATGCAAACCCGACAAGACAAAAGGCTAAAATGAGAACTGAGACACAAGAATTTACGTGGTTCACCCAATTGGGCTACGTTCACGTGCAAGTATAGAAGGATTTTACTAAGTAATGTGGGAATTACAACCTCTCTTTTATAATAGGAGAACAACTAAGAATTTCTCTATTACTAGGAGAAAACACCTCACTTACTCTCTCACAAATACCTCACAATTTTGTAGGATTACTTTCCCTCTTCACTCTCTCTTCTTTCTCCCTTCTTTAGTGTGTATATAATGCTTGGATGCATTGTCTATTTATAAGCAAGCATCCATGCAAGAGCAAATGGCCAAGTGGCCAAGTGACCAACTATCTTCACAGTTACATGATTTGGTATGATGCCCGCAAAGAAGCAATTAATAGAGTTGATGGACATGGGATTCCATCAACCATTTCATTGGCAATGTTCGCACAAATTTCTTCGGAAAGTTGTAGAAGGTTTTGGCATTTTCAACGGAATTCACGATGGACAATTCTTTTGGCATTTAAGGTGTCGATGGGGTTGCCGGCGGGAAAAAACTTATTTTTTTGGAGTGGATATTTCATCAGCATTTCTATCGGAGTTGGAAGTTGCCAACAGAAATGCTGATGGAATGTAAATCCCTGACGAGAAACTTGCCGATAACATATTACCTTCAACAATTCCATTGACAAGTCAGATACTAGCAGAATGTTTTCCTAGACATCAAAAGAATATCCTGTCAGCGTTTTCCAATTTTCTGATAGTGGTTTGAAGCTGATGATGTGTTTATTTTTTAAATTCACTATTTGTTTTCTTTGATGCAGTTGATATTTCTAATATTTTTCTGGTCACAGCTGCAATAAGATCTCAAGTTGGATATGAAGCAATATGAGCCAGTAAATTTTGATACTTGAAATATTGATGAATTTCAATGTATAAACATGTCAAGTGAACTGAAGAACCTGGAAAGTCTTATCGAGCCTCGGGCAGGCTAATTGTCAATTCGTTGTTAGAATATATAGTTGATGTGTTGTGAAAGGCAACAAAATTGCTAGATCTCCGACGACTAAGACTAGAGAATGCAGGTTCTTTTGGAGAAGGAAGTGATGCATTGTCATTGCTCAACATCTGAACCACTAATGGCATCGTAGGTCTATCAGCTGGAGATTCCTGAACACACAAAAGCCCTACATGGATGCACCTGAAAATTCTGTCAGGACTTTCACATGAGTCCTTTATCGATGGATCAATAAGGTCTAGTCCTCTAGCTTCATTCCACAATTCCCATGCCTGAGAAGCATTTTAAATACATTAATGTCTTGTTTTACTAGTAATCAACTATTATATGGAGATAACACAGAAGAAAAGGTTTCTTTTTTCTTTTATTTTTTCAACTTACCCATCCTTGAAGGGTCAGAGGAAGATCGTCGCGAAAAAATTCAGCATTTCTCTTACCGGTCACAATCTCTAATAGCAAAACTCCAAAGCTGAAGATATCTGATTTTTCTGAGAATTTTCCATATTGTGCATATTCAGGTGACATGTAGCCACTGCAGAAGTATATGAATTAGTAATGGCAGAAAATTAGAATATCAGTAGAATCAGGTTGATGCCAATAGAAGTATATGTGGGGTATTTAAACTTACTAAGTACCAACCACCCGTTTGGTATCTGCTTCGGTTTGGTCGGATCCAAACATCCTTGCCAATCCAAAATCTGAAATCTTAGGATTCATTACATCATCCAGTAATATGTTACTTGCCTTTAAGTCCCTGTGGATCACTTTCAATCTAGAGTACTTGTGAAGGTAAAGTAGACCTTGAGCAATGCCCTCGATGATTCGAAAACGTTTGCTCCAATTAAGGCTTGCCTTTTCAGAAGGATCTGATAGAAGAAATCATTAGCTGACAATGTGATTATGGTAGAACAAACCTAATGTAATGCAATTTGGTAAGTGTTCAAGCTATTGACGATGTTCAGACAAGGATGGCTACATATTTTAGGAGTTCAGAGGAGAGAACGAAGTTTACCAAACAAAAACTTATCCAGGCTTCGATTCCGCATGTATTCGTACACCAATATCCTCTCCTCCCCTTCAGCACAGCAACCTAAGAGTCTCACAAGATTAGTGTGTTGGAGCTTAGAAATAAGTTTCGACTCATTCATGAACTCTTCTAGTCCTTGTCCAGATTTCTTAGAAAGCCTTTTTATTGCAACTTCTTGAATTGCCAAATCTCCCTACAGAGCAAATGCTCAATAAAACCAATCACATCATCTGAAAAGAGAAAGTAACTGAAATCAACTAAATTTGAAAAGTTGGAAGCAGCATTTCCTAAAAGTGGAATAAAACCTTATAAACAGTGCCAAAACCACCCTCTCCCAGTTTATTATCTTCAGAGAAGTTATTTGTGGCAGCCTGTATTCTGTTCAAGCTAAATATGTTCAGCTCCGTGTCACCATTACCAGCTTCTCCTCCAATGGTGGTGCTGGTCCCAGTAAAACTCTCTTCAATTATCTCTGTCAGGTATCAACTAATGTTAAGCTACAGAGTAAACCAGGACAGCCAGCAATAATCATTATCTTTTTGATGAAGAAAGGTATGGAAAGACACCTTGTTTTCCAAATCTTTTTCTCCAGGTGAAATAGCCAGATAGAACAGTAAGAACCCCTAAAGAAATTACTGCTACTAGAATTATAATAGAGCGCTTGCGTCTACTGGAAAAGTTATCGCTACTTCCATCATTTTCAACTGCATATAAAAGTAAAGGTAGATTAGTTGTTATTGAAATTCACTAAAGGGGACAACTAGTCCTAATCCATTAGGCTCAATGCAGATGTTGAGAAAGTTAAAACTAGTTGAAATTATATGATCATACCAAGTTCTCTGTCATGAACACGAACGTAAAGAATTTGCCCTTCAGTGTCATGTACAATATCCATCAAGTCCCCATACCAGCTCAGGCAGTTAACTGAGTTTCCTTGACTTGCATTGACAAGTGCATAAGCTGTGCAGGAGCAATTTTGCAGGCACCTTGATTCACAATCATTGGCACTCATATTTTCCACTAGATACGAATGATCTGGTAATTTGATAGTTTCAATCTTCAAAAACCCATCACCCTTGTCGCATGTTAGTGCCTTTTGCCTCACACAAGTGTCACTGGTCCAATTCGTCATATGCCACTCTTGCTGAACTTTTGGCTGGAAACCTGTCAAACATTTGCAATAAACTGGAGAACCTTTTTTGTCACAGCTACTAAATGGACTGCAATGACCATAGAAATCACAGTAAAGTTTAGGCCACTGCCACATAGAAAACCATTGACTGTTTTTCTCCTCCCATATCAGAGCCTCAAGTCGCCCATTTGGGACTAGTGTGATCCTTACTATAGCAGAGATATCTGAGATACTGTAAGAAAGATAAATATCATCACCCTCTAACTTTACAGTAATGTAATAAGCAAAAGGTAGCCATCGGGATAACTTCGTTAATGACATAGAGTTGCTGTAGACATTGGTTCGGCTATAAGGAACATGATCCTTCCATATGAAAAACTGCAGAGGTCCCGTCGTATCCAAGCCGAAAGAGAATAATCCTGGTTGTGGATCTTCAGCGTCTATCCAAGACGTAAGCTGTCTTCTTTGACCAGTTTTGCGATTATTGCCAACTTTCATACCAGGCAAGAACGTATCCGACGGATGATCAAAGCTCTGCCACAGGATGGTTTCCCCACTTCTCAATAAAAAGTTTCCACTATCCATGAGGACACCCATCATGCTATTTATAGCTGAATGAGCAATCTTTACATTAGATGACCAAACAATTCTCCCTGTTGCATCCAGAACCACTAGATTTCCATCGACCCCGAGTGCGAAAGTTCCTAGAGAATCAGTAGGGGATTCTCTATTCGCAACCCAGACAACAGATTTCTTCTGAATTTTGTTATACCAAATGCCGAGATAGTGCCTTGGAGTTGAATTTCCCACACTAAAGAAACCTAGAGCAAAAGTTCCACT
This sequence comes from Populus alba, assembly GCF_005239225.2. Taxonomy (NCBI): domain Eukaryota; kingdom Viridiplantae; phylum Streptophyta; class Magnoliopsida; order Malpighiales; family Salicaceae; genus Populus; species Populus alba. Next base: position 21,578,425 of record NC_133302.1, on the reverse strand, counting down.
AGCAGAAATTATGGATTGATTTGCACTGACATAGCTGCCTGAAACTATAATCCCTTCACCTGCACCGATTGGCAATAGAGAAACTGAGATTGACATTAAAAGCAGCAAAACAGAGAACCCCATTATCTATTTGTGAGGCTGAAAGAAAGATATCTGCAATTAATGACTAGAAAGGCTTCCCATCCATATATGATCCGCAGCAGTCATCTGAAGTTGGATATGGTGGATTATGAGCCCTACATCAAATAAAAATCTAGCCATCATTAGAAATTAAAGGCCTGTAAGGAAAATGCCAAATGACGTCAATTTTTGCAGGCCATTGGTTTACGAGAACTTTCATTTGAAGAATTAGGGGCCCGTGGGGCAATGCATGAATGGACGGTGGGAGCAGTCTTTTCATCTTTCTTTGGCCCTCATATGTCTCCACTTCTAGCTCGTTTTACATGCATCTTAGTTCCCAGACATGGAATAATAGCATGTTTAGCTTCCAGGCAAATAGAATAGGACAAAATGGATGCAAATTACGTACTGGCAATCCAATCCTGATAAAATCAACCATGTGGTGCAGTAAACTAAGAACATAAATCAAAAGGAAAATGTTTCTTTACATATTAAGCGACTCTTTGAAACCATATAAAGAAAATAATTAATTTTGGTAATGCGTGACCTGACTGATAATAGTAGAAGAAAATATCACCACCGAAAAGAAAAAGAAGAATTACATGAGGCTAACTAAACGGTTACTTAATAAAGAGAAGATCCAATGGGCTGAGCCCAGCCCATAAAATAAAATACCAAATTGTCTCACTGAGAACTGACTAGTCTGATTAGAGATTTCAAAGTTGATTTATTAGAAAAGATTTAATAATATTATTAAATAATTATCTTGAACAAATTTTTGCCATATTTCTTTATTGGGAAACTCAATATTCATAAAATCAGAAAAAAATAAAAATAAAAAAAATTTTAAAGTATAATAATAATAATAATAATAATAAACACATTATTGACGTATCAAACTAATTATCGAAAACCAACCACACCATCATAGTTTTTAGAACATAATGATATGGTGTTGTGCTGAAGAGCAAAAGCATATCATTCAATTTTCCTTTCATGAGGTGACCTTATTGAAAGAGATATATTTTTTTTTCCATATTATTAATTATGGAAACCCAAGGGAGCGCACCCACCCCGCAATGCATTTGAGGGTACTCGAGAATGTAATATTAATTAGTTTTTGAAAAGATGATTGAAATTCAAGAATAAAGAAGTTTATTGCAAGAAGGAATTACAATCATGGAGTTGTTAGTACAAACATGCAATGAAGATTCTTGATAGAAGAGCATATATATCTTTTGTTCTTTTTGGATTTTTAGGCTATGAAAACTATTGTCTGTTGATTAATTACAAGCCTATATATAATTACAAGTCTCCTGATTATCAATTTATTGCTTAAAAACCTACTAGTTTTTACCTGCTATTCAATTTTTAACTCATTTTTTTTATAAAAAATTTAAAAAATCTAAAATAAACAAAAAAATAATAAAAATCCAAAAAAATATATGTTGTTGTTAATATATTTGCATCATTTTTTAACATTTTCAGAATTATCTTAAAAGAATTTAAATTTTTAAAGGTTTTTTAAATGCATTCAACTTTTCATGCATTATTTTTAAAATCATTAATTTTTTTATTAAGTCGATATTGATATTGATAGTTTTCAAAAAATAAGAAAAATCAAATTTTATATAAAAAAAAGTTCAACATTTTTGCTGCCAACATATACACAGGAGGCAACTTTCATAATCTATTTTTGATTTTTTTAATTATATTTTCTTTTAAAAAAAGAATTAAAATTAAAACAGTATCGGAACTGTTCTTCTTCTTCCCTGCACATGCAGAGGTAGGGAGAAAAAAGATTTTTAAACCTTTTTCCCGCTCAACTTCTCTTTCTCTACCTCCCCCACTTGCCTAACTACTGACACAAGTCACACAACCCATACCCTTACCATAATGAAATAACAGGAAACCCATGCCCTGGGGTGGCTGCACAGAGCCATGCCCCGGCCAAGGGCAGGGTAGCCCTCCCCCCCTGCCTCCTATAAATACAGGGGGAGAACCAGATACAAGGAGGGGGGAGACGCGTACCTAGAGAGTGGAAAAATAGAGGGGGATTTGTTTTGAAAACGGAGACGAGCAGAAGGGGAAAAGAGAAAGAAAAAGGAGGAAGGTGAGACAGGGAAGAAAAAACCGAACAGAACAGAGGAGGAGGAGAAAAAACAATAGAGACAGATACGGAGAGGGGGGGGGGGAACCAACAGAACAGGGGGGAGTTGACGGGATAACGAAGAAATAAAGAAACCCAAACAGAGCGGGATTGGGAAGAGAAATCGAAAGAAGAACAGAGGGGATAGAGAGAAGGAAACAGGGGAGAACAGAGGCGGGAAGAAGGAGAGGGGAAAGAGGGAAACAGAAACAGAGAAGAGAGAAAGAGTGAACGAAACGAAAGAAAATAGAAGAGAAAGAGAGAAGGAAGAAGAGTAGGAAGAAGAGTAGAAACAAAGCAGAAAAAAAGCACACTTTCAGGAGGAGAAGAACCATCGACCGGCGCAGCAGCTCCTCACTGCACAGCCACCACGTTTGGAAGAAGAATCACCGGGGTTCCCAGCCGCCACCGCCGCCACCACAAGCCACTGGAGGCAGCAACCACGCACCTTCATTCCAGGTAACCTCGCCCCCCCTCTGTCCATTTTGTGTTCGTCTTCATCAGGCAGCAAATGAAATATAATTAGTGGTTACTGTGAAGAGCACAGTAACCACCTGATTATAATTGAGCACAGTAACCACCTACAAGTTCACTGGTTGTTTCGGGCTTGGGCTTGAGCATCAGCCCAGCTCACGCGACTGGGTTGAGTTCAGTCACAAAAAGGTTCTCTTTCAAACCAGTTCTAACTGATTTTATTTTGGACAAATCTCAACTCAGTTTTTTTTGTTAGGTCCAGACCATCGAAAAAATTCAAAAAAATCATTTTAAAATTTATGATTAATGTTAGTTTATATTTTTTATACTATAAAATATAAAATTGATATTAAAATACCAATTTTTATCAAAACGTTTTGACTGGTTTTCATCAAAATATTGTATTTTCATACAAAGAAACTTTCGGAAAAATAAACATATGTTTTAGCATGTATCTTGACTTTAATAACTAGTTTGTTAAAATCATGAGGAATATGTCAATATTTAAAAAAAATTCAAAAAATTATTTTGTTTTGTCTTTTAATATTAAGGATTACATGTTTATATGTAAAAGGTAGTCTCGATATTAAAAAGATAGTTTTTTATTAATGTTATAATTATTAGGTTTTACTCGATGAAACAAAAATCTCCTTATCAAGGAGAACTTTTCTTTAACCTTAGACTGACCACTAATTAGAAAGCACAAGACCTTAGTTTTTATCGAACAATAAAACAATGCAGCTTATCTTAAGTAGGACGTATTTGGGGTGTTAATACCTTTTTTTTATACAATCAGTCTCCGTACTTGATCTCTGAGACAAGTTAGGTTTCTTAGTGACCAAAATACTAAATGGCGACTCCTATTCCATTTTTTTTTACGGATAAAAGACAAGATTCTTGTTTTTCTATTTGCCAAATAGATACATACAATACACACATGAGAGAGTGGACAATTGTCGGGACCCTGCTCACATGCAACACTATTGGTTACAAATCCACTCAATCTATGAATCTACAAGGTTATCAATATATCTACTTGATAAAAAAAAAATTGAAGATTCTATGAATTTGGTCGAATTGCAAAGCACTTGCTGTTTTTGATGATGTTGCTGATTTGGTTAGCATGCAAGTTAAATGTGTTCTTTTCCATACCATTCTTCTTTTAAATAAGGAATTTGAGAGTAAATGGCTAATAAACGCTATTTTAATTCCATACCATTCTCTATTTTAAAGATCTGAGAGTAAATGGATTTCTTTTACCTGCTCTTATATCCTCACTGCAGTCTGCATCTGATAACTACCATCTTTCATCCAAGCATATATGAAAACAACCTGTTACTTATTATTATATAAGTAACTTCGGCTCATTTTTCCTTTCACAGACTTCATTTCTTCTTAATTAATTTTTATGTATAACATGTACTCGGGATTTTTAAAGGTGATCCGGTTGCTTTTATAGTCAAGGAAGTTTTTTATTTTTACTTTGACTAACATTTACAGAGATGTATTGAATCTTTTTAAATACACCAATTCAATACGAAAAATATGCAGGAAAAAAATATTTAAATACCCTTCACCGTAGAATAAACATAAAAATATTTGGAGGTCTTTACTGGTTAGTCTTAATAGGAGCATGAAGATTTAAGACTCGGTTTGTGACCCTTAATTCGTTGGCCTATAGTGAATTCGGCTTAGGCCCTAATAATAATTTTAAACTTGACATATATATATATATATAAAAAAAAAAAATCTCACCTAAACTTGTAAACTTATTATTACGTGAAAGGAGTTGTTGAAGAGTTCACAAGCGGATACTTATAAGTTATAAGTTAGTTTTTGAGGAGGAGAATAGTCCAAGTTTGCTAACAGGTCTGGACCTTACAGTCAGGGCTTGAACACAAGACCTAACATATGTGAAGGAATATAAATGAAATGGGAAATGATTCATTCCATGAAAACACTCGAAGTCACGAATCTTAAGAGAGAAAAAAAAAACATATAAAGCAACATTGGAAATTTAATCATTTTTTTTTATCAGAAATTAAAAGTAGAAGAAAAAACCTACTAGATTCTCTTCTATACGCCATCCTTTATTGTGATTGACAAACCATAATTTATGATTACAAAAACTTTAATCCAACTATAGAAATATGATAATAGAATTGAAACTGCTGATGTTTGGATTAAAATGGTGTTTTGGAATGAATTTTAACCTTGCTTTTTGGTTAAAATTTAAATTTTTTTCTTCAAATTAATTTTTTTAGTGTTTTAGAATCGTTTTGATATGGTAATGTCAAAAATAAATTTTTTAAAAAAATAAAAAAAATATTTTGATATATTTTAAAACAAAAACACACTTTGAAAAGTAACCATTACCATACCCCAAAATACTTCCTGAATAAACTCTCAATTAATGTTAAGGACAAATGAAGGGATAATTAAGCATATCAATAACGTATAAGGACATAATTAACTTATTGAAAACGAGACTCAATTAAAAATTCTGTAAAAATATAAGGACTAACAGAGTTGTAAGCATGAGAAAGAATAGTCATATAAGAACAAATGCAATAAAAACACGATGATCTCTCCTAAGTTGTTGCAAAAGCTTATTTCTTTATATATACCAAACTAATATGAAAGCTATATTAAAACTCCTCTTTAAAACCATATAAATTATAATTGTAAAATCCAGATTAACCTAGCAGATCAATTTGAAACGAAACTAACTTGGAACAATTTGAGTTGACCAGAATCTAATAGAATAAAAACCTGATCTTTAATTTGTTGATTTTTTTGAAAAACAATTGATCAAAACTCAATAAAATTTTTTGATCAAACCTTGTATAGGACTCACAAAAAAACTAGAAAAAACAAAAATTAGTTTTTAAAATTGAGTTTTATGTTTAATTAAATTATACTCAATCTCAATCACAACCATAACCACAACCATTAAAACAAACACTATAAAATAAGATTACATAATAAAGAGAATATCCAATAGGCTGAGCGCAGCCCATACGATAAAATACCACATTGTCTCACAAAAAGGTGTCCATCTTGCAATTATTCATGCCTCCCAGTACAGTTTGAGGCCTTAGGGAATCCAAACTCGAAAATATAAAATAAGGGTTTAGTAGTTCAAAATGTTTACCCTGTTACACATGTCTTGCCGAGTTACGCCATTTGGGATGCGATCGAGTGGTCAGAGTTGACGAAGTTGCTGGTGGCCTGAGCAGTGGCAGGTGTCTCCACGGGGTTGTTCTGTGAACAATATTGTTCATAGAACAGTTAGAATATTGATAGGATGACAGATTAATAAGAAGAAAAGGAGAATACTAGGATTTTATTAAAAAAATATTGAAAATTTATCTTAATTTTAAAACTTTAACTACTGTGTAAGGCTTAAAAACTAATTTTATATTAAGTCATAACCAAGTTTGAAACCTACACAACACCATAGTAAAAAGAAAACTACAATAACCATCTCTATGCAGAAATTTAAACCTGTTGATGAGACCCAACTCTTTTGAACTTACTATGCATCCCCTCAAATGATTTTATATGATAGAATGTACTTAAATAAAGAAATGAGAGCTTTTAGTGCTGCATTACCATCTCTCCGGCGTTCTCAAGCAAATATTCCACGTCTATGCCCCACGGGGCGCACACCCGCATATGCAGTTCATGTTCCTCTTTTAAGGCATTAAACTTTCTGTCGCGCTCCAGCAATTCCTGTGCATGTTTCGCTTTCAAGGCATGAATCTCCTGTGCATGTTCCTCTTTTAAGGCACTCATCTTTTCCTCACCTGAGGCAGTCAACTGCAGCCAAAAGTGTGTTGACGAAGTTAATGGATATTATATGAGACAAGATGTAATTAGCCTTCTTTTGAGGAGTGTGTACTAATCATCTACATCTGCTTTCAAAGAGATCATGTACGTAGATTTCTAATTAAAGTTTATAAATGCAAGAATGAGAGTCATGAAATTTACGCATCAATAGTGTATAATAATATAATTTACTATGAAAGGTTCACAAATAATTTAGACCAAATGGATTCGAGACAGCAATTCATAGGGTGTGACACAAGAGACATGGACTCGTCCTGAGTAAATTAGCTGAATTAGAGAGTCAGTAAACAGAGATATTTACTTCCTCATGAAAATAATAATAACAATATGCATAATTTCAACATTTTCATTGATACGAGTCATGCTTCCCAACACTTAAGAGACGGTATTTTCATCTTTTTTCCCAATAAATGTTTTTGTTTTGAGTATATATCAAGATTTCTGCCTTAATTAGACGGATAATATTATTATGATTTCTCAATACACACATACAATGTAGTTGTTTTGTGGAAAGATCAGTGTATAGAAGATGAAGAGAAAATCCCACCTCTTCTAGTTCACGTATAGAATTATTCTGTCTATCTTGCATTATCCTCAAGCTGATAACTTCTTCTCCACGTTCCCTCAGTTCCATCATCATCTGATCTGTTTTTCCTAGAAGACGCCAATTGGATTCCTGAAGTATCCCATTCTCTTTCTTCAAGTCGTTTGTCTCTTCCTGCAAATTACATAGGAAAAGAAATGAATATGAGTTATGTATGAGGGAAAGAAAAATAAAGAAAATCACCACAATGGAGTACTAGAGAGGGGTAATTTTTGGCTGGCTACTTACCTTCTTTTTCGCACGGTGATCTCTGTCGATATCCTGTTTGGATTTCTTCCCAGCTCTAGATGATGATGGTTGAACAGAACCTCGGCGCCGCTTATGACCAGAGCCTGCGTGTTTGAACGTGTATACATGAGCTGCTTTGGGGGCAGGCATCCATGAACACTATTACAGTTAACTTCTTTCCTTCTTTTTCAATTTTATTCCTGATTTAATCCCTAACTTAGGTTATCTGTACAAATTGTTTTCCCGTAAAAATGGTCCACTAACCTTGTTTTTAGTATCTGTTTGACTTGCAATTATAATTGAAAAAAAGCTAATAAACCAATTACAATGAAATTATAATATTTAGCTTAGGTCACCAATATAAATCAATTGCAATTAATATCCTCTCTAAGTGTAAGTGTATCTACGCTCCCTACAAATCCAATATTTATCATTCATCCACCCAATGTTGCAAAATCAAACGGGCTTCCTCCCTTTTTCATCCAGACTTGGATCGATGAATTAATTATCTAATTGAATCAAGCGGATTAGGCAATTCAAGGACTTTGTTTGGGTTTGAAAAGCTAGTCAAAAGGCAGCAAATGGGTTTCGCATGAAACCCAGGCATAATTATATAGAACTTAGCTTGAGCTGAAACAGTGAGAGAAATCAAAGATTATTCAACAGATCGGATGCTTAAAACATTTCCTTATTATATATCCATCCATCCAGCTAGATCTAACCATGCATCTATGTATTTAGCCATAAAAAACACGAGAACATATATCATTCAACTCCAAGAAATTTTAAATAGGTGAAGTCTCAAAATCATGAAAGATTGAATGAATTTTTATTTTATAACATAGTCTCGAAATTATGAAAGATTAATAAATGGTTTATAAAATGAAAACTACTAGATATAACCACAATTATTTGACTAACCGGTGATACTTGGATCTTGAAAATCCTGAACCGAACTGGGATCCTCCTTCCCCAAATTCCCTGCCATCATCGAACCTCCTGAAGATATACAATTTCAGCTTTTTTTTCTTTTTCTTTTTTCTTTTTTGAGGGGGAGGGAGAGGCTCCCCTTGATAAAGAATCCCTCTGGGCAAGGCCATGAAACAGCTAATCAAGGGATCCATCGACTTCTAAAGTAAAACGTTCGATATCGAAGGATTTAAATCGGAAATACTATTTGCATGGACCCACTTTTAAGCCAGGAGAGTTGCAAGCTGATAAGGTGATATTATAGAGACAAAGAGATAAACGTGGAAAATGGTTTTTCTAAAAAAAAAATTAAAAATTTTTTTTATGTTTGTTTTTTATTAAAAAAATTAACCAGTAAAAAATACTTTTTGATCAAAAAAAAATTTAATTTGATTTTCAGAAAAATATTTTTCTTTTATTTTAGAGGGAAAATACTTTTCATAAGTTATAAAAAAATTAGAAATATCATACTATTTGTTAATTATAACAAATTTGATCCTCAAATTATTGATTGCTATATATTTTATCTTGAATTTTTTTTTTCCATTTCACTCCTTAGAATTTGATTTAATTTGATTTTTGTATTAACTTTGTCCTTATTTTTATGATTTATGATTGTTATTTTTTTCTCTTATTATTTTTTTAATTAAAATTTTTTATGTATCAAATTTGGTTCTCATTCTTTTGATTGTTACTTATTTTATTTGAAAATAATTTATAAAATTATTATTATTATTATTATTTTAATTTCATCATCTTTCAATTTTTTTATTTGTTAGATTTGATTGCTATTTATTTTATTTGAGATAATTTATGAAAATTATATTTTTTTTTTCTCAATTTCATTTTCATTCAACCTTTTAATTTGTAAGATTTGTTTTTTATTATTTTAATAAACTTGAAAAAAAATATTAATAAGTTATTTTCCAATTCATTTTTCATGACATAACAAAACACTAGAAAGTGTTTTCAAACTTATTTTCCACGACTAGCCAAGGAGCTATGACAGTAGACACAAGAGAAGAAAGATGATTATGAATTGCCATGAATTAATGTATGTTAAACTTGTCGCACGTGTGTGGCGTCGCGGCAAAATTATGTTCCACTTTAAATTTAAAAATGTATCTATATCTATCTGGAAAATATGGGAAGACAAGAAATTCTTGTCTTTTATCGGTGGGAAATGGAATGGGAGTCGCCACCTAGTATTTTGGTCACTAGGAACCCTAATTGGTCTCAGAGATCGGGTACGGGGACTAATTGCATAAAGGGAAGGTATTAACACCCCAAATACGCCTTACCTAAGGTAAGCTGCATTGTTTGATTGTCTGATAAAAAGCTAAGGTGTTATCATATTTCAATTGTTGGTCTATTTACGGTCAAGAAAAGTCATCCTCAATAAGGAGGTCCTTATCTTATCAGGTAAAATCGTAATCGTTCTAACATCTATATAAAAACTATATTTTTAATATCAGGAATACGTTTTACGTATAAATTCGTAATCCCCAATACTAAAAGAAGACAAAAGGATTTTTTTAGAATTTTTGAAATATTGGCATAGTTCTCGTGGTTCTAACAAACTTGTTGTTAAAGCCAAAATGCATGCTAATACATATTTTTTTTTTTGAAATTTCTTTTGTTGTATGAAAAAATATGATGTGATGATTTTTTCTTTATTTTGGAGAGACTAGGCCGTATGTATTAAAACAAAAACATTTTTTTATATATATATTTTTTGATGTCTTGACGATAATCGAGTATTTTAATACTGGATTTGTATCTTTACGGTATAAAAATACAAACCAATATTAAGCCATTTTGATAAAAATATGCGAAAAATCAACAATAGTTTTTAAGGATTTTTTCAGAATTTTTGAAAGCAAAACATTTTTTTATTTTTAAATTTTTTTGATGTTTTGAAGAAAACCAGGTATTTTAATATTGAATTTGTATCTTTACGGTATAAAAATACAAACCAATATTAAGCAATTTTGATAAAAAATATGTAGGAAAATCAATAATATTTTTTCAAAAAAAAATTTAATTTTTTTTTTGGATATATATCTATATATATATAAATAATATAAAAATATTATAATAAATAATATAAATATTAGGTGGGATGGGCTGGGCCGACCCAACTAACTGGGCCGGACTCAGCCCCAAAAGGGTTGGGCCGGACTCGCCCCAAAAGGGGATGGGCTGATCTCGACCCAACTGTTCACTCTACTTCTTTGATTCTGGGCCGAACCCGGCCCAGACATGAAGGCTAGGCCAGAATCAGCCTAGCCCAGAAAAAAGGGGAGCCCAACAGTGCTGGGCCAGCACCAGCCTAGCCCACCATCTAAAATCCAACCGGGGGGGTTATTTCCCCCCTCCCATCCTCCTGCATGTAGAACGAATGTTCTACATGTAGGGGAAACGCATAAATGAAAAATAAATGCAGGGGGGAAGAAGAGCTTACCTGGGGTGGAGGAGGCGGTGTCTTGCTGGTCGGACTGCTTCGCTGGTGGTGCTGTGGTGGAGGCCGGTGGTGGTGTCGTGGCATACGGACGTCGACTCCCAGCAGCAATGCTACTATTTCAAGCGACGGAGGGAGAGGTTACTGCTCTTCCCTTCTCCTCCATGTGCCTTCCTCTTCTTTCGTTTTCGGTGGTTTCCCTTTATCCTCCCGATTTGTTTTCAAGTTTCCTCCCCGTTTCAAGCTTTTCCTCCCTCTCAGTTTGGGTTTGCTAGTGGTTCTTTCTCTCCTTTTTCAGTTTGTTTGTTTTATTTCTCTGCGTTTTTTTTTCCTTCCTCCGGTTCGTTCCCCCTCTCTCTCTCCGGTGTTGGATGGTATTTATATAGCAAAGGGAGCGGGGGCCTCCCTATCGCCGCCCTATCGCTGTGCATGGGGAGCGGCCACTTCCTGCCTTACCGCAACGCCGGACGAGGTGGCCAATGGGTGTAGCTGGCAGGGTGCGACTCTCGGGGTCTCATCAATGAAGGGGTATTGGGCTTCGGGTTTTGACAAAAGCTTCTTTCTTCCCCTATTGCGTGTCCAGGGGAAGAAGGAGGAGGAACAATGTCGCTCAAAACGACACTATTCTGTTCTCTTTGTTTTTTTTTTTCAACATGAAACGACGTCGTTTTGGACAAAACGCGTCGTTTTATTTAATTATGGCGCCAACACGTCAATCTTCCAAATCAGTTCTTAATTATTTCAATTGCATCTCTGACAACTTCAATCTCTGCCCTTATAGTTGGCTGCCTTTTCAACTTTGATCCTTGGCCTCTGATTTATGTAATTTGACCCTCAATTGATCAATAAACTTACAATTTCTTCAATTTGGCCCCTGATTTTGTTAATTACAGCCCTTATATTTACGCGCTTTTTTCAATTTGATCCTTGGTTTCGGATTTCCTCAATTAAGTCCCTAATTGGCCATTAAACTTAAATATTTATGCAATTAAGCCCCTGATTTGACCAAATCAACTCTTAAAAATTATAATCTAACCCCAGAACTTTAATTTCTTCCAATTAAAGCCTAAATTGACTTAAAAATCTATTTTTCTTGCAATCAAACCCTCTATAAATTCAATTAAACCTTCAATAAAATCCAATTAAGTCGATAAACATCTAATTTTGGACTTTTCTCCTCAAATTTAAAATTTCATTTTCAACAGGACTCTTATCATTCAAGAATATACTGTCAAAATTTCAATCTTTGTATTTTTAACCTCCTTAACCAATTTTTCTAACCATTTTCTGAGCGCTCCCGCCTCCTATTATTTTTTCTAATTTCTTCCGGCTATATATTTATTTATTATTATTTTTTATTTTATTATTTATTATTATTATTTTTTTATTTTTTTTTTGTTATTATTATATTTTATTATTATTATTATTATTATTATTATTATTATTTATTATTATTTTTGTGTGGGGGACCCAAAAATGGGTTACAACAAAACTCATGAAAATTAAAATTATCATGAGTTGAGAGGATGTGTTAAAAAAATAATTAAGGTAAATTTTTTTTTTTTTCAATTGATTAAAGCAAGAATCAAGAAAATGATAAAATCAAGGTAATTAAGAAATTATTTTTATCATCTAATCAAAGGAGATAATCAAGTATTTTGTATAATTTATTTTATTCTATTTCACTATATATCTTATTATATAACTATATAAACTTTACATAAATTAAATGTAAAACACATAATTAAAACCTTTGCATTGGTCGTGCCTGTTCACAATGCTACTATGTTCTAGATTCTTTTTCCGCAAGTGGTGTTCTGTTTCTATTTTTCCTGAATGACTTGGATTTGGATGTTCTGGCATTCTCAAGTACTGATCTTTCTTTTTTCTTTTTTTTCTTTTTTGAATTTGAGGAAACCCCACCCTCCGGAAAACGCACTTTGTGGGCCCAGATAAGCGAGTAAAATCCCGGCTGTCCCAGGCTCTTATAAGAAGTGCACGCCCTGACTCGAACTGAAGACCTGCTGTGCAGATTTCAAGCCCTTTGCCACCACGCTACAAACCTTGGGGACCTCAAGTACTGATCGCTTTAGAACTCTAAACATCTGTAAGCTAGTTCTGATTTAACCATGAATACGTATCTTTTTTGTAAGAAAATATCAAGTGTAAATGACGAAAACAAAATCCATATAAATGATAAACTCTTGCAGCATGTTAGTTTGACTCTATCTTTGTTTCTTTATCCTAGTAAACGAGGACTTCTGTAGTAATATTGGTCTACCAAATTGTTTCTGTATATGTTACTAAGTAATTTTCTATAACTTTGACTTTTTTTATTACATTGACAAAATCTTTTTTTATTACATTCACAAAATCTTTGTTCTACCAATATCATAGAGCATATAAACTAGTTAATGTCTATTTCATCTTTTTACCTATGGCCATTTAAGATTTAAATTTCTCTATTATCCACTAAAAATGCTTAAGAATGTATGACTACACGGGGTTCCATAGAAAACACATCTGGCTTTTTAGTTGTATTTCCTTATTTTATACAATGATTAACATATACTAGAAGGTTTTGACATATTTCAATGTAGCAATGAATAATGAAATATCAAGATTTTTTACACTTTGATCTTAATGAATTTTTTACATTTTGGTCCTCAAAGTTTTTGAGGATTTTGTTTGTTTATTAGCATTTTTTTAAAAAATCTGGTGGAACAACACTGCTAAATTTTTTATTTTGATAAAATTTCATAACTTTTACATGTTATAATTACAAAATAGAATATATATAACTTGTTATTCCAATAACAACATCTAAAAAATTATTAAATCAAAAGTAAAGAGAAAAGTAAAGAGAAAAGAAAAGAGAAAAAAAAACAAAATTCTGGAGACACATTAAAGCCTTGATTATAATATTATCATTATCATAAAAAAAAAATCTATATAAAATGAATCTAATAATATAAAAAATCATTAATAATGACCCGAATATATTATATTTATTATTCAAAGATGACACATGACTTATTTGTTGTTTTTGCCAAGTTTGGCCTCATTATGTAATGAATCAAAATTTAAAGCTAGATAAAATTTATTCTAGAATATTCTGTTTTTTAAAATGAAACAAGTTATACGGGCTATTCTGGACTGAACGAAAAAACAACACAAGTGACGACCTCGTGTTCAATATGGGCAAATTGGGTCTACAGGTCGGCTCCCATGAGCCAAAATCTTGGCCAACCAGCTGTAAAATTAATTTGATGCGGATGCGGCCAGGGAAGAGGTGGCTATAGATAGCGTTCTAATTGAATATAAAATAATATAAGAAAAGGACCTTTTATTACTGGAACAAGAAGAGAGGGGTTTGAACTTTGAAGGAGACTTTTGAAGTCCTATTGTAGACATGTTTTAATGTTTTCAATTAAAAATATTGTATTTATACTTATGATTTTGTTTAAGTTTGGTAGTAAAATGGCCCTGAGTTATTTAATATATATTGTTTTTAATTTTTTAAGTTTTAAATACTTATGATTTGTCAATTAACTATATATCTATGTTAGTTCATAAGCATGTTATAATTAATGGATTGAGAACACTTCAATTTACTCATAAATAATTTATCTGTGCAAAGCCTAATCCATGTTATATTTAGCACACTTTTCTAAATGTTTTCCTCTTCGAATTGGTAAAATTCAATTTTGTCCTTACAAATTCATCAACATTCAACTTTTATCCTTAAATTCTTAATTTTCAAATATTACCCTTCAACTTCTCGAAAAGTTTCCGTGAATCTTCTAACCATTAAATGACAAACTTATTTTCATTTGGATGTTTAGGATCTTTAAGTGTTTTTTTTTGTGAGATATAGTGAATATGAGGAATCGGGGGGGATCAGAGAAAAGTAAGAAAAATAAAAAGGAAGTCAAGAGCAAGCTTTTTTGTTATTTATTAAGGGGAAAAATAGAAAGTTAGAAGAAGTATAGGGATAATTAATATTAGGAATTATTAAACTATATAGGGGTAGGACTTAGGAGTGCAGCTACTTCATGAAGCACTAATTTATTGAATCCTTCGATATCGAACGATTTACTTTAGAATTGATCCCTTGATTGGCTGTTTCATGGCCTTGCCCAGATGGGATTATTTATCAAGGGGAGCCTCTCCCTCCCCTCAAAAAAAAAAAAAAAAAAAAAAAACACTGAAATTGTATATCTCCAGGAGGTTCGAAGATGGCAGGGAATTTAGTGAAGGAGGATTCCAGTTCGGTTCAGGATCTTCAAGATCCGAGAATCACCTGTAAGTCAAATAATTGTGGTTATATCTAGTAGTTTTCATTTTATAAACCATTTAATCTTTCATAATTTCGAGACTATATTATAGGACTATATTATAAAATAATAAAATAAGATAATTTTTAAATATTTTTTTACAAAATCCAATCATTCTCTTTTTTTCTTCTTATTAATCTGTCATACTATCAATAATCTAACAGTTCTATGAACAATATTGGTCACAGAACAACCCCATGGAGACACCTGCCACTGCTCAGGCCACCACCTACTTCTTCAACTCTGACCACTTCGCATCCCAAATAGCGTAACTCGGCAAGACACATGTAGCAGGGGTAAACATTTTGAACTACTAAACCCTTGTTTTATATTTTCGAATTTGGATTCCCTAAGGCCTCAAACTGTACTGAGAGGCATGAATAATTGCGAGATGGACACCTTCTTTGTGAGACAATGTGGTATTTTATCATATGGACTGGGCTCAGCCTATTGGATATTCTCTTTATTATGTAACCTTTTAGTTTGCCTGAGGCATTTCTTCTTTTGTTCTTGTTGGTTTTTTCCCCTAATACCAGTTTATCTTGGGCAAAATCCGGGTTACAAGTCAATAAGATTGATCCGGGTCATCCTTCAATTTTCTTTTAAAAAAAGAATGAAAATAAAATTATTTTAATGGATTTTTTTCAAAAACATCAACAAATTAAAGATCAGGTTTTTATCATATTAGATCTTGATCAACTCAAGTTTTTGATCTTGTTAGCTAAGGTTTCTTTCTATTTTTATTTTTTATTTAATTTAGATTGGTTGAAGCTCCAAGTTATTTGAGTCTCAAGTCAACTGTTAGATTAATCTAAATTTTACAATTATGATTTATATGGTTTTAAAGAAGAGTTTTAATATTGCTTTTATATTAGTTTTGTATATGTAAAGAAATAAGCTTTTCAACAACTTAGGACAGATCATTGTGTTTTTATTGCATTTGTTCTTATATGACTATTCTTTCTCATGCTTCCGACTATGTTAGTCTTTATATTCTTACAAAATATTTAATTGAATCTCGTTTTCACAAAATTAATTATGTCTGGATGTCAATGATTTGCTTAATTATCCCTTCATTTGTCCTTAACATTACATAATAGCTTATTTAGAGACTGTTTGGGAATGTTGTAGTTGTTATTTTATAAAATATTTTTTTAATTAAAAAAAATTATTTTTTAAAATTATATCCTTATATGTTAATTTTAAAGTTTTTAAAATTATTGTAAGATAGTCACTAGGCACTTTTACAATTTATGAAAGGAAATTTAAATACCACTCTTGTAACAACAAGCTTGCTTGACACAAGAGCGTCATAGTCTCACAACCTAGATCATGAGTTTTACGAGTTAGTCAGGTTGATTTGAGTTTTTTTTTTAATTGATATTTTTTTAATTTAATCTTTAAACATTGAGTTTATTAAAAATTAAACTTTATAATTATTTTTTATTTTATTTCTATAGAGCTATTTTGATCTTTTGACCAGAGTTTGACAAGTTAACCCGGGTTGACTTGAGTTATTTTTTTATTTTTTTTAAATCAATTTAATCCTTCAACATTAGGTTAATTGAGAATTGAACTTTATATATTTTTTTTATTTACTTTTTATGGGGTTATCATGATTTTATGATTTGGTTTGTAGGTTAGGCCAATTAACTTAGTTTTTTTTTTTTTAAGCTGAAACTTTTTCAATTTTATTCTTTAATATGGGGTTGACTGGAATTTATATTTCATGATTTGTTTTGGTTTAATTTCTATAAGGTTATTTTGATCTCGTGACCTAGGTCACATGTTTGGTCAGTTAACTCGAGTGGTATTTTATCTTCTTTTTTTTAAAAAAAAAATACATCCTTCAACTTTTAGTTGATTTAGAATTGAGCTTTATAATTTGTTTTCTATGTGGTTATCCTAGTCTTATGATCGAAGTTTGACAAGTTTACCTAGGTTGACTTGGCTTATTTTTTTTAGTTAATTTTTTTTTTCAATTTCATCATTCAATATTGAGTTGATTGAGAATATGGTTTAATAATTTTTTTTTATTTGCTTTCTATAAGATTATTAAGGTCTCATGACCTCGATAATGGATTTGACAGGTTAACCCGAGTTGATCTAATATGTTGTTATTTTAATATTTTTGTAAAAATATCGTTTTAATTTTTTTTAGTCAAGCTATATTTTTTATAAGTTATTCGAGTTATTTTTGAACTTGTCAAGTTAACAATGTCACATCATTATGCTATAAACGACATTAACAACACTAAGATATTATTTTATGTCTAGAAAAAATTGATCCGACCCACAACATAGCTCGATGAATAATCTAACAATGACCTAAAGACCATTGTCAATATGCTTTGATTTTTATGTTGCATAGTTCACTCATTGTTACGTCTTTTAACAAGATTTAATATACAGATAAATTAACAAAATACTAGAAGAGGTGGTGCTTTGATTGTGCACCGCTTCACAAAACACTATTTATTTCAATATTTTTTGTTTTTTTTATATTTTTTTAATTTAAATTTTATTATTTAATATTTGATTTGGTTTGTTAAAACACTTTCATAATGTGTATGTCAATGAGGGCAGAACTAGCCTGACATGTATGGCTAAGGCTTAAGTCTTGTATGTGCATCAGAATGTTGGTTCCACGGCATGTCCTGCACAATATAGTTGCTTCCATTGGCACTCTTTCATGCCTGTTACTGTCAAGTATACATACAAAACATTATTCTGGCTTTTATGTAATCTCAATACAAATTATTTGATCAGAATGAATGACAAACTTTTAAGACAATGAATGGCTCTGACTTAATGGGACAAGATAGACAAAAACAGCAGATTTATATTGGAAAGTGCGACAAACCCTGCTAGATTGATATTACCCCTTCCTCCAATTATCTTCCTTGCTCTAACGTATTTGTTAAATCGACGTATGAATCTGCCTTGCTAGAAGAAGAAGCAGTGTTGAAGAGGGATATGCTTGCTGCAAATGCTGGTTTCTTAGGAGTTGGTAGAGATGCAGTGTCACTTTCAAGCATGAAAACTACGTTTGACATGGTGGGACGATCCCATTGATTTTCTTGCACACATAAGAGGCCAACATTCACACACCTCACAAATTCATTTGCGTCACAAGTTTCGCATAATGCTCGGTCCATCAAATCCAGCACCTTTTCCTCTTTCCACAACCTCCATGCCTGTGACAAAGTTTAAAAATCAAAATTATTAAATGGTAGAGGAAGAAAAGGAGGCTGTGGCTTTGAAAATTTCCATTGCTTACATAAGCTGAGAGGCTAAAATTTTGATCAGACTTGTAAAATGCCGCATTTCTTTTTCCACTGAGAATTTCAAGTACGACCACACCGAAGCTAAAGACATCAGACTTCGTTGAGAAATCCCCATCCATTGCATACTCCGGTGCCATGTAGCCGCTGCATGACAGGTGAGTTTGTATCAAGTTAGATGACACAGAAATGTAATCAACATTTGATGTATAATAGAACTTACTAAGTCCCAACAACTCTCTGTGTGTTTGCCTCTGTTTGTTGGCCTCCTAAGATCCTTGCCAGGCCGAAATCAGAAATTTTGGGGTTCATCTCCTCATCTAAGAGGACATTGCTTGTTTTCAAGTCTCTGTGAATGATCTTCAGCCTTGAATCGCGGTGAAGATAAAGCAGTCCTCGAGCGATTCCCATGATAATGTTAAAGCGCAGTTCCCAATTTAATAACACGCATAGCGTCCGATCTTGTATGGTTTCAATTTCCATTGAGAGCATAAAGTTAGCAATCATCTTAAATTATCTGTTTCCTATCAGTATAGAAAAATGTTTAGTTAAGTTTAGAGAGGCTAACCAAATATGAAGACATCCAAGCTCTTGTTTGGCATGTATTCATAGAGTAACATTTTCTCACATCCTTCTGCACAGTATCCCAAAAGTCTAACAAGATTACGATGTTGAAGTTTGACGATCAATGTAATTTCATTCTTGAATTCCTCCAAGCCTTGCCCTGAACCATAAGAAAGTCTTTTTATAGCTATTTCTTGGCCTCCCGTTAACTTTCCCTGAACAAAAATCAATACACGGCATGTCAGAATAAACTCCAGTACTGTAGGAAACAGCATGGTCATTTACCTTGTAAACAGGCCCAAAACCCCCTTGTCCTAGCTTGTTTGCACCCGAGAAGTTATCTGTAGCAGCTAGTATGCATTCCATGTCAAAAAATGGTACATCTATGCCTTTCTTATCATCTACAGTGTAATGGTCAGCATATATCAAATCCCTGGATCGTCTCTCAGTGTCATTCAAGTGAAATGCTGCATTCCCCTGATTGTTTTCTCTGTTTTCTGAGTTGAAGGCAATTTCAAGAGTTAATCACTTGCTGAGTTTGCATTGAAAAATATTCTTATTTTATCAAAAGAATAAAGATTTAACTGTTGGCATATTGAGTACCTCGACCAGTAAACTTCGTTGATCTTCGCAAATAATACAGAAAGAAGGAAGCACATAGGATGATTACAGAAGCTGCAATAACTCCAAGTAAAACTAGATATAATGACCTCCCTTTCTTTGTAGATGCTGCATGTTAATCAGAGAAATTACTGCTATAAGCTATTATCATTGAGGCAGCAGGTTAGCTATATTCTTTAATAAATTATATAGTTGCACAAATTTATGGAAAGACTAACAAGCAAGCCATTATTACTTGTCAGAAGTAGCAAATTTTACTGTCCTAGCAGCATTGTCTGAATTGCTTGCTTACAAAGAAATCTAGATCACTTAAAATGTTATTGTCAATATACCTGGAATGCAACTGACCGTTTTGGGATCCCACCAAAAGGATTTACTGCAAAGGCACCTTTTCATCCCATTTGTTGCAGAACTGCAGGTTGAATGTTGCCAGTCATTGCATTCATCGAGTGAGTTACAGAGTGGTTCAGATGGTTTAGCCCACCCGATTTCAACTTCAGCAAATCTTGTACCTTCAAATGAAGAACCTAATATAATATTACTACGGTTAGCGTCGCATCTTCCAATTACATGAAATGGCCAGGACTGGTTGTGCTGCTGCATATAGTTTCCCATCGACTCGATAGCTGTACAATCTGCATTGCCAACGTCTATTGAAAATTTTTGCAACTCTTCATCAATGCCAGTTACACGATAGTAGGCACCATCAGGTGCCTCAAACATAAGCTGGCTAATGGAATCATCACAGTGGAACCTGAAGTACATTTTATCGCCACAGTTTGGTCCCGTGCTTAGCGGGTAGGGGATTATGGTAGTGCCGCAAATCTCACATTTTCTTTTCACCGATGCTGAAAGAGTGGAATGTCTACATGTCAAGGTTCATGCAATTTAAAATTGTATTTACTTCTGAATCTTTGTATTTGAAAACTGAGCAAAACTTTTATAAACTATAACCATTTCTAGACTCTAGCTTTGTCATGAAATAGACCAATAGACAACACCAGCACAACCATTTTTGTTTTCCTGTGGCAAACTCAATCTGCAAGACTGATTCTGCAAATTCTAACTCACAAAAGATTATGCAGGAATAAGTTGAAATTTTTGGTGTTAAAACAATTAATTTTACTGTACAAGAACCATTGCAATCAAGGGCTGTATCAGATGATAAACTAGAGTCACAAACGTGTGTTTACTTTTCAGGAAAAAAAAAAAATAGCCAGGCATCAAAATTCTAAGAGATAAATCAGCTATGCTGATACCAAGTCATCGTATTGATAGGATTAAGTACCTATTGCTGAAAGTGGCACACGGACTTTGAGGTCACGACCCCTGTCATACTGCTCCTGAATGTTGTTGAGATCCTTAAACCAAGTCCAGCATGTAAAATTATTATCCCCCTTCTCAGCCTTGTGATAAGAATATGCCTGGCAGTTGCATTTGCTAAGGCACTTGTTCATACAGTCATTTTCATCTGAGTAGCCAGGTTCAGCATCAGGCTTTCCTGCTTTCATCGATTTTAACTCCAAGAAGTTCTGGCTGCACAAAGGTGACATTCTTTCACACCCCTCTGAAAAGTTTCCTAATTTCCAATTGTCAGGTGACTTGGGCTGAAATCCTGGCAAACACTTGCAAGGAATCCTATTTTGACTATTGCAGCTGCCAAAAGTCCCACAAGCATCAAATACACTGCATCGATCACTTGGTTCCCGCCAGTTCGAAGTTCAATTCGCTTTTCTCCAGAGGAAAAACTGTATCTGCCCATTGAAATTCATCACCAGTCTTGTATTCGTATAATTCATAGCTATTGAATTTATTCTATTATAAGGACTTTCCTCTGTAGTAGTTGTGTTCCCATGAGGTCTGCTTGGTTTCCTGCTGGAATTCATGAGCAAGTTAGAAACAAGCCAGAGCCTTTCGTCGGATCTTACAAAACTTCCTGAAACTCCACTTTTCCAGTGCGGAATCGATCCGTTCTTCATGATGATGTACTGGTTTTCTCTTTCATCAAGCTGAAATTTGAAGTCTCCTGATGCTGGGTCACTGGGACTCTTCCAAGAAGTCAACATAAAGTTCTTGTTTATCTTCATTCCAGGAAGAAATGTGTCAGTTGGATAATCGAAGCTTTGCCACAATATTGCTGAACCATTTGCAGCTTCTTGGATCAAGACTAAGTTCCCGGAATCCATGAGCTTCAACCTCCGAGTGAAAGAAGATGAAGATGATGTTGATTCTATCCTTGCGGACCAGTAAGATGTTCTATTTCCATCCATCACCTGGAGGTTTCCATCTTGTCCGAGGGAAAAAACTCCCCTGGAATTATCGAGTGGATTTTCACGGTTAGCAACCCACACAACAGTTAGAGGGCTGTATCCGTAATACCAGATGCCTAGGTATCTCTTGCCATCATTTCTCCCATATGGAGTAAAGAATCCAAGTTGAAATCTTTCTCCAGAAGAAACAAGAGTTTCTCCCATTTCATCCCTGACTGGAGTAGTGGACGATGTCATGTTATCCCTGGCCGAGCACATCCAAGAACTAAGAAAAAGAAAGAGTGTGAATGATGAGAAGATGCTAGACACCATGTTGGTTGCAGAAATCGTGATACGGGCTGTTTGAATTCTCGTTCTTTGTTTCACATCCATCATCAGAGAATGTCACTGCCCAACCTTGTATTACCAGCAGCATTATTACATAGCTAACTGACTAGTCCTCTTTCTTTCTACCCCTTTCAGGGGTCCAAGCAATAGCAGATAGCTCAATTACCACAAATAAGTCTACTACTAACTAATCAACGCGTTTTTAGCTGATTTTATCACTTTATGTTTGTTCGTTTTCACTAGAATATTCTCCTGGTGGTGTTTTCCAATTAGACAGTGACGTTAACAGTTGACTGAACAGCTAGTTTCATGATGCACAGTGTCAATGCCAGGTCTGAACCAATATGGCTGAAATGCAAATGTAATGTTAGTACAAGCTGATATCTAGCCGAGAACATCAATGCTAGTAAACTGGAGGGACCACAGAAACCACCTAGTTCTATTATTAGGCTGCAGATTTTGGCGTGTCTGAGAAAAAGAGGGATAGAATTCAGTTATCTGAAAAGTTAAGATTACCAGATGAAGTCTTGGTCTTCCATTTTTGTCTCTTTCACCTTTTATTATTGGTCCATGAAACCGGTATGTAGTTTCGTTTGTTTTTATTCTTATCATAAATAATAATCTATGTTCCTTTAATGAAAAGTCATTTTCTGAAAATTATTTTCTAAATTTTTTCATGTTTATTATTAAAAAAGTTGATCAATAAAAAAAATTTAATTAATAAAAAATTTAATTTGATTTTTAGTATTTTAGATGGAATACACTTTTTAGAAAATTACAAAATATTCAAAAATATCATATTATATATTTATTCTATATAAATTTGATCATCAATTTAGTTTTTTGGAATTTAATTTGATTTTTATATCAACTTTAATCTTATTTTTCTTATTGTTATTTGTTTTTCTCTTATCTTTTTTTTTTTAATTGAAATTTTTTTATCCATTAAATTTCATCCTCGTTCTTTTGATTTTTATTTATTTTATTTGAAATAATATTTGACATTAGATTTTTTTTTTAATTTCATCATCTATGAACTTTTAATTTGTCGAATTTAGTTTTTATTATTTTAATTATTATTTATTTTATTTAAAATAATTTATAAAATTTAAATATTTTTTTTAATTTCATTATCTTTCAACATTTTTATCTCCGTTAGATTTGGTTCATATTCTTTTAATAAACTTGAAAAAAATTAAACATTAATAAATTATTTTTCAGTTTATTTTTATAGTATAGTCAAATACTAGAAAATATTTTCTAAATTATTTTTTATAACACTGCTAAATATTAGAAAAACTTATATTTTCTGCAAAACAAACTAACAAGATTTTTCTAGTAAAATAACAAGTTCCAATTCTACTTCAACGATAATTTGGTGAGATGGAAAATTAGATCTTTAAAATGGAAAAGAGAAAGAGCTCATCTTAAAATGCCTAAATAGATGTATATTTGTGTTGTTTATGATGTGATAATGCTCCATCACAAACAAACAAACAAAAAAAACTAAAAATATATCTAGTTGAATTATTGCAAAATTTACTTAGCAATTATAAGAGCCCAACAATGATAATGATGTTCAGGAGACTTTTTGACTATTATAAGCCCTCAATATCATATTTTCATCTTCTGTATTTTTTTCAATTTGTACTCAGATTAGTACACACTAGATTTATGGAATTGTAGGCAGGATCCATTTTATTTATTTTTTTGTAAAAATATGATATTGAGGTGTCATATGCGTGTTCTGAAGAAGGAAAAAAAAAAAATCTACAACAGGGTCAAATAAACTAATTTTTATTTTAATTATATGATAAAAAATAATAATAGGCAATGACACTAAATAAACTAAATAAAAAAAATTGATTATGATAACTTTTTTTAAAAATCATTTTTCAAAAAAAAAAAAACAATATAACTCAATTTTCAACAAATTAAATATAGAATAATAAATTTTAATTAAAAAAATAAAAATAAACTAACTCGAGACACTTCGAGTTAACATAATCAATTGAATTACAAAAAAAAAAAAAAAACGACCAAGTCAAATACTAAATTAAACAAATTTGAATTGATCAAATTGAAAAAATAAATAAATTGTGGGATAAAATAAAAGGAATGAACTCTCCCTTGTCCATACTTTTTGTCCATAATGTTTACATTGTTCAAATTCAATTTTTATAGCTTTAATTATTTTAAATCAATAAAACTTTATTTGATTTCTGTAAATCAAGTGTCAACCGAGCAACGAATTTTTTTTTATTGATACCGTGAGATCCCCTAGCCAAGACAAACAAAGTATACCACAAAGTTTAATCCCAAAAATAATAAAATTAAAAACAAAATTAAAGAATAATAATAATAAAAAAAAAACTGAAGGACTAAGAAAAAAAACTCTATTACAATTCGTAGTGTTTTCTCTATAGGTGAACATGACTTTTGCCGGTAAGCCCACCAAGCCCCTATCCAGAAAACTACAGAGCATCTCCTTAATCATGTCTGGATCAGACATGGCCAACAACCTGGGCTTGACTCCAAACCGGTGGAGAAATGTCTTCCTACTCTTCCTTGACCATTGATAGCCGTCGGCTTGGTCAAATTGATATGAGGCTGATATCCTTGGACCTTCCGAAGATTGGATTGTAGGCAAGGCCAGTATCTGTGCCTTCTTTAAATGGTTTTGGATTCTCCATGGAACCCTTAAAACTGAGAGTAGGAATTTCAAATTGCAGAGTCTAAAAGAAGAACACAAAGAGAAGAAAAAAGCATGGTGAAAGAAGGATCACGCAGTTGGCTTGATTTGTCAGAAGAGATTGTTTTTACCATGATTGAAGTAATGTGCAGCTGCAATGGTTGGTGAATTATGAGGGGTGGTTGAAAATTATATGATGCTTTGTCTCCTTAAAGAGCTATTGGGGATTATCTGGTGATAAACTGTTAAAACCATGGGCACCCTGTATGGATTATGATGCTCAAAAAGGGTTAATGTCGCCTAAGAAGAAATACTACTGTGTGGAATCTGATCAAGCGACTTGACACAGCCGTTGAAAGTTTTCAAAGTTTGCTAAGACTCTAAATTTAAACGAATTGATAATAACAACGTAGAACACTTGAAAGAAAAATTGTTTACGGGGAATTACACAGATACAATAATGAAGTTCTGAGAGGGTTTTGATTACAATTTCATAACAGAAGGACTAATTAGACATGAATTCTGTCTTGGAAAAACATGAGATTTCACCAGGAAAAAAAAACCTTCCCATTCAAAGATTGAGAAACTTTCCAAGATTTTTATGCAAATTGATAGGAAATTATCTACCTTCGTCTGAAGCAATCGTTGTATCGATGTTTATTTCTTGTTTACTTGAAGATGAAGCTGTGCTAAAAAGGCCTGTTCCTTGTTTACTTGAACAAGAAGCTATGCCAGAAAGGCCTCTTCGTATAAAAAAGGCTGGGTTCTTAGGAACCGGCAAGTTTGCAGTTTCACTGCTAAGCATCACAACAACATTGGACATGGTCGGACGGTCGGATGGATCATCTTGTACGCATAAGAGTGCAACATTTACACACCTCAGAAACTCATTGGTGTTGCAAATCTCACGTAATGTCTCGTCCATTAAATCCAATGCCTTGTCTTCTCTCCATAATCTCCAAGCCTGGAATTTTGAAGTTTAAGTCAGCATCGCTTATCAAATGATAAAACATTATATTAGCACCGTTGAACTTACATAAGCTAGAAGGCTTTGGGCTTCATCAGAATTAAAATATCCTGTGTTCCTTTTCCCGCTAAGAATCTCAAGTACAACTACGCCGAAACTAAAAACATCAGATTTGACAGAGAATAGGCCATCTAAGGCGTACTCTGGCGACATGTAGCCACTGCATTACAACAATTTTCACTAGAATCAGTAACTCAGCTGGATTCAGACACCTAATTCAGCGTTAACCATGACATGATTGTAGGATTGCAGGCTGCTAAAAGAGAGTGTTTGCATATGAATGTATGTCTGATGAATATCAATGTTGATAGGATCTGAAACTTACTAAGTTCCAACAACTCTGTTTGTGCTCCCTTCGGTTTGTTTGCCTTCGAACATCCTTGCCAATCCAAAGTCAGAAATTTTTGGATTCATTTCCGCATCTAATAAAATGTTGCTCGTTTTCATATCACGATGAATAATCCTGAGTCTAGAATCTTGGTGGAGATAAAGAAGACCTCTAGCAACTCCTAAAATGATATCAAAGCGCGTCTCCCAATTCAGTAACATTCCCAGATCTCGATCTTCAGAGGTTTTCCATTTCCATGAGAACAAAAATTAGCAACCATGAGTGCTGCAAACGTACATTTATAAAACAAAAATGATGAATCTGTTTAGAGACTAACCAAATATGAAGGAATCTAAGCTTTTGTTAGGCATATATTCATAGAGTAAAATCTTTTCATCTCCTTTTATGCAGTAACCTACTAGTCTGACAAGATTCCGATGCTGCAATCTAGCAATCAAAATCACCTCATTCTTAAACTCCTCTAGGCCTTGTCCTGAAACACTAGAGAGTCGTTTTTATTGCGATTTCTTGACCTCCTGGAAATTTTCCCTGAAACCAAAGTTGCCATGCAGGTAAAATTCAGCCAGAAAACTTGTCAGACACAAAAATTGCAATGATTAACTTAAATATTACTTTGTAAACAGGTCGAAGCCCCCTCTTCCAAGCTTGTTTGCTTCTGAAAAATAATCCGTAGCTGCTAGTATGCTGTCTAAATCAAAGAAAGGTACATCTATGCCCTTCTTATCTTCTTCGTTGAACTCTTCTGCATCCATCAAGTTCTTGACCCGTTTCTCAGTGCCATACAAAACAGCTGCATTTCTTTCAGTATTTTGCTGGCTTTCTGAAATTTCAAGAAGACAACTGCTAATTACATGAGGAATCCCTTAAAAACTTCAATACCACCTTACACGTGGAAAATTTGTCTAGTTACCTCGTCGTTTGGCCTTCTTTCTCATAAAAATGCAGATGTAAAGGAAGATGCTTGATAGAACTATGACAGTAGCAATTGCAACTCCTACAATCAAAGACAGTGGTTTCTTTTTTCTCGAAGATCCTCCTGCTTGTCCATCGAAAACTTCAAGAAAGAAAGGGGGTATGCGCATTATAATAAATTAAACTGGATGAAATTTATGGTTTTCACTACTTTTGCGGTTTGAGGCAAGATATAGAGTGCTCACCATGAACGCAATTTAGAGCATTGCCATCCCACCAAAAATTTGAATTGCAGAGGCATCTCGCTGTGCCATTTCCTTTTTTATTGCAAGTTGAATTTGACCAATCGTCGCAGTCTGAAGACGAAGAGCAGACTGGCTCTTGAGGTGGCTCCCAACCAATAACTATTTCTACCAGACCTTGAGATGAAACATTGGAATCACACCAGCGTTTAGAGGCGTTCATCTTAAATGGAAATGACGTGTTGAACTTCCGAATTTGACCTCTTGTACTGGCATTTACAATCATCTACATCTTTCTCTTGGATAACAAATGTTCTTGTATCTTGATTGATGGTAGTGACATTATAGGTGCCGTTGTGTGTCTTAAAGCTGAGTTTTCCTGTGGACTTATCGCAGTAGAAACTGGAGTACATGGGGTCACCACAATCTGATCCATTACTTAGAGGATAAGGAATCACATTTATGCCACAAGGCTCACAACTTTTAGCCTTTGATTCTGCAAAAAAAAAAAATGGAGCTTTTTTAAGGTATGAAACAGTTCTGATATTTAGTTCAGTTATGAATTAAGTCCACTGCTTGTCTCCAGTCTTCTTTCTTAGAAAATTATCCTTGACGTAATTCTAGCATCTTGTAGTAACAAAAGGAGAAAGAACAAGTCGAAAGAAGAAAGTACCTATGTCAGAAATGGCGACTCGGACAAAGAGATCGGGCCCAACATAAGAATATTCCTCCTGGAGATCTTTAAGATCATCATCCCTCCAGATCAAGCAAGTTTTTGTTGAGAGGTATGTCCCTTCGCAAATTGACTTTCCCTTAACAAAGGAATAAGCTTGGCATTGGCATTTACTACACTCCTCGCTGCATTGTTTTTCATCCTCAACCTCAAAAACAGTGTCTGGTTGACCAAATTTCATCGTCCTCAAGCCCAAGAAGGTGTTCCTCTTCACACAGAGGTCAGAGCTTCTGCTACAACCACTGGAGAAATCGTCATTTTTTCCAATTTTCCGGTGACTTAGGCTCAAATCCTGGTAAACATCTGCAAGCCACTTTATTGTATAGATTGCAGCTGCCAAAGTTCCCACAGGGATTATACACACTGCATTTGTCTTTCGGCTCCCACCATAGCGTAGACCTATTTGTGTTATAGCTCAAGTATTGTAGCTCCCCTTTAACGTCCAACCTAATCCTTGTATCTGAGAGTGATATATTTATTCCGTTGAGTATTGAAGTTGGATTAGAAACAGAATTGGATTCAAAACCTCTGGTGAAGTTCGATAGAAAGTATTCTATAACATCAGGCATTCTTTCTGGTCTAAAGGAATCACTTGACTCCCCACTAGTCCAGTGCTTTATACTGCCATCGGAGATAACAAACTGGCCCCTTTCTTCATCTAGCTTAAATGTGAAGTTACCTTCTTTTGGATCACCTTCACTTTTCCATGAAGTCAATTTTAGATTCGCACTCATCTTCATACCTGAAAGAAATGTATCAGTTGGATGTTCAAAGCTTTGCCATAGAATAGTTGTCGAAAGGGTATTACTATCACACAAAACCAAGTTCCCAGAATCTAAGAGCTTAGCCAACCGAGACCCTGGTTTTGATGTTGATTGATGCTCTGTAGACCAAAAAGGATACCCATTTTTATCTAAAATCTTGAGGTTTCCATCTTCTGTGACAGCCAAAACTGCTCCATCATCAAGAAGTGGGCTGTTTCGATTGGCAACCCACACAACTATTCGTGGATTCGTGTAATACCAAATTCCTAAATAGCTTCCGTAAACAGAACTTTGTTTGGGAGCAAAGAACCCCAGTTCAAACCTTTTTCCGGCTGAAACAAGAGTTTCTCCACCATCATTAGTAATCAAACTACCAGCATATGTGATGGTATCTCTAGCAAAGCAACATAAAAGGGAGGAGCATAATAAGAATGCATAAGAAAAGAAAACGGTTGATAGCATGCTATGCATTGCACATAGATCTCTCTGGTTAAGACCTCTTCTTACCATCAACCATGAATGTATCACTCAAGTCAACTGCAAAGCAAATTTTCACTGCACGTGTTCTGTGTTGACGCTGACCATAAAGGAAGGGAGATGATGCTTTACTAAACTTAGATTAATTTAGAATAGTTAATCATTTGAACACCACAACATTTTCCTAGTCATCGACAAAAAATTAATACATTGTAACGTTGTAGTGTTTATTTTGTAAAATATTTTTTATTTAAAAATATATTAAAATAATATTTTTATTATTTTTGATATTAAAAATTAATTTTAAATAAAAAATTATAATTTAATGAGAAACACAATTTAAAAACAATTTTATCTAGCTTATATTTTCTTTAATGGTGGTACTCTAGTGATAGAGTTGCCGTAGTGGGGTGGTAATGAATATAGCAACAGTGATGATAATATTGCATGTAGTGATGATGATAAGATTTTGATGGTTAAGATTGATGAATGATTTTGTGTATAAATTATTATTTAAAAAAGTTTAAAAAATATTTTATTTAAAACAAATTCCTTCTTAAACTACCCATAAATAATTAAATTGCCTGCTGCAGAAGTGGTTATTATTATTATTATTATTATTATTATTATTATATATGTTCGAGTTAGTTTATGTATATTTTAATTAATTTTAAAATTAATAACTATAAAATTTTCAATAATTTTAAAATTTATAAAATTTAAACTAATAATTTTTTAAAAATTAAATTTAAAAGCTAACAAGTTAATTTATATATTTTCTAATTATGCAGGCTTGTTCTTTTCTTTTACAAGTATTGGCTCTCCTTTCCCACGCCATTTTCTGTGGCAACAAGGGCGCGTCAAGGCATTTTTCAAACTTTATGCATTCATGCTTACAAGGCTGATTCAGGTTTAATAAGTATGCTTTGAATGCGATTCTTCTTATATTCCCATGCAGGACGCGAATTTATTGTAGTCCTTTAATTTAGAAAATTATGAGATCAGGGTCGTCCACTCATATATGTCCATTTGCAGCTTCTTGGATCAAGACTAAGTTCCCGGAATCCATGAGCTTCAACCTCCGAGTGAAAGAAAATGAAGATGATGTTGAATTCTCCTTCTTTCTTTCACATCCATCATCAGAGAATGTTACTGCCCAACCTTGTATCACCAGCAGCATTGTTACATAGCTAACTGACTAGTTCTTTCTACCCTTTCAGGGGACCAAGCAAGAGCAGAGAGCTAATTTACCACAAATAAGTCTACTTCTAACTAATCAACGCGTTTTTAGCTCATTTTATCACTTTATGTTTTGTTCCTTTTCACTAGAATATTCTCCTGGTGGTGTTTTCCAATTAGACAGAGACGTTACCAGTTGCCTGAACAGCAAGTTTCATGATGCACAGTGTCAATGTCAGGTCTGAACTAATGGCTGAAATGCAAATGGAGCAATGTTAGTACAAGCAGATATATCGCCGAGAACGTTAATGCTAGAAACTGGAGGCACCACAGAAACCACCTAGTTCGATTAGGTTTTGGCGTGTCTGAGGAAAAGAAGGATACAATTCAGTAATCTGAAAAGCAAAGATTACCAGATGAAGTCATGGTCTTCTATTTTTGTCTATTTCACCTTTTATTATTGGTCCATGAAACTGGTATGTAGTTTCGTTTTGTTTTTATTCTTATCAGAAATAATAATCTAGGTTCGTTTAATGAAAAGTTATTTTCTGAAAATTATTTTTTAAATTTTTTCATGTTTATTATTGGAAAAGTTTATTAATAAAAAATAATTTTTTAATTAATAAAAAATTTAATTTGGTTTTTAGAAAGTATTTTAGTTTTATTTTAGGTGGAATATTACACTTTTTTTAGAAGTTATAAAATATTCAAAAATATCCTATTATCTATCTATTATATCAAATTTGATCATCAATTTAGCTCTTTGAAATTTAATTTGATTTTTATATCAACTTTGACCTTATTCTTCTTATTGTTATTTGTTTTTTTCTTAATTGAAATATTTTTTATCCATTAGATTTGATCCTTGTTCTTTTGATTTCTATTTATTTTATTTGAAATAATCTTTGTCATTAATTTTTTTTAATTTCATCATTTATCAACTTTTTATTTGTCATATTTAGTTTCTATTATTTTAATTGTTATTTGTTTTATTTAAAATAATTTATAAAATTTGAATATTTTTTCAATTTCATCATCTTTCAACCTTTTCATCTGTTAAATTTGGTCTCTATTCTTTTAGTAAACTTGAAAAAAATTAAACATCAATAAATTATTTTTCCTTTCATTTTTCATGGTATAGTCAAACACTAGAAAGTGTTTTCCAACTTATTTTTTATAATATCGCTAAATATCACAAAAAAATATATGTTTTTAAAAATTTATTTTTCATGAAAACTACTTGTCAAGAAAAAATTATTTTCTAGGAAACAAACAAGATTTGCTCAGTAAAATAACAAGTTCCAATTCTACTTCAATGATATATTTGGTGAGATGGGAAATTAGAAGATCTTTAAAATGAAAAAGAGAAAGAGCTCATCTTAAAATGCCTAAATAGCTGTATATTTGTGTTGTTTTTATGATGTTATAAGGATATTCTCCATCACAAACAAAAGTTGTGGCATCCAAAAAAATCTAAAAAAATATCTTGTATAAAACAAATTATTGCAAAATTTACTTGGCAATTATAAGAGCCCAACAATGATAATGATGTTCAGGAGACTTTTTAACTATAAAAAATAAGTTAGAGGATAACTAGTAATTTTTTATTGAAGGGTGAAATCAAAAAGAAAAATCAATATAACAATAAGATATACGAAAAAAAATAAAAAAAATAAGGATCAAGTTGAAAAAAATAAAATATCACAAATTTGGATTCAGTAGTGAAATTAAAAACAAATTATAATTTTACAAAATAGCCAAGAACATAAATTAAAAATCAAAACAATAAAGATCAAAGTTAAAATTTCAATAAACAAGAGGGCAATTCTGAAATTTTGAATGGCTAGTTTGAATTTTAAGTGGAAAAGAAAAGAAAACATCATCGGCAATAAATCATCCCACCCCTGCTATGAAATACCATAAATTTCCCTCTATATTGTAAGATTTTCGTATCAAGGTGACAAAAAAAAACTACCAAGTCAAATACTAAATTAAGCAAATTTGAATGGATCAAATTGAAAAAAATAAAATTAAATTGAGGGATCCAAGAAAATTAAATTGAGGGATCCAAGAAAAGGGATGAACCTTCCCTTATCCATACATTTTGTCCTTAATTTTTAGGTTGTTCAAATTTGATCTCCATTTCTGTAAACCAAGTGTCAAATGAGCAATGATTTTTTTTTTTTTATTCACACCGTGAGATCCCCTAGCCAAGGTAGACAAAGTATATCACAAAGTTTGATCCCAAAAATAATAAAATTAAAAAAAGAATTAAAGAACAAAAAAAAAACTAAGAAAAAAAAAACTCTATTACAATTCATAGTGTTTTCTCTATAAAATTGAAATAATATTATTTTATCCTTAAATATGACTATTACAATGACATGAATGCATGTCACTTTGATATTGTTTACCTCGCAACTTAGTCAAAATCCATTTCTTGCAGCTCTGCCTTGGCTTCAGTCTTCAAGGGAAGTATTGACGGTGAGACGATAAGTCATTAGTGTGCGCGCGTGCGCGCGTGTAAGGCATGAAAGTATTGCTAACAAGTTAGAAAATTCACGATGCCAAGACCCAAGAGGAGGTAAGTGCTCTCATGAACCTAATATCTCCGAGTGGAGGTATTACAAGAACAGTCTCCTGTCCTCAAATTAAGATTTTCGTTAAGAATTATTGATTTCACATGGCCGATTACAATGATACTGCTAAATATCACAAAAAAAATATATATGTTTTTAGAAATTTATTTTTCATGAAAACTACTTCTTAAGAAAAAAATATTTTCTAGGAAACAAACAAGATT
This sequence comes from Populus alba, assembly GCF_005239225.2. NCBI lineage: Eukaryota > Viridiplantae > Streptophyta > Magnoliopsida > Malpighiales > Salicaceae > Populus > Populus alba. The sequence continues at coordinate 21,544,987 of NC_133302.1, read as the reverse complement.
TTTCCAATAAAATAACAAGTTCCAATTCTACTTCAATGATATATTTGGTGAGATGGAAAATTAGAAGATCTTTAAAATGGAAAAGAGAAAGAGCTCATTTTAAAATGTCTAAATACCTGTATATTTGTATTGGTTATGATGTGATAATGATATTCTCCATCACAAACAAAACAAAAAAAAACTAAAAATATATCTAGGTGAAGAAATACTACTGTGTGGAATCTGATCAAGTGTCACGACCCGAATCCCGGATCCGTGACCGGCAACATAGGAGCGGTGTTGAAAGGACACCTCACCTACGCTAAGCCTCAGAACGGATATATCAAAAGAACAATTTGTTCAAAAATACGCAGTGGCTCATAATATTCAGAAATATTATATTATTCAAATACTGATGAAACCGAAAGATAGTTATTAAAACAAAAATAATAATTCATAATACTCATTACATTGTCAAAATCCAAATTTAATTAAATCAAGGTAACAGTGGAGCGTCTAAAACATCAAATCAAAACTGAAAGGAAAGCCTCGCGAACAAGCAAGGCATACCGACCAGAACTGAAGAAGCGGAAACACTCAACAAAGTCCCAGAAACTAGGAACCTGAAATAATATTAAAAATGAGAGGTGAGTTCAACCAACTCAGTGAGGGAATAACATTTAATATACATTTCAGATATTTCAGATATTAATAATTTGTAAGATGATTTATCTTAATATACATATACATATACATATACATATACTTACTAAACATATTATCATAACGTAACATATTATCATAACGTAGTGGATTACATGTCAGAGATCAGATGACACCCGAAGGTGACCAGATGACACCCGTCGGTGACCACTGTGGGATGATCAGCCGCCACAGGCTGATGCCTCTCTCACCAGCTAGGTAACAGAATACTATGTGCATGCACACAGGCTAACTACTCTCCGTTAGCATGGAGTTACTGACAAGTCCCATATCAAGGCATAATAGATATTCATAGAATCATCAAACAAACGTATATCATATCAAATAGAATTTACTTTGACAGATTGCGAGTGCAAATTCAAGAATAAATGAGTACTTGAAAAATAAAGCAACATATATAAATATTCAAGAAATTTACTAGTTGTACTCATTGTATAACCAACATACATATTTATTTATATTATATGCATATTAAAGATTATTTCACTCACCCGGAAAATACTGAACTAAAGGAATGTCAGACGAAAGACCCGAAAATCCTATTAATGATCGTTAGGAGAACCTACAATAAATATATGAAATATACTCAAAAGGAACTCAAAATAACACAAATAAAAGATTCCAATGCATAAAAGGAAACCAGGCTTAGTCTCCTAGGTTTAGGGACTAAAACGACAATTTTCCAAAACAGGGACCAAAATGTAATTTTACCAAAATTCTGTAAATACATAACCATACTGAAATTTATCCATAATTCGTCCTTATCTTTGTCCAGAATCTTTAATTATGCCCCAAGGTCCAAAATGTGATTTTATCAAACTTTTAGGGGTCAAATCGTAATTTGTCAAATTGGAGGACCAAACTGAAAATATTAATTATACTGGAATTTTGCCCTTAAATCGTCCTCAGTTCTGTTCAGAACCTCAATTTATTCCCCAGGGACCAATTTTTAATATTTCCAAAGTTCGGGGACTAAACTACAATATCCACAAATTGAGGGACCAAACTGAATTTTCGTCATCTTCAACCTCAAACCTAGAATTTCAATAGATCATCTACTGTTATCTCCTGATTTCTAACACAATTTCACCATTTAAACAAAATCATAACTCAAAATCATTATCCTTCAATTCAATCTCTCAAAATCAACTAATTAATCAAATACCCACAATAATCAACTCCTAACCTTCAAATTAATTCATCAATTAACTCAAAATACAAACTTCAAAACTCTAAAATTAATCAAAACCGAAATTTAACATATTACACACTTCAAACCATAAATCTTACCTTTTTACTTATTTCCTCTACTTCTCTTCTCCTTCTTTCCTTCTCTCCTTTTTTTCCTTCTTCTTCTTCTTTCCCTTTCTCTCCCGTAGCTCTCTTTCTCTCAAAATCAGATCATTCTTTTTTTTTTTCTTCTTCTTCTTATTTATATTTATCAACTATTGGTCAATTACCACACTACCCTTCAATCATTTATACCCTCTCTTTAAGCCTCCAAGGGCTTTGTTGCCTTTTCTCATTCCTTTTTAATACAAAACATCACAATCTCCCCACCTTATAAAAGTTTCATCCTCAAAACTTAATAGAAAAGATTGAATACTTACCAAGATTATTGAAAAGATGAGGATACTCCTCACACATCTTATCCTCAAGCTCCCAGGTCGCTTCCTCACGTGAATGACCTTTCCATTTCACTTTCACTGAAGCTATATCCTTCGACCTAAGCTTCCTCACTTGTTGGTCAATTATAGCTTCCGGTTGCACCTCATAAACCATATCATCTCTCAATTCAATGGGATGAACCTCTAACACATGTGATGGATCTGGCATATACTTCCTTAGCATGGAAACATGAAATACCGGATGGATGGAGGATAGATTAGGTGGCAAGGCAAGCCGATATGCCACTACCCCTACTCTTTCTAAGATCTCAAAGGGCCCTATAAACCTAGGACTCAACTTTCCTTTCTTCCCAAATCTGAATATTCCTTTAGTCGGGGAGACTTTTAGGAACACGTAGTCACCCACTGAAAATTCTAAATTATACCTCCTCTTATCCGCATAATTCTTTTGCCTGCTCTGAGCTATTTGAAGCTTATATCGAATCACCTTAATCTTATCCGAAGTAATCTGTATTAACTCAGGACCCATTAATCTCCTCTCTCCAACCTCATACCAATTGTCGCACCCCACCAAAAAAAAAATTTTGTTTTGCGACATTCGACCGGCAACTTTCGTTTTGTTTTACTAATTTGGTTCTTTGGAGTCGCCACCTAATATTTTGGTCACTAGGAACCCTAACTGGTCTTTCAGAGATTCTAAGGCAAGGGAGTGGTTGCGTAAAGGGAAGGTATTAGCACCCCTAGTACGCCCTACCTAAGGTAAGCTGCTTGATGTTTGGTTTGCTCTATAATTGCTATGGTGTTGGTGTTTTCTAATCCCATCAGTTTTTCTAGGTTTGATTCAAATAAAATTTTTTTGGATAGAAATCCGAGATTCCATGTGCTTTGAAAGCTCATTTTTCCCTTAGTATTTCAAGAGTTTGCGACTCGTAAATCACAAAGAAAAAGGGACCAAGATTTAGAAATCTAAGGAAATTCAGAGCGCTTTAAAAGCCTCATTTTGCCTTAGTATTTCATACTTTCACGGCTCGTAAACCATGGAGACAAAAGTTGAAATATCCTCGATTATAATCAAGGCTTCTTTCAAGGATGTGTGCGGATTTATTACTCTCAATAATATTTTGGATATTCATCCTTTAAGAATTTCTTTATCCCAACATTAGCGGTGAATAATAGATGAATTCCCCCTACCCAAAATAAGATTTTTGTATGTTTTGGAATATTGGCCAATACCCTTTGGAGTTTTACAAACATGTTGTAAAATCCAGAAATGCAAGAAAATAATTTGTGTTTAAGAAATCTATGCGAAAACACATTTTCAAAGCTTCCAATATTTTTTTTTGATATAAAAAGAACATTCAAAACATGTTAGAGTATTGGCCGTATGCATGAAAACAAAACACTTTTTTTTTTATAAACATTTTTTTTTGACGAAAACCGGGTATTTTAATACCGGATTTATATCTTTACAATATAAAAATACAAACTGATATTGACCAAAGTTTTTATATATATATATTTTTTTTAGGGTTGGACCCTAGCTGGGCCCACGTGGCTGGGTTGAACCCAGCAGGCCTCATGTGAACAGTGAAATATATTTGATATGAACAGTGAAATAGCATTTCACTGTTCGAGTAAATTATATTTGATGTGAACAGTAAAATAGCATTTCACTGTTCAAGTGAATTATATTTCACTTGAAGAGTGAAATGCAAGGAAATGGTGCATGCACAGCGACGAAGGGGGTGCAAACCTGGTGGCGGAAACGATGTTGAAGCCGATGGCGAACACTCCCAGTGATGCTGGTGGCGGTGGAGAGGCCGTCGACGAGGTCTCCCGGTGGTGCTGACGGTGGCAGTGGCTGGGAAGCGCAACTGTTTTCTGCAGTATTTCTTCTCCTTTATGCAGATGCACGTACCTCTGTCTTCCTCCTTTTTGCTTCTGTCTGGTTCTTCTCCTCTTGATCTCGGCTCGGGTGTTTCCTTCTGTCAGCTATTCATCCTTCTCTGTATACAATGGTCTCCCCTCTCGGTCGTCCCCTAACTGTCTCATTACTCTTTTTTTTTGTTTCCTCCTCCCTCGCTTCTCTGTCCGTTCCTTCTTCAGTTTCTTCTTTCTCTCTCTTCGGGTTCTCTCCTCCCTTCTCTCTTCGGTTTTCTTTGTTTTCTTTGGGTTCTCCCCTCCTTTCTTCTGTCTCCCCCTCTCCTCGGGTCCTCCTCTCTCCTTCGGTCTCTCTCTATTTATAGGGGAAAAAAAGGAGCAGGTGTGCCTTTTGCTAGTGCGCCTTCAATCACGCAATGGCTGGTCGGCCAGTGACCCGTTCGGTGGTCTTGTGGGGCTTCGGTGGGGGCGAGGAGAGAGAGGCGGGAAGGTTTGAAAATGGTTTTCGTCTCCTGTTGCTGCTCATTCGGGGGGAAGAGGAAGATGAACAGTGTCGTTCAAAACGATACCGTTCTGGTCTTCTTTTTTTTATATGAAACGGCGTCGTTTTTGATAAAACGCGTTGTTTCATTTAAATGAGCCAAACTTCAAATCAGCCCTCCATCATTTCTTGTTCATTTCAATTGCATCCTTGCCAATTTCGGTCCCCGCCCCCATAGTTGTCCGCGTTTTACACTTTAGTCCTTGGCCTCTGATTTATGCAATTTAGCCCTTAATTGATCAATAAACTTTCAATTTCTTCAATTAGGCCCCTGAATCAATTCAAAACAGCCCCCATCTATCTTCACGCCTTTTCCAAATTGGTCCCTGGTTTCGGATTTTCACAATTAAGCCCCTAATTGACCATTAAACTTCAATATTTATGCAATTAAGCCCCTGATTTGACCCAATAAATTCCTAAAAAATATATTTTGGCCCCAGAACTTAAATTTCTTCTAATTAAAGCCCAAATTGACTTAAAAATCAATTTTTCTTGCAATCAAATCCCCTATAAATCCATTTAAAAATCTAATTAAGTCCATAAACATCCAAATTTGGGCTTTTCTCCTCAAAATAAATTTTCCTTCTCAATAGGGCTCTCATCCTTCAAGAATATACTGTCAAAAAATCTGCCTTTGCATTTTTATACTCCTTGAACAATTTTCTGAGCGCTTCTGCCTTCTGTTATTTTTCTAACCTCTTTTGGCTATTTATTTTATTTTTATTTTTTTTGGGACTCGAAAATGGGTTACAACACCAATAAACAGGTGATCTACACTTCCGGCCATACAAAGCCTCATATGGAGCCATATCAATGCTCCCTTGATAACTATTATTATATGCAAACTCCACCAAAGACAAATACTTGCTCCATCCGACACCAAAGTCAATCACACAAGCTCTTAACATATCCTCCAAAATTTGTATAGTCCTCTCAGATTGTCCATCTGTTTGAGGATGAAAAGCAGTACTTAACTGAACGTTAGTCCCCAAAGCTTCCTAAAACTTCACCCAAAACCGAGAAGTGAACTATGGACCTCTTTCAGACACAATTGAGATGGGCACACCATGCAACCTTACAATCTCGTTAACATAGATTTCTACGAGTTTTGCAAACCTATATGTCACCTTTACTGGCAAGAAATGAGCTGACTTGGTTAAACGATAAACTATCACCCAAACCGAATCATAACCCTCCTGACTCCGAGGCAAGCCTAACACAAAGTCCATAGTGATCCTCTCCCATTTCCATTTAGGAATCAACAATGGCTGCAAAAGTCCTGGTGGTTTCTGATGCTCACCTTTAACCCTTTGACATGTCAAGCATCGAGATACAAACTCAGCAATGTCCCTCTTCATACCATTCCACCAATAACACTCTTTCAAGTCTCTATACATCTTGTTAGAACCAGGATGTATAGTATAGGCAGTTTGGTGTGCTTCCATCATCACATCTCTTTTCAAATCATCCACCTCGGGCACTCACAATCTTGAACCAAATCTCAACACACCATCTTCGTGGATAACAAAACCCGGAGCTCTCTCTAACTCCAATTCATCTCAAATTTTACAAAGTTGTTCATCCTTCATCTGAGCTACTTTAATCCGGTCTACCAAGTCTAACTTAGCCTGAAAGTGAGCCAACAATGCTCTCGATTCACAAATCTCAAAACTGACTCTCTCATCTAACAATCCGTGTAACTCTTTAATCAAAGGTCTCCTCACCTCCTGAATATGAGCCAAACTACCCATAGATTTTCGACTTAAAGCATCAACAACAACATTTTCCTTGCCCGGGTGATATTGAATCATGCAATCATAATCACTTAACAATTCTATCCACCTTCTCTGTCTCAAATTCAGATCCTTCTGCTGAAAAATATATTGAAGAGTCTTATGATCTGAAAATATCTCACATGTCTCCCCATACAAGTAGTGTCTCCAAATTTTAAGGGCAAACACTACCGCAACCATCTCCAAATCATGTGTGGGGTAATTTTGCTCATGCTTCTTCAACTTTCTCGAGGCATAAGCAATCACATTACCATTCTGCATCAAAACACAACCCAAACCAATCCTGGATGCATCACAGTACACGGTAAAACCACCAGACCCTGAAGGTACTGTCAAAATTGGAGCCGTAATTAACCTTTCCTTCAACTCTAGGAAGCTCTTCTCACATTCTTCTGACCATTGAAACTTGACATTTTTTTGTGTCAACTTAGTCAACGGAGCAGCAATTCGGGAAAAATTCTCCACGAATCTCTTGTAGTATCCTGCTAAACCCAGGAAACTTCTAATCTCAGATACCGTAACTGGTCTAGGCCACTGCTAAACTGCCTCTACTTTCTGTGGATCAACCTCAATTCTATTCCTGGACACCACATGTCCCAAAAACCCAACACTCTCTAGCCAAAACTCGCTTTTCGAGAACTTTCCATAAAACTAATGATCTCTTAGAGTTTGAAGCACCAATCTCAAATGCTCTTCGTGTTCCTCTTCACTTTTTGAATACACCAAGATGTCATCAATGAACACAATAACAAACTTATCAATAAACGGTCTAAAAACCCTGTTGAAAGTGTTCAAAGTTTTCTAAGATTCTAAATTTAAACTAATTGATAATAACACTGCAGAACACTTGAAAGAAAAATTGTTCACGGAGAATTACACAGAATAATGAAGTTCTGAGAGGGTTTTGATTACAATTTCAGAACAGAAGGACTAATTAGACATGAATTCTGTCATGGAAAAACATGAGATTTTATGCAAATTGAAGCAATCGCTGTATCGATGCTTATTTCTTGTTTACTTGAAGATGAAGCTGTGCCAGAAAGGCCTCTTCGTATAAAAAAGGCTGGGTTCTTAGGAACCGGCAAGTTTGCAGTTTCACTGCTAAGCATCACAACAACATTCGACATGGTCGGACGGTCGGATGGATCATCTTGTACGCATAAGAGTGCAGCATTTACACACCTCAGAAACTCATTGGTGTTGCAAATCTCACGTAATGTCTCGTCCATTAAATCCAATGCCTAGTCTTCTCTCCATAATCTCCAAGCCTGGAATTTTGAAGTTTAAGTCAGCATAGCTTATCAAACGACAAAACATTATATTAGCACCGTTGAACTTACATAAGCTAGAAGGCTTTGGGCTTCATCAGAATTAAAATATCCCGTGTTCCTTTTCCCGCTGAGAATCTCAAGTACAACGACGCCGAAACTAAAAACATCAGATTTGACAGAGAATAGGCCATCTAATGCGTACTCTGGCGACATGTAGCCACTGCATTACAACAATTTTCACAAGAATCAGTAACTCAGCTGGATTCAGACACCTAATTCAGCATTAACCAAGACATGATTGTAGGATTGGAGGCTGCAAAAAGAGAGTGTTTGCATATGAAAATATGTCTGATGAATATCAATGTTGATAGGATCTGAAACTTACTAAGTCCCAACAACTCTGTTTGTGCTCCCTTCGGTTTGTTTGCCTTCGAACATCCTTGCCAATCCAAAGTCAGAAATTTTGGGATTCATTTCCGCATCTAATAAAATGTTGCTCGTTTTCATATCACGATGAATAATCCTGAGTCTAGAATCTTGGTGGAGGTAAAGAAGACCTCTAGCAACTCCTAAAATGATATCAAAGCGCGTCTCCCAATTCAGTAACATTCCCAGATCTCGATCTTCAGAGGTTTTCCATTTCCGTGAGAACAAAAATTAGCAACCATGAGCGCTGCAAACGTACATTTATAAAACAAAAATGATGAATCTGTTGAGAGACTAACCAAATATGAAGGAATCTAAGCTTTTGTTAGGCATATATTCATAGAGTAAGATCTTTTCATCTCCTTTTATGCAGTAACCTACTAGTCTGACAAGATTCCGATGCTGCAATCTAGCAATCAAAATCACCTCATTCTTAAACTCCTCTAGGCCTTGTCCTGAAACACTAGAGAGTCGTTTTATTGCGATTTCTTGACCTCCTGGAAATTTTCCCTGAAACCAAAGTTGCCATGCAGGTCAAATTCGGCCAGAAAACTTGTCAGACACAAAAATTCCAATGATTAACGTAAATATTACTTTGTAAACAGGTCCGAAGCCCCCTCTTCCAAGCTTGTTTGCTTCTGAAAAATAATCCGTAGCAGCTAGTATGCTGTCTAAATCAAAGAAAGGTACATCTATGCCCTTCTTATCTTCTTCGTTGAACTCTTCTGCATCCATCAAGTTCTTGACCCGTTTCTCAGTGCCATACAAAACAGCTGCATTTCTTTCAGTATTTTGCTGGCTTTCTGAAATTTCAAGAAGACAACTGCTAATTACTTGAGGAATCCCTTAAAAACTTCAATACCATCTTTCTCTTGGATAACAAATGTTCTTGTATCTTGATTGATGGTAGTGACATTATAGGTGCCGTTGTGTGTCTTAAAGCTGAGTTTTCCTGTGGACTTATCGCAGTAGAAACTGGAGTACATGGGGTCACCACAGTATGATCCAATACTTAGAGGATAAGGAATCACATTTATGCCACAAGGCTCACAACTTTTAGCCTTTGATTCTGCAAAACATGGAGCTTTTTTTAAGGTATGAGACAGTACTGATATTTAGTTCAGTTATGAATTAAGTCCACTGCTTGTGTGCAATCTTCTATCGCAGAAAATTATCCTTGATGTAATTACAGCATCTTGTAGTAACGAAAGGAGAAAGAACAAGTCGAAAGAAGGAAGTACCTATGTCAGCAATGAGGACACGAACAAAGAGATCCGGCTCATCATAAGAATATTCCTCCTGGATATCTTTAAGATCATCCATCCAGATCAAGCAAGTGTAGTTGACAGGTTGTCTGTCCCTTCGCTTATTGACTTTCACCTCAACGAAGGAATAAGCTTGGCATTGGCACTTATCGAGACACTCCTCTCTGCATTTCTTTTCATCCTCAACCACAAATGAAGTGTCTGTTTGCCCAACTCTCATATTCTTCAAGTTCAAGAAGATGCCATTCTTCCCACATGCGACAGCGCTTCTGATGCAACCACCAGAGAAATCTCCATTCCTCCAATTTTCCTGTGAGCTAGGCTTAAATCCGGGCAAACATCTGCAAGGCAACCTATTGTATAGATTGCAGCTTCCAAAGTTCCCACAGGCATTAAACACACTGCATTTGTCTCTCGGCCACATCCATTGCAAGCTTCCAAAGTTCCAGTATTGTAGCTCCCCTTTAACATCCAACCTAATCCTTTTATTATTATAATCTGAGGGTGATCGAGTTGTGCTGCTGCTATTTGAATTTGGAACAGGTCTGGTGAAGTTCGATAGAAAATATACTGATCCATCAGCCATTCTTTCTAAGCTAAAGAAATCACTTGACTCCCTACTAATCCAGTGCTTTATATAGCCATCGGAGATAACAAACTGGCCCCTTTCTTCATCTAGCTTAAATGTGAAGTTACCATCTTTTGGATCAACTTCACTTTTCCATGAAATCAATTTTAGATCCCCACTCATCTTCATACCTGAAAGAAATGTATCAGTTGGATGTTGAAAGCTTTGCCATAGAATAGTTGTCGAAAGGGTATTACTATCACACAAAACCAAGTTCCCAGAATCTAAGAACTTAGCCAACCGATTCCCTGGTTTTGATGTTGATTGAAGCGCTGTAGACCAAAAAGGATCTCCATTTTTATCCAAAATCTTGAGGTTTCCATCATCTGTGACAGCCAAAACTGCTCCATCATCAAGAAGTGGGCGGTCTCGATTGGCAACCCACACAACTATTCGTGGATTCGACCTGTAATACCAAATTCCTACGTAGCTTTTGTTTCGTTCAGGAGTAAAGAACCCCAGTTCAAACCTTTTTCCTGCTGAAACAAGAGTTTCTCCACCATCATTAGAAATCAAACTACCAGCATATGTGATGGTATCTCTAGCAAAGCAACATAAAAGGGAGGAGCATAATAAGAATGCATAAGAAAAGAAAACGGTTGATAGCATGCTATGCATTGCACATAGATCTCTCTGGTTAAGACCTCTTCTTACCATCAACCATAACCATGAATGTATCACTCAAGTCAACTGCAAAGCAAATTTTCACTGCAAGTGTTCTGTGTTGACGCTGACCATAAAGGAAGGGAGATGATGCTTTACGAAACTTAGATTAATTTAGAATAGTCAATCATTTGGACACCACAACAATTTCCTAATACAAGTTGAATTGATTATTTTTTAAAATATTTTTTATTTAAAAATATATTAACATAATAGTTTTATTATTTTTAAAAAATTATTTTTGATATCAAAATATCTAAATATATAAAAAATTAATTTTAAAAAAATCAAAATTTAATAAAACATCATTTAAAATACAATTTCAAATAACTTTATTTGGCTATTTAAAATATATTAAATAATATTTTTGTTATTTTTTTTTAAAAAAATTGACATTAATATATCAAAATAATCTAAAATTAAAAAAAAATTAATTAAAAAATCAAAATTTAATAAAACACCATAAATACAGTTTCAAATAACTTTATCTGGCTTAAATTTTCTTTAATTGTGGTACCCATGGCGAAAGAGTTGCCGTGGTGGGGTGGTAATGAAAATAGCAACAGTGATGATAATATTGCATGTAGTGATGATGATAAGATTTTGATGGTTAAGATTGATGAATAATTTTGTGTATAAATTATTATTTAAAAAAGTATAAAAAATATTTTATTTAAAACAAATTCCTTCTTAAACCACCCATAAATAATTAAATTGCCTGCTGCAGAAGTGGTTATTATTATTATTATTATTATTATTATATATGTTCGAGTTAGTTTATGTATATTTTAATTAATTTTAAAATTAATAACTATAAAATTTTCAATAATTTTAAAATTTATAAAATTTAAACTAATAATTTTTAAAAATTAAATTTAAAAGCTAACAAGTTAATTTATATATTTCTAATTATGCAGGCTTGTTCTTTTCTTTTACAAGTATTGGCTCTCCTTTCCCACGCCATTTTCTGTGGCAACAAGGGCGCGTCAAGGCATTTTTCAAACTTTATGCATTCATGCTTACAAGGCTGATTCAGGTTTAATAAGTATGCTTTGAATGCGATTCTTCTTATATTCCCATGCAGGACGCGAATTTATTGTAGTCCTTTAATTTAGAAAATTATGAGATCAGGGTCGTCCACTCATATATGTCCATTTGCAGCTTCTTGGATCAAGACTAAGTTCCCGGAATCCATGAGCTTCAACCTCCGAGTGAAAGAAAATGAAGATGATGTTGAATTCTCCTTCTTTCTTTCACATCCATCATCAGAGAATGTTACTGCCCAACCTTGTATCACCAGCAGCATTGTTACATAGCTAACTGACTAGTTCTTTCTACCCCTTTCAGGGGACCAAGCAAGAGCAGAGAGCTAATTTACCACAAATAAGTCTACTTCTAACTAATCAACGCGTTTTTAGCTCATTTTATCACTTTATGTTTGTTCCTTTTCACTAGAATATTCTCCTGGTGGTGTTTTCCAATTAGACAGAGACGTTACCAGTTGCCTGAACAGCAAGTTTCATGATGCACAGTGTCAATGTCAGGTCTGAACTAATGGCTGAAATGCAAATGGAGCAATGTTAGTACAAGCAGATATATCGCCGAGAACGTTAATGCTAGAAACTGGAGGCACCACAGAAACCACCTAGTTCGATTAGGTTTTGGCGTGTCTGAGGAAAAGAAGGATACAATTCAGTAATCTGAAAAGCAAAGATTACCAGATGAAGTCATGGTCTTCTATTTTTGTCTATTTCACCTTTTATTATTGGTCCATGAAACTGGTATGTAGTTTCGTTTGTTTTTATTCTTATCAGAAATAATAATCTAGGTTCGTTTAATGAAAAGTTATTTTCTGAAAATTATTTTTTAAATTTTTTCATGTTTATTATTGGAAAAGTTTATTAATAAAAAATAATTTTTAATTAATAAAAAATTTAATTTGGTTTTTAGAAAGTATTTTAGTTTTTATTTTAGGTGGAATATTACACTTTTTAGAAGTTATAAAATATTCAAAAATATCCTATTATCTATCTATTATATCAAATTTGATCATCAATTTAGCTCTTTGAAATTTAATTTGATTTTATATCAACTTTGACCTTATTCTTCTTATTGTTATTTGTTTTTTTCTTAATTGAAATATTTTTTATCCATTAGATTTGATCCTTGTTCTTTTGATTTCTATTTATTTTATTTGAAATAATCTTTGTCATTAATTTTTTTTTTAATTTCATCATTTATCAACTTTTTATTTGTCATATTTAGTTTCTATTATTTTAATTGTTATTTGTTTTATTTAAAATAATTTATAAAATTTGAATATTTTTTCAAATTTCATCATCTTTCAACCTTTTCATCTGTTAAATTTGGTCTTTATTCTTTTAGTAAACTTGAAAAAAATTAAACATTAATAAATTATTTTTCCTTTCATTTTTCATGGTATAGTCAAACACTAGAAAATGTTTTCCAACTTATTTTTTATAATATTTCTAAATATCACAAAAAAATATATGTTTTTAAAAATTTATTTTTCATGAAAACTAGTTGTCAAGAAAAAAAATATTTTCTAGGAAACAAACAAGATTTGCTCAGTAAAATGACAAGTTCCAATTCTACTTCAATGATATATTTGGTGAGATGGAAAATTAGAAGATCTTTAAAATAGAAAAGAGAAAGAGCTCATCTTAAAATGCCTAAATAGCTGTATATTTGTGTTGTTTATGATGTGATAATGATATTCTCCATCACAAACAAAAGTTGTGGCATCCAAAAAAAAACTAAAAAAAATATCTTGTATAAAACAAATTATTGCAAAATTTACTTGGCAATTATAAGAGCCCAACAATGATAATGATGTTCAGGAGACTTTTTAACTATAAAAAAATACGTTAGAGGATAACTAGTAATTTTTTTATTGAATGGTGAAATCAAAAAAGAAAAATCAATATAATAATAAGATATAAGAAAAAAATTTAAAAAATAAGGATCAAATTGAAAAAAATAAAATATCACAAATTTGGATTTAGTGGTGAAATTAAAAACAAATTAAAATTTTACAAAATGGCCAAGAACATAAATTAAAAATCAAAACAATAAAGATCAAAGTTAAAATTTCAATAAACAAGAGGGCAATTCTAAAATTTTGAATGGCTAGTTTGAATTTCGAGTGGAAAAGAAAAAGAAAACATCATTGGCAATAAATCATTCCACCCCTGTTATGAAACACCATAAATTTCACTCTACATTGTAAGATCTTCGTATCAAGGTAACCAAAAAAACTATGAAGTCAAATACTAAATTAAGCAAATTTGAATGGATCAAATTGAAAAAAATAAAAATAAATTGAGGGATACAAGAAAAGGGATGAACCTTCCCTTATCCATACATTTTGTCCTTAATTTTTAGGTTGTTCAAATTTGGTCTTCATTTCTGTATACCAAGTGTCAAATGAAGCAATGACTTTTTTTATTCACACCGTGAGATCCCCTAACCAAGGTAGACAAAGTATATCACAAAGTTTGATCCCAAAAATAATAAAATTGAAAAAAAGAATTAAAGAGCAAAAAAAAAAAAAAAACTAAAGGACTAAGGAAAAAAAAAACTCTATTACAATTCATAGTGTTTTCTCTATAAAATTGAAGTAATATTATTTTATCCTTAAACATGACCATTACAATGACACGAATGCATGTCACTTTGATATTGTTTACATCGCAACTTGAGTCAAAATCCATTTCTTGCTGCTCTATCGGTGTGAGGATAAGTCATAGTGCCGAATAGCATAATATGTTGTTATTCACATAAGCAAACATTGTGTGACGTATAATATGAATGAATAAAGAAAACAACACATGAAATGTCCAAGAAACTGACTCAACATTCACAATGCCAAACAAAAGGCCACGGAATTGAATTAAATTTGCACTCCTACAGGTAAGTGATTTCGTGTTTTTAAGAACAGTCTCATGTTCTCAAATTAAGATATTCGTTAAGAATTATTGATTTTACATGCCCGATTACAATGATACTGCTAAATGTCACAAAAAATATATATGTTTTTAAAAATTTATTTTTCATGAAAACTACTTCTCAAGAAAAAAATATTTTCTAGGAAACAAACAAGATTTGCCTAGTAAAATAACAAGTTTCAATTCTACTTCAATGATATATTTGGTGAAATGAAAAATTAGAAGATCTTTGAAATGGAAAAGAGAAAGAGCTCATCTTAAAATACCTAAATACCTGTATATTTGTGTTGTTTATGATGTGATAATGATATTCTTCATCACAAACAAAAAAAAAAAAAACTAAAAAAATATCTAGTTGAATTATTGCAAAATTTACTTAGCAATTATAAGAGCCCTGATAATGATGTTCAAGAAATTTTTTTACTATATAAAGAGATTTTTTTTAGTTTGAGACATATTTTCTTCTTCTGTATTTTTTTAATTTGTACTCAAATTAGTACACACTAGATTTATGGAATTGTAGGCAGTATCGATTCTTTTTTTTTTTTTTTTTGTAAAAATATGATATTGAGGTGTCATAAGCGTGTTCTAAAGAAGGAAAAAAAATCCACAATTAGGTAAAATAAATTACTTTTTATTTTAATTATAGGATAAAAAATAATAATAGACAGTGACATCAAAAAAAACTAAATAAAAAAATTAATTATGATAACTTGAAAAAAAGACTATATTTTTTAAAATAATATAACTCAATTCTTAGCCAATAAAATATAGAATAATAAAATTGAATTAAAAATGTAAAAATAAACCAACCCGAGTCACTTTAAATTAGCATAATCAATTGAATTACCAAAAAAACTATCAAGTCAAATACTAAATTAAGCAAATTTGAATAAATTAAATAAATAAATTATGGGATAAAAGAAAAGGGATGAACCATACATTTTAGTCCCTAATTTTTAGATTGTTTAAATTGGTCTCCATAGCTTTAATTGCTTTCAATCAATAAAATTTATTTAATTTCGGTAAACCAAGCGTCATCTAAGCAATGATTTTCTTTATTAATACCCTGAGATCCCCTAGCCAAGACAGACAAATATACCACAAAGTTTAATCCCAAAAATAATAAAATTAAAAAAAGAATTAAAGAACCAAAAAAAAAAAACTGAAGGACTAAGAAAAAAACTCTGTTACAATTCGTAGTGTTTTCACTATAGGTGAACATGACTTTTGCAGGTAAGCCCAGCAAGCCCCTGTTCAAAAAACTACAGAGCATCTCCGTAATCATGTCTGGATCAGACATGGCCAACAACCTGGGCTCGACTCCAAACCGGTGGAGAAATGTCTTCCTGCTCTTCCTTGACCATTGATAGACGTTGGCTTGGACAAATTGATATTAGGCTGATATCCTTGGACCTTCCGAAGATTGGATTGTAGGCAAAGCCAGTATCTGTGCCTTTTTTAAATGGTTTTGGATTCTCCATGGAACCCTTAAAACTGAGTGTAGGAATTTCAAAATGCAGAGTCTAAAGAAGATCACAAAGAGAAGAAAAAAGCATGGTGAAAGAAGGATCGTGCAGTGGGCTTGATTTGTCAGAAGAGATTGTTTGTACCATGATTTAAGTAATGTGCAGCTGCAATGGTTGGTGAATTATGAGGGGTGGTTGAAAATTATATGATGCTTTGTCTCCTTAAAGAGATATTGGGGATTATCTGGTGATAAACTGTTAAAACCATGGGCACCCTGTACGGATTATGATGCTCAGAAAGGGTTAATGAAGTTCTGAGATATTGGGGATTACAGAAGAAATACTACTGTGTGGAATCTGATCAAGCATCTTGACACAGCCGTTGAAAGTATTCAAAGTTTTCTAGGATTCTAAATTTAAACGAATTGATAATAACACTGCAGAACACTTGAAAGAAAAATTGTTCACGGAGAAATACACAGATACAATAATGAAGTTCTGAGAGGGTTTTGATTACAATTTCAGAACAGAAGGACTAATTAGACATGAATTCTGTCATGGAAAAACATGAGATTTTATGCAAATTGATAGGAAATTATCTGCCATCGTCTGAAGCAATCGCTGTATCGATGCTTGTTTCTTGTTTACTTGAAGATGAAGCTGTGCCAGAAAGGCCTGTTCCTTGTTTACTTGAACAAGAAGCTATTCCAGAAAGGCCTCTTCGTATAAAAAAGGCTGGGTTCTTAGGAACCGGCAAGTTTGCAGTTTCACTGCTAAGCATCACAACAACATTCGACATGGTCGGACGGTCGGATGGATCATCTTGTACGCATAAGAGTGCAGCATTTACACACCTCAGAAACTCATTGGTGTTGCAAATCTCACGTAATGTCTCGTCCATTAAATCCAATGCCTTGTCTTCTCTCCATAATCTCCAAGCCTGGAATTTTGAAGTTTAAGTCAGCATAGCTTATCAAACGACAAAACATTATATTAGCACGGTTGAACTTACATAAGCTAGAAGGCTTTGGGCTTCATCAGAATTAAAATATCCCGTGTTCCTTTTCCCGCTGAGAATCTCAAGTACAACGACGCCGAAACTAAAAACATCAGATTTGACAGAGAATAGGCCATCTAATGCGTACTCTGGCGACATGTAGCCACTGCATTGCAACAATTTTCACAAGAATCAGTAACTCAGCTGGAAACAGACATCTAATTCAGCATTAACCATGACATGATTGTAGGATTGGAGGCTGCTAAAAGAGAGTGTTTGCATATGAATGTATGTCTGATGAATATCAATGTTGATAGGATCTGAAACTTACTAAGTTCCAACAACTCTGTTTGTGCTCCCTTCGGTTTGTTTGCCTTCGAACATCCTTGCCAATCCAAAGTCAGAGATTTTTGGATTCATTTCCGCATCTAATAAAATGTTGCTCGTTTTCATATCACGATGAATAATCCTGAGTCTAGAATCTTGGTGGAGGTAAAGAAGACCTCTAGCAACTCCTAAAATGATATCAAAGCGCGTCTCCCAATTCAGTAACATTCCCAGATCTCGATCTTCAGAGGTTTTCCATTTCCATAAGAACAAAAATTAGCAACCATGAGTGCTGCAAACGTACATTTATAAAACAAAAATGATGAATCTGTTTAGAGACTAACCAAATATGAAGGAATCTAAGCTTTTGTTAGGCATATATTCATAGAGTAAAATCTTTTCATCTCCTTTTACGCAGTAACCTACTAGTCTGACAAGATTCCGATGCTGCAATCTAGCAATCAAAATCACCTCATTCTTAAACTCCTCTAGGCCTTGTCCTGAAACACTAGAGAGTCGTTTTATTGCAATTTCTTGACCTCCTGGAAATTTTCCCTGAAACCAAAGTTGCCATGCAGGTAAAATTCAGCTAGAAAACACAAAAATTCCAATGATTAACGTAAATATTACTTTGTAAACAGGTCCGAAGCCCCCTCTTCCAAGCTTGTTTGCTTCTGAAAAATAATCCGTAGCAGCTAGTATGCTGTCTAAATCAAAGAAAGGTACATCTATGCCCTTCTTATCTTCTTCGTTGAACTCTTCTGCATCCATCAAGTTCTTGACCCGTTTCTCAGTGCCATACAAAACAGCTGCATTTCTTTCAGTATTTTGCTGGCTTTCTGAAATTTCAAGAAGACAACTGCTAATTACTTGAGGAATCCCTTAAAAACTTCAATACCACCTTACACGTGGAAAATTTGTCTAGTTACCTCGTCGTTTGGCCTTCTTTCTCATCAAAATGCAGATGTAAAGGAAGATGCTTGATAGAACTATGACAGTAGCAATTGCAACTCCTACAATCAAAGACAGTGGTTTCTTTTTTCTCGAGTATCCTCCTGCTTGTCCATCGAAAACTTCAAGAAAGAAAGGGGTTATGCACATTATAATAAATTAAACTGGATGAAACTTATGGTTTTCACTACTTTTGCGGTTTGAGGCAAGATATAGAGTGCTCACCATGAACGCAATTTAGAGCATTGCCATCCCACCAAAAATTTGAATTGCAGAGGCATCTCGCTGTGCCATTTCCTTTTTTATTGCAAGTTGAATTTGGCCAATCGTCGCAATCTGAAGACGAAGAGCAGACTGGTTCTTGAGGTGGCTCCCAACCAATAACTATTTCTACCAGACCTTGAGATGAAACATTAGAATCGCACCAGCGTTTAGAGGAGTTCACCTTAAATGGAAATGACGTGTTGAACTTCCGAATTTGACCTCTTGTACTGGCATTACAATCATCTACATCTTTCTCTTGGATAACAAATGTTCTTGTATCTTGATTGATGGTAGTGACATTATAGGTGCCGTTGTGCGTCTTAAAGCTGAGTTTTCCTGTGGAGTTATCGCAGTAGAAGCTGGAGTACATGGGGTCACCACAATCTGATCCATTACTTAGAGGATAAGGAATCACATTTATGCCACAAGGCTCACAACTTTTAGCCTTCGATTCTGCAAAAAAAAAAAAAAAAAAAGGGAGCTTTTTTTAAGGTATGAAACAGTACTGATATTTAGTTCCGTTATGAATTAAGTCCACTGCTTGTTTGCAATCTTCTATCAGAGAAAATTATCCTTGACGTAAATCCACAATCTTGTAGTAACAAAAGGAGAAAGAACATTTCGAAAGAAGGAAGTACCTATGTCAGCAATGGCGACTCGGACAAAGAGATCCGGCCCATCATGAGAATATTCCTCCTGGAGATCTTTAAGATCATCCCAGATCAAGCAAGTGTTGTTGGTAGGTTGTTCGTCCCTTCGCATATTGACTTCCCCCTTCACAAAGGAATGAGCTTGGCATTGGCAGTTCCTGAGACACTCCTCTCTGCATTGTTTTTCATCCTCAATCACAAGTGATGAGTCTGGTTGCCCAAATTTCATCGTCTTCAAGCTCAAGAAGGTGTCCTTCTTCCCACATGCGTCAGAGCTTCTTCTACAGCCACTAGAGAAAACTTTTTTTTTCCAATTTTCCAGTGACTGAGGCTCAAATCCTGGCAAACATCTGCAAGCCAATTTATTGTATAGATTGCAGCTTCCAAAGTTCCCACAGGCATTATACACACTGCATTTGTCTCTCGGCTCCCACCATAGCTTACACCAACTTGTATTATAGCTCAAGCATTGTAGCTCCCCTTCAACGTCCAACCTAATCCTTGTATTACTAAAATCTGAGAGTGATAGATTTGGTCCGTTGAGTTTTGAAGTTGGATTAGAAACAGAAATCGATGTTAAACTACTGGTGAAGTTCGATAGAAAATATGCTATAACATCAGGCATTCTTTCTGATCTAAATAAATCAGTTGACTCCCCGCTAGTCCAGAGCTTTATACTGCCATCAGAGATAACAAACTGGTTCTTTTCTTTATCTAGCTTAAATGTGAACTTACCTTCTTTTGGATCAACTTGACTTTTCCATGAAATCAATTTTAGATTCCCACTCATCTTCATACCTGAAAGAAATGTATCAGTTGGATGGTCAAAGCTTTGCCATAGAATAGTTGTCGAAAGGGTATTACTATCACACAAAACCAAGTTCCCAGAATCTAAGAGCTTAGCCAACCCATTCGCTGGTTTTGATGTTGATTCAAGCCCTGTAGACCAAAACGTATCTCCATTGTTTTCCAAAATCGTGAGATTTCCATCTTCGACAGCCAAAACTGCTCCATCATCAAGAAGTGGGCGGTCTCGATTGGCAACCCACACATATATTCGTGGATTCGACCTGTAATACCAAATTCCTACATAGCTTCTGTAAACAGAACTTTGTTCGGGAGCAAAGAACCCCAATTCAAACCTTTTTCCTGCTGAAACAAGAGTTTCTCCACCATCATTAGTAATCAAACTACTAGCCTGTGTGATGGTATCTCTAGCAAAGCAACATAAAAGGGAGGAGCATAATAAGAAAGCATAAGTAAAGAAAACGGTTGATAGCATGCTATGCATTTCACATAGATCTCTCTGCTTAAGACCTCTTCTTACCATCAACCATGAATGTATCACTCAAGTCAACTGCAAAGCAAATTTTCACTGCACGTGTTCTGTGTTGACGCTGACCATAAAGGACGGGAGATGATGCTTTACTAAACTTAGATTAATTTTTAGAATAGCCAATCATTAGAACACGACAACATTTTCCTAGTCACCGACTAAAATCTAACAGTGTGAATTTTTTATTTAATAATATATTAAAATAATATTTTTATTATTTTAAAAAATTATTTTGGATGTTAATATATTAAAATAATTTAAAAAAGTATATAAAAATTAATTTAAAAAAAATAAAATTTAATAAAATATTGTTTGAAAATACAATTTTAAATAACTATACAAGTCTTAAATTCTTTTTAATGTTGGTACCGATAATGATAGAGTTGTAGAGTGAAGTGATAATAAAAAATAATAATAATAAAGTAAAAAATAATAATATATAATAACAGTGATAATGATATTTCATATAATGAGATGATAAAAATTTTATGATTAAGATTGTTGGATGATTTTGTGTATAAATTATCATTTATAAAATATTTTATCTTGTAAAATATGTTATTCAAAACAAATTTCTTTTTAAATTACCCATAAATAATTAAATTGCTTGTTGCAGGAGTGGTTTTTATTATTATTATTAATATGAATGTTCAAGTTAATTTATGCATATTTTAATTAATTTTATAAATTTTAAAAATTAATAATTATATAAATTTTTAATAACTTTAAAATTTATAAAATTAAAACTAATAATCTTTAAAAAATTAAACTTAAAATCTAACAAGTAAATTTATATATTTATAATTATGCAGGCTTGTTCTTTTCTTTTACAAGTCTTGGCTCTCCTTTCCCACGCAACTTTTTCTTTGGCAACATGGGCCCGTCAAGGCATTTTTCAACTTTATGCATTCATGCTTTCATGTCCCCCTCGTTCTGTAAGTACATCCTTCATTTTGACAAAACCCACTATTTCCATCCTATATGTTCACCAGCTTGTCAAAAGAGCCCCTCCATTATTAATTCGATCAATTGAGCACATGTATTTTCAATTTCAATCAATTGAATAAAATTTTCCGAAATTGAAGATTTATCTTGATCAATTGAGAATTCTTCTTCGCAACTCGTTATCATCAACTTTTTTGTCATTCTTGAACTATCATCATTCATCTCATCCTTCCTGTTGAGTAAAAGTTCTTTTTTAATTTAGACCCCGTTTATTTACTCGAAAATAATTTTTTTTTTAAAAGTAAATTCCGAGCAAGTATTTTTCGATGTTTGGTAGTGTAATGAAAAATAAGTTGGAAAAACTTTCCAGTATTTTGTTATATCATGGAAAATGAGCTGGAAAAATAACTTATTAATATTTTATTTTTCTCAAGTTTATTAAAATAATAAGGAACAAATCTTACAAATTAAAAAGTTGAATGAGAATGAAATTGAGAAAAAATTCGTAAATTATCTCAAATAAAATAAATAATAATCAAAATAATAGAGATCAAATCTAAAAAAATAAAAAATAATAAAAGATGAAGAAATTAAAATAATAATAATCAATATTTCATAAATTATTTCTAATAAAAAATAAGTAACAATCAAAAAATAATAAGGACCAAATTTGATAGATAAAAAATTTTAATAAAAAAATGATAAGGAAAAAGCAAATAGCAATTATAAAAATAATGACCAAAGTTAATATAAAAATAAAATTTTAAGAGATGAAATTGAAAAATAAATATTCAAAACAAAATAATATATAGCAATCAAAAGTTTGAGGATCATATTTGATATAATCAGCAAATAATGACATTTCTAAATTTTTCACAACTTCTAGAAAGTATTTTCCCTCTAAATTTTTCAGGAAAACACTTTCCTGAAAACCAAGCCAAATTTTTCTTTTACTGAAAAGTGTTTTTTATTGACCAACTTTCTTAATGGCAAATAAACACAAGAAAGTTTAGAAAGTGATTTCCTGGAAACCACTTTCCTGAAAAATAAACACAGCTAAAGGGAAAACACTTTTCTAAAAACCAAGCCAAATTTTTCTTTGACTGAAATTGACTGGAAATTGTTTTTCGTTGACTGGAAAGTATTTTCCGTTGACCGGAAAGTATTTTCCATTGACCAACTTTTCTAATAACAAACAAACATAGAAAAGTTTGAAAAATGATTTTCTAAAAACTACTTTTTGAGAAACAAACATGGCCTTAGACAACTTATACTCAATTGATTGAAATGAAAATTATAGATACCCAATTAACCAAATTGATAGCATGGGAGATTTTTATTTTTTTCTTAATTGATAACGGCTTTAGCACTTTAGATTGAACGTTGTGAGTCATCAAAATTGACAACAACCTTTTAATCATATTATTACACACTATCCGGAATTTTATTTTTTTTTGATTTACGTGGGTGTCCGGGCCAGCTTGCGCGCACCACGACTAATCCCACGACCCATTGAACACCCTGCAAACCCAGTAGGCATGTAAGGCACCGCGGGGGTGACAGGCATGCACATGAGGACTCGAACTCAGGAGCAGCGGAAGGAGACAAGCTCCTCCCACCGCCAAGCCAAGGCCCTCGGTGCACACTATCCGGATTTACCTGGTCAAGAAACGAGGTCACAGGTTACATGGATCAATTCAAAAAAAATTAAAAATAAATAAAATTTTAATATTTCATATAAAAAAATTAAAAAAACAATTCATGATTTTTTATCAAATATAACCCGGGGTTGACCCGGCTAAGTTCTCGAATCACGGGTTACACGAATCAATTCAAAAAAATTAAAAAAAAAAAAACAATTCATATGAATATAAATTATATATATATATTGTAAATAATAAAATTTAAAAGAATATATCAAAAAAAAATTTATCCCACGCTAAAAAAAAAATAATTTTTTCAATCCTTTAATTTAGAAAATTATGAGGGCAGGGTCGTCCACACAAAAATGTGGATTCCATATTTTCTTATTGGTCCATGCACATACAGATACAGTAGGAAGTTGTTTTAATGTTTTAAAAAAATAATAAATTTGGGTTTTAACTTAATCACCTAGGTTTAATCTAATTAATTCCTATATTATTTTTTAAAACCTGACCTGCGCCGAGCCAAGTTTAACAACATTATCACTAACTAGTTGTAAGTAAATGGAGGAGTGATAAGGAAGCGAATATCCATGGAATTCAATAGTAATTGTAGACTAAAACTAGATTTATGACCGTCATTTGCCACGTTTCGGAGTTTTTTAACATAAAAAAAATGTTAAGAAAAAATTTCTAAGACTAAGTATTAGTTTAATTAGTAATTTAAATAATATGAATAAAACAATTATAACAATAATAAATAAACTGATAAAAAAATTGATAAGAAATAAAAGCTAAAAAAAAAAAATACCTAAGCCCGTCAAGATTGCTAAATAACCCAAAGTTAAAAGATAAAACTAAAAAATATTAAAAAAAAAAAACCATGGTTAAAATGGGTTAACTTGTTAATTTTACAATCTTTGATATAAAATTGAAATAATCTTATAAAAAAAAAAGTCTAAAGGGAAATTTCTAACAAATCAAATGAAAAATGTGATAGCTTCATATAAAGAAAAATCAAAAGAAAAAAATTTAAATCTCAATTTCTAGCAAATAAAATATTAAAAAAAAAAATAAAAAATATATATAATTTAAAAAAAAAGTTGAAAAAAGTTGATACGAGCCAATTCAGGTCAAAATGTAAAATCTCTTATCCAGTCGTGATACTTAATATTAAAAAAATTAAATAAAATCATAAAATTTAATTATTGAATAACTTTTTATTAAAAAACTATAAAAAATATAACAAGTTAGGAATTTCCCTAAAAAAATGTCCATGCCTTGATATTAGTATTGGTCTCACTATGTTTGGGGCATTATGATCCTTTTCTAGCCTATAAATAAATGTCGTGTTATTATTTTCCCTCCCATTGTTGTTTCTTGCTACTCTAATATACCTCAAAGAGTTGCTAAAGTTTTAAATTCTAGTAAAAAAAAATGACATTTTTATATTCAGTTCATCGTATTTATATACTATCCTAAATTTTAGTCTCAACATTGATATGATAGAGATTTCTTCATATATATATAGACATGAAAGACACAATTAATATTTCTTGATATATATATATATATATATATATATATATATATATATATGATTGTTTATTTATACATTTATTTTGTGTAGTGTATGTTTAAGATTGTAGTGTAAAGTATTTTTTAAAATAGGTTTACTTAAAAATATATTAAAATAATTTTTTTAGATTTTTTTTATTTTTTATATCAATATATCAAAAATATTATAAAACACTAGGAAAAAGCATTAATTTAATATTTTTTTCAAGCTAAAAATATTTTTAAAAAATACATAAAAGCATAAATAAAAGCATTTTCAAACACACAAAAACATTAAATTTTAAAACCAAGTTTTTTTTTTAGAAGAAATCAATATATTGTTGTAAGGGCTAATCAAAAGGTAGCCAAAAACAAAATACATGGAAAAAAAATAGAAAAAAAGAATTACAAAAAAAAAAGCCAAAAAGAAAAAGAGCCAACAAATCCATAATAAATTTTAAAACCAAGAAACTTGTTCATTGCTAAAGTTCAACTTTGAAGATGAGCTGTTCTTCTTTTTTGATACCGTGGATTCACTCTCAAGAACCAAACCATGAGAGATATTTCATTAACTCGAGATCTCCTACGATTGTATATTTATATATGGGTTGAGAAATACAAGTTGTAAGATTTAAACTAGAAATTTGCTTCATTTTAATTAACTCTTTAGCACTTGAATATTTATAGTTAAGCTTTTACCTTTTCTTTCTTGCCTGCTGGAATGGCCTCTTCTACTCTTCCATTCTTGATTTCGTGTTTTATTGCTGTTGATGTTTATTGTTTTAACACATAATTGCTACTTTTACAGATTGTAGTTGTCCAAAGTTGATAATCATTTTAGACCGCGGAACCATCTTCTAGCAATCTGCTTTTATTCCTTCCTTCGTAGTCACATTTTATTCAATTTTTTCCTTCCTATTTTGTGTTGCAGAATCAATTTGTTACTTGCATCCTCCTGTTTCTTATCCCCGCATATTCTTCAATCTTCTGTTTGTGAAAGCATCAATATATTTTTTTTTTTATTGTTGGGTTAATTTTTTGTTGAATTTAAAATAATTAATAGAAGCATGCAACCTCATTGATCGAAAATAATATAAACCATATCTTAGAAACTTATCTGGTAACTTAAGCTATTAGATTGAAATGGTTCTTTAATATGATATCAGAGCCTTGATGACCAAGTGGTCACGAGTTCGAATCTCACCATTCTCATTTATTTGATAAAAATTAAGCACAAGGTAATATGTGTTAGAGAATAATATAAATCATATCTTGAGGTCTCACCTAACAACTTAAATTATTGGGTTGAGATGGTTCTTTGACATGGTATCAGAGCTTTTTGGCTAACACCCTTAAACAGATCCTTTTTCATGGCTTCCTCTAGTCCAAACATCACTTTTCCAATTATTAATCAACTTATCTCTGTCAAATTAGATGGCTCTAATTGTCTTGGTTAGGTGTCTCAATTTCTTCCTGTTTTAAAGAGTAATGATCTTCTGGGTATTGTTGATGGCTCAGAATCTTGTCCTTCTAAATTTCTTGTTAATTCAAATGGACAAGCTACACTCATAGCGGATCCACAATTTATTTTATGGATAAAAAAGGACCAGTATTTACTTAGATGGTTGAATGCTACTCTCTCGGAGACAATTCTCCTTATAGTTTTTGGTTTGAATACTTCCAAGGAGGTATGGGGTTCACTCGCCAATAGGTTTACTGCTCCAAATTGCTCTCGTGTTTCACATTTGAAGAGACAACTTCAAAATCTACAGTAAGGTAATAAATCTTGTGCAGATTATATTCATATTGCCAAAGGCCTAGCCAATCAACTTGCTACTGTGGGCAAACCTATTAAAGATGATGATCTGATATCTCATATTATTAGTGGTCTTAGTACTGCTTATACTTGTTTCATCGCTTCTTTCTCATTTGCAACAAGAGATATTTCTCTCTTGTTTAATGAATTTCAATCTGAACTACTTAGTTGTGAAACTTTGTTGGAAAATCAAACCAAGACAGTACCTCTAGAGGCTGGCCTATTTGCACTATTTAATCAATATTAAGGTTCATCTGGATTCAGCAAAAAGCATAGATTTGGTCAACCCAAATATTCTCCTCGCACTCCACATCCATCATATTCTCCTCGTACACAACATCCATCTCGGAATGGTAGCAACATCAACACATGTTCTGGAAATTTCTCTAGAAATGAGAATCAACCTCTATTTACGGTTTTTAACAAAAATCGTACTCTCTGACAGATTTGTAACAAGCCAAACCATCAAGCATTGGATTGCTATCATCGCATGGATTTCTCTTATCAAGGGAGACACCCACCATCTCAGTTGGCTGCAATGGCAGCACACACTCACAATGTTAATGACAATGAACCATGGTTTGTTGATAGTGGTGCTAACAATCACATCACTACTGCATTGGATAACTTGGCCCAAAAACAACCATATCAAGGTGGAGAAACAGTGATTGTTGGCAATGGTGGTGGTTTGCAAATCTCCAATACTGGTTCCACACTTATCCAAACACATACATTTACACTTCATTTAAATAATGTTCTTCATTGTCCTTCAGCTTCTGCTAATTTGCTTTCTATTCAACAGTTTTGTACTGATAATAATTGTTATTTTCAATTTACTTCTAGTCGTTTTCTTGTGAAGGACATACAGATGAGAGAAATTCTATTGTAAGGACTGAGTAAAGCTGGTTTATATCTAACATACTTGAAACATTTCTCATCAAATAAAAGTCGTAGTTTGGTTGCTTTCATTGGTGTCACAGCTCCAGTTTCAGTTTGGCATAATCGACTTGGTCATCCATCTTCTTCTGAATTCCACCATTTATTAAGTCATTCTCAGTTGTTTGTGTTTGGTTCATAACGACAATAATCTTTATGTGAGCCATGTCAACTAGCAAAGAGCAAAAAGCTTCCCTTTTCAATTTCTAGTCGCGTATCGAATTTTCCTCTGTAGCTTATACACTATGATGTGTGGACCTCTCTAGTAGAGTCAATAAGTAGCTGCAAGTTTTATGTCTTATTTGTTGATGATTTTTCCCGTTTCACTTGGCTCTTTCCATTGAAACACAAGTCAGATGTCTTTGTTTGTTTTTTTAAATTCAAATGCTTAGTTGAAATTATTCTATCTCGAAAAATTAAGCAATTACAAACTGACAGGGGTGGAGAATTCACTTCTTCTCAATTCAAAACGTTTCTTGCAAATCATGGTATTGTTCATAGAATTTCTTGTCCATACACATCCGAACAAAATGGTATAGCGGAACGCAAGCATCGTCATACGGTTGAATTTGGCTTAGCTTTTCTTGCTCACCCACACTTGCCTAACAAATATTGGGTTGATGCTTTTCTTACTGCCATCTATCTCATCAACAGATTACCCACTCCAGCATTAAATAACAATACTCCATACACCAGGTTATTTAATGCAGAACAAGATTATTCTATTCTTAGAGTTTTTGGTTGTGTGTGCTATCCATTACTGCGACCTTATAATAATCATAAATTATCTTTTCGCAGTAAACGGTGTATTTTCTTGGGTTATTGTTCCAATTCTAAAGGATATCGATGTCTTGATTCTTTAACTAATAGAGTTTATATTTCGCGACATGTCACGTTTGATGAGCATGTGTTTCCAGCTAAGGATATATATTCAGCTACTCCCCCCATAACAGGATTGTCCCTCTATTATCTCTCACACGGAATTGACAAGTAAGTTTTTATCTCTTCCACCAACTTCAAACTTATCTACTCCTATTTCTCTTACTGTTAACACATCTGCAGATATTTCCCCACAAGATCCATCATCCTCTTTATCTCTTCCAGTTCCACCAATCTTATCCTTATCACCTATAGTTCCAGAATCCCCACATCATATGCCTGAGATATTTGCACCAGTAGAATCTATACCCTCTCATTCCTTAGACATTTCCTTTACTACACAACCATCCTTAGAGTGTTCTTCTTTGCCCTTGCGGATGATTACTTGTAGCATTACTGGATCTCTCAAACCTAAACAACTTCCTGACTTTCACCTCTATCACTCTACAAAACATCCTTTTAAAGCCCTTCATACTATCATCCTTCCTCCTGAACCAACTACCTTTCCACGGGCTTCAAAGAGCCAACATTGGAGAGATGCTATGACTGCCGAATATAATGCTTTAATATCTAACGGTACTTGGACTTTGTGTCCACGACCCTCTTATAAACATATAATTCGAAACGAGTGGATTTACACACTGAAACAAAAATCAGATGGCACTATTGATCGTTATAAGGCAAGGCTTGTGGCAAAGGGTTTTGAGCAACAAGATGGCATCGATTACACTAAGACTTTTAGTCCAGTTATTAAACCAGCTACTATTCGTCTCATTCTTGCTCTTGCAGTTCATTATGATTGGATTATTCGGCCATTAGATGTTTCAAATGCCTTTTTACATGGACAGTTGATGAATGAAGTATTTATGGAACAACCACAAGGCTTTATGGATTCATCTCAGTCTGATTCTGTTTGTCGCTTCCAAAAATCTCTTTATGGCTTAAAACAAGCTCCTCGCGCCTGGTTTCTATGACTCTCCTAGGTACTCCTTGATCTTGGTTTTACGGGATCCACTGTGGATACATCACTATTTGTATTTCTTCAAGAGGCAGTTCGTATTTATGTTCTGATTTACGTTGATGATATTATTGTTACAAGCAATAAGCCAACTGTTGTTTCTGATCTCATTACCAAGCTTCAACATGAATTTTCAATGAAGGATTTAGGACCGCTTTCCTATTTTCTGGGTATTCAGGTTCACCGAAATAGAGAAGGTCTTCTTTTGCATCAATCTAAGTATATTGTTTACTTATTGAATCGTGCCAACATGACAGGAGCTAAACCTTATCAATCTCCATGTATTTCTAGTAAGAAGTTATCAAAATTTGATGGTGATCCTCTTCCTGACTCGTCACTTTATCGTCACATAGTTGGAGCATTACAATATTGTACCTTGACAAGACCTGATATTGCATTTAGTGTGAATCAACTCTGCCAATTTTTACATGCTCCCACAACTACACACTTTACAGCTGCAAAGAGGGTTCTTCGATACCTTAAATCTACAATTGAGCATGGCATTTACTTTTCAAAAGGTTCTTTGCAATTACATGGCTATCGTGATTCGGATTAGGCTGGGAGCCCGGATGATAGGTGCTCCACCACTGGCTACGGGATTTTCTTAGGTCCTTGTTTAATCTCATGGGCGGCAAAGAAGCAACCTGTTATTGCTCATTCTAGTATAGTGGTTGAATATCGTTCCATAGCAATCACTACTGCTGAGCTCTATTGGATTCGGATGCTTTTCAAATATTTGCATCTTCCCCTGACAACTTCCCCAACCCTCTAGGTTGATAAATTGGAGCTCTTGCTTTGGCATCCAATCCTGTCTTTCATGCCAGAACAAAACATATCGAAATTGACTACCACTTCATTCATGAGAAAATTGTTGCTAAGGATATCTTAACTCAATATATCAGTACAGTTGATCAAATAACATATATTTTTACAAAGGATCTCACCACAACCTGTTTTCTTCTGTTAAGAGACAAGCTCATTATTTGTTCTCTCCCCATAAGCTTGAGAGGGGCTGTAACAGAAACAGAGGAAAGTCCATACAGGAATTCTATCTCATTTTAATGGAAACAAAGGAGTCCATGCAGAACTTCTATTTTCTATCTCATCCTTATCTAGTAGTGGTTTTGAATCCTCTATTATCTTCTTATCTCGTGTAACAACTTTTCTCTGTAAACAATATAAATGTAGATGTGACGATAGTGAAAATATCAATAAGATTCTTCTGAACTTATATTGTTTTTACATGGTATCAGAACTTTAATGATCAAGCGGTCACGAGTTCGAATCTCACCATTCCCATTTATTTGATAAAATTAAGCATAAGGTAATGTGGGCCTGTGCAAGTTTCAAGCCCAAAGGGCTTTTACTTGAGGGGGTGTGTTAGAGAATAATATAAATTATATCTTGGGGCCTCACCTAACAGCTTAAGTTATTGGGTTGAGATGGTTCTTTGACAATATGGGTCTATGCAAGTTTTAAATCCAAAGGATTTTCATTTGAGGGGATGTATTCAAAAATAATTTAAATCATATCCTGTAACCTCACTTAATAGCTTAAGCTATTGGGTTAAAATGGTTTTTTGACACTCATCTCCTCCTCATCCTTTGCCTTATTTTCTTGATGATATGGTGAAGGCACATAATATTCCACGGTGTGCATGTATTTTTGAACTGGGATTTGGGGAGAAGAAAAAAATGTGATTGTGGTTCCACGGCGTGCATGTATTTTTGACCCATCTATAAGCCGCTTGGATGGTGTTTTGTAGGTATAAAAGACCTTGAAAATCAAGATGCTGCCTTTGTTCTTGATATAGCTGTGATTGAAGGGCTTTGAGATGGCTCTATGATTCAGCCTGGAAGCTCAATCAATCACAATTGTGTATCATTACAATGGACACTTATTCTGAGACAGGGATTATAACATTTTCTTAGTATTTTTTTATAAGTTGATGATAAAAATTTATCTTCGAACCAGTTTACATATTAAATGAAATTCAATTAAATGCCTACCTTTAAAACTTAGTATTTGTTTGCTTTTACGGTTGAAATTATATTTTGAATATATTTTAAAAGTATATTTGACTTGAAAAAAATGTTAAATTGATGTTTTTTTGTGTGTATTCAGATGATTTTAATCACAACTAGAATATTGCACAATATCAATGGAATAATTCATCAGTATTAAACACTGATTTTGTTAGGAAAAACTTTACTAACCAAATGATGGATGGTAAGTGGTCGTCCAAAGACTTATCTTCAATGATTTCTATTTTGTTGGTCATTATATCAGTAATATAATCACCGATAGATTTTTAAAAGGAAAAAGTGTGTCAAACAAAAAAATTATCGGCATCATTCCATTGGTAATTTTATCAATGAGTATGACAAATCACCAAACATTAGTAATTCCATCCATGATTGAATTCATATTACCAATAGAATTATCTTATTATTGATTCACATGATGTTAGTGGCAATTCTTATAATTTTTTGAACTCTCTAGATCTTTTTGACTAACTTATTTAATCGGTAATTCTATCTATAAAATTCAATGGCAAAAATATATAATTGTTTTTTTAATTCTCTAGAACTTTTTGAGGGACTTATTTTGTTGGTAAATCCATAAATAGTTTATGTAATATTTTTTTTTAAAAAAAAAGAAAGATAAAATAAAAAAATAAAACTAAAATAAAAGAATTCTTATTGTTAATTTTTTAAAAATATCAGTTTGAATAAAATTTATTTAAAGGACAGAAACTATAAAGGGAGAAAGGAGACAGAAGCAGGAACTAGGTGAACAATGAGGTAGACCACATGGTGATCTTCAACTTGAAAAGATAAACAACTCAGCCAAGGAAGATGGGATTTGCTTTTCCTTACTTCAAATCGCAAGTCAATATCAATAAGATCTCTCTTTTATTTATTTTTTATGCATCCCAAAAAATTGTTTTAAATTCAATTAATTTTTATTTATTTATTTATCATAAAACCGAGTTGAGAAAGAAAAAAAACAGGGGGCAAAATAGAAGGAGAAACTAGAAAGGGAAGAAGGAGATGAACCATTATTTGAGGCAAAGGCTTTCTCTAGAATTTTAATTGCAACATGGATCACCAAGGCTTGACAATAGCTCCTCGTCCAGTCGCTTATGTTTGTTTGTTTCGGATCAATCTGGGTCATCTCAACACTATTTGGATCGTTTGAGCCTCAACTTATTTTCATACAATTTCATCAGCGAGAGATTGGGAGCTCAAACTCAATTGCGAGGGACTAATGGTCGATATACTATGACATGTCTGTTTATCTTTAGTCGTAGTGTTTAAGATATCTTAAACCCAATTTCTATCAAGTTCACTGAATGATCCAGCCTATAATCACAAATTCAGATCAAGTTTTGGTTGAAGGATCATCCATGTATCTATTCTACAATCGGGTGTTATATGTTTTTTAAGAAAAAAAGTCAACATATTTTAAAAAAAATAATAACTTAATAACAAAATTGTTGAGATCCAACTTACTACAAACTTCTAAGCTCGGTTATTGACAAGTTATTACACATTTTTTCTACAATTCTCATTATGCGTGTGAGTTTAAACAAAAGTTTCATCAATCTTAAATCGTGTTCAAGAGTTGTAGCCTACAAAAGAAAGCATATACTAACCTTTTCCTTCACGTCAATTTTATAAAATAATTAGTTTATTAAAATTAAAAAAATAATTGAATTAAAATAATAATTAAAAAATAGGTTATGTATATACTAACCTTGAACTTTCTGTATCATGCATCAATCATAGACTTTCATTAAGAATTTTTAGAAACCTGAATCCATTAAAACAAAGACACTTCTATCAATGATTTTATCACCAATATTATTGTACGAGCAACCTCTATACTTGTAAACCTGAAATTCTATTCGTTCATTAAAATTAACTATTCAAAAATTATTCATCATTGTTTATTTTTAAATCATGCAAAGAAATAAAACAAGCTTTCATGCCTTGGTCTGGCTTTCATTACGCAATGTACTTCTCAATATATACATTCCACGTAGATCAAACACCCCGGCGGCATTTCACTCAACAAGCTTGCATCAAAAGAAGGTGTGTATGCCTTAAGTGCCTAGTCATAGTAACACCTATCTACTCATGATTATCGAAAGCGCTGCAAGAAGAACTAGCAATGCTCTTATTTGTATTACATGTTAATGACTTTATCTTTATCATCTAAACAAGTTAAGCATATAAAAATAATAACATTTTTATTATATCTTATTTTAAAAAAAAAAAAACAAATAGACAATACCTTACCTACATGGGAGACTACCTAAGATTTTCACATTATTCTCTCTTACAAAACAATCAAAACATTCAACTCAATGTAGTAAATTCTCATTAACAATTCTAAAAATTTGCACATCATAACTCTAACAAATCTTTCTTACTAACATAATTAAAACAATATTATTAACATAATTGAGCTAATTAACTACAACACATAAACCAAGGTAAATCAATCAAACAAGATTCTAAGATTCTTCTCTTCCAGCTTTATTTCAACATAAAATCTAACTTGCATAAAATTAGGGATTTCAATCCTTATCAACAATAATTCACAACATAAACAAAATTTAGAATATATTTCAACATAAAATCTATTATACAGTATATGATTTTTTTGCAACTATTCTGGAATTCAATTATTCCCTTTTATTTCTTCTCTCTTAATTAAATTAAAACTAAAGCTGGTGCCAGTTCTATGGTGGAATATATGTGTGTGTATAAACTAAACCTAGTGCCAATATACTAAACTCAACTACTTAATAACAAATTAATGTTATCTAAACTAAATCTTCTTAACAAACCATAAGTTCCATAACATTCAAAAAAGAAAAATTTCTCTGAAAGAACAATGGCAAAAAAAAAAGGGGGGAAAGAGACTTACATGGCGTGGAGGCAAAGAGGAAGAAGATCTTGTCTAACGTTAAGGATGGAGAGAGAGGGGAAGATAGAGAGAAGAAGTTGGCAGTGAGAGAAAAGAAGAAGAAGATAGATAGAGAGAGAGAGAGGTTGACAGGGAGTAGAGAGAAGACAAATCCTAGAAGAAGAAGAAGAAAACGTTGTGATGAAATGAAATTAGGAATTTTGATTTTTTAATTGAGGTTTTTTATTGATGAACAATTAAATATTTATAAATTTTTAAATTTTATCAATAATTCTTGGTAATTAAAACTTAAAATTCTCAATTAAACCCTAAGTTCTCTAAAACCCCCTAAAAATCATGTCATCATGTAAAGGGGGGGAAACTGAACATTTTTCTCTCATTTCTATTATAAATTTGTTAACTTAATTAAACATAAGAGTGTTTCTTTTATATCCACAAGGGACTTGTTTGTCAGAGACATCCCTATGCTAGAGATAGAAGAAACTCACGGACCAGTCACAGACACGATTATGAAAAGCCTACGGGGTTTTTCACAACTTCATATGAGAATATGAGACTCTTGACATTTTTTGCCACCAATCTTCCTTTGCATCACCTTCCTTGTTTCCACGCTGCAAAGAACTAACAGAAGCTCCTGATCAATCGTTTTGTGCAAATGGAACGAGACCTTGAGAGCATTCACAGAGGTTCAGTGAAGTCTCATGAAGACAACCAATACCCATGACTTTTTTTTATTCATTCGACACATTTGGTGGGATCCATAAATATCTCTTGCCTAAAAAATCTTTGAAATTTCATCTTTTAAACCCTTGAAACTCCATCATCAAATTTAGAGTCATTTAGGTCATTCATAGATGGTCAGGCATATGACTTTCGTGTTTTCATATTATTATTATTATTATCCAAGTATATTATATTACCAGACATGGGCTTCATTACTTAGATATGGGCACGAGTAACGCCATGGGTTTTTTTTTTTTTTTAAAAAAAAAAAAAACAATTTACTTAAATGTTGGAAGTGCGTTTTAAAACAAAAGAAAACTCTACAACTCAGTTTATATAGTCTTAATTGGTTAAATAAGGTTGTTTATTTTTAATTAGATAATAAAAAAAATTAATGATAGTAAAAAGGCAAAAATTAAAAAAACAAATATCACAATAACTTGAGGGAAAAAAAAACAATGATAGTAAATTGATAAAAAAAACAATAAATTTTTTTTTTCTAATAGCAGAAAATAATATAGTTTAATTTTTAACCAATTAAATGTAGAAGGACAAGATTTGATTAAAAAAAACAAAGAAACTGACTAAAGATAACATGATAAACATGTAACATAGACAATAAGGGTAAAGTCAGTCCGGGTTAACCCATCCAACTCTTATATTAGATCATGAGATGGGGATAGCCCTATAGAAAACCACAATGCTAATTTTTTTAAAAAAAAAAATAATCTCGAACAATGAAATAAAATGAAATAAAAAAAGATATCAACCTCCATTAACTTTTCAAGTGATCTGGATTATTAGACCAGAAGCACCATACATGGAACAACTGTGAAACTCAATCTCCAATAAATCAAATATTGAATAATAAAATCAAAAAAAAAAATCAATTACACCAAAGGATCCAAAACAAAAAATTAAAATTAAAAGACTGAGGATAAAAATAAAAATAAAAAAATAAATTAGAGAGCAACTACAAATTTTTTATTGGAGAGTGAGATTGAAAAGAAAAATAACTTTAATGAAAGGACAAAAAATCAAAGGAATAAGGACCAAATTGAAAAAAATAATATACCATAAATTTAGATTGAATGATGAAATTCAAAATCAATAAAACCTTTACAAAAGAGCTAATAAAAAATTATTAATCAAAAGAATAAGGACTAAATTGAAAATATATATTATATATATATGATAAATTAGGATTGAATGATAAATTTAAAAATAAATAAAACTTTTATAAATGACTCGAGAAAAAAAATTATAAATTAAAAAAATAA
The DNA here is from genome assembly GCF_005239225.2 of Populus alba. Lineage (NCBI taxonomy): Eukaryota > Viridiplantae > Streptophyta > Magnoliopsida > Malpighiales > Salicaceae > Populus > Populus alba. The sequence continues at coordinate 21,508,492 of NC_133302.1, read as the reverse complement.
AAACTAAAGTTAAAATGTCAATAACAAAAATGATCAAGTTCTAAATTTTTAGGAAGGAAGGAGAAAAAATAAAAAAAAAAAAAACACCTTCATGCATAAAAAATTGCCCTACAACCGGTGACACGCATTACACCAATTTTAAAAGGACAAGAGTGTTTTCAATGACATGCTAAAATAATATTTTTACTTTCAGGGGACATGCTGCTTGAAATGCATGGGCTTTTCCCACCCCATTAGGTTTTTTCATTTAAATAATAATAAAGCTATGTAAAAAGAATAAATTGTTCTCTATAGATTTGATTTTTTTTAGAAAAAAGCAAAATGGTAATTACACCTTCACGTCAAGTAAAGAGTAATCTAAATCTATGTTTACAAAGACTTTCCATTTCCATTTAGCTTTTTATATATATAATAAAATAATCAAGTTAAAAATTAGCTAATAAGAAACAAAATAATTAAAAAGAAAAGAAAAAAAAGTGATATGAGTTTGGAGGAATATAACAATAACAATAATGATGATGATGATAAAAAATAAACAAAAGGAAAACCGATGGTTATCTAATTATATATGCGAGTAAAACTGTGTCTACATTCATGGTTCCCTTTATCATAATCTTGTGCTTCTCTTGACTTCTTCGTATTCCATTATCCCTTTCCTTTGGCTGTGGTTGGGGAGCATTTACCCCAATCCATCACTCATCAATTCCATGCTTTTTTGTTTATTTTTTTTCCCGATAAAACCAAGGCTTATATGAATGTGTTCGATAATTCGATTACGCTCAAAGCAAGAATTGTTTGGAGGCCACTTCCTTGGAATATTTATTAATGGTGGAACCTACGTACATTCCCTAGCTATGATTTGATTGGATCATAGAGGAATGAAATAATTGATGATCTTCGATTTTGCTGCCTCTTTTTTACCTTTTCTTCTGTATCCACTTCATCAAATATTCTTTAATAAGTGAGGGAGGGAGCTAGAACACTCCCTAGCTAATTAAATGAAACATTTCATGTATACTCACCACTTGAAATTCATTTCACACATATTTCTGTGTTTTGATAATTGTTTCTTTCTTTTTTTACAAGGATGTTCTGCAATTTGTGATGGATTTTCATTCCATCCATGTCCAAATAAAACACCAAACTTAAGACTTAAATTATAGTAGGAAATAATATTTCATATTTGTGACTTAAATCAAGCAAATAAAATTTTTAAAGTTTTTTTCCCGATGGTAGAGAATCATCTTGTATAGGCAAGGATGGAGATGAAGAGATGATTTAACCTCTTAAAGTCAAAATATTAATAGGATGTTGAGAATAGGTAATGATTATTTTTAAAGCATTGAAAATATGTTAAAATAATTTTTTATTTTAGAATTTATTTTTTATATTAGTATATTAAAACGATTTAAAAATATAAAAAAATAATTTTAAAAAAATATATTTTTTAAATTTATCTAACTTTGTTTAAAATACAGTATCAAACAAAAATTAAATATATAAAAAATGTAAACAAAATTAGCATGTTCTCTAAAACTTTTTTTGGTTCGACATTAAAAAATATTTTTATACTAGCTTGCATATCAATAGAGATTAAATCCCTTATCTAGAAGATTTTAAAAGCACACATTTCACATTGATCAGCTCACATATATTAATCGAAATTAAATCTTTTCTTGGACGATTTTAAGGGCACGCCCCAACATCGGCTCGGTGAGTGCATTCACATAAATTTTATATATTTCATGGGATGTTAAACTCGTGGAGGTTCGAATATAAAAAATTAAAAAAAAATGAACCTATTTTTGCAATAATCAAACCAGCCCTTTAAAATTTGAAATTATTATACTAGTAACTATTTTTAAGTATAATCATGATTATGTGATTGCACAAATCCCCATCATGCATCCAATTAATTCATATTTTAACAATAAAAAATGGAACTTTAAATTCGTATAATCAGTAATATTTAAGATTTTACTCTATTACAAAGATAAATTCAGTAATTACTCAATTAAAGGAGTGAGATTAATGTAAAGAATAAAGCAGTTCATTCAGTTAATTAGTTAACATTCGGTTAGAGGATGAAGCAGTTAATTAGTTAACATTCTGTTAGTCATTCTGTTAGACAGTTAAAGCAGTTAGTATTGTTAGCTGTTAGCATACAGTTAGAAACAGTTGAAGAAGCTGTTACTAGATGAGGGAAAGCCAATGCTTTACGTCTGTAATATCTGCTATAAATACAGCATCAATCATGTACTGTTACATTAAGAAAATACAGAGATTAAAATTCGTTTCTCTTCTCCTCCTGCTGTCTCTACATCCTTCACTTCTCTTCTCAAATTCTCTTATCAATTCTGTAATCTTCACATGGTATCAGAGCAAAGCTCCTAATCCTCTGCTTCCGCACATCTTACACTTACTTCATTTCTTCTCTTATATCATCAAAGAACAAATCTTTCTAAGCTGCTTCTTTGCTTCTACATTCCAAAAACAGAAAAAATGGTGACAACTTCTCAACTCCAAATCATCCAATCTCCTATAACCTCCTTACTTTCTACAGTTGCTACTGCTGTGACAATTAAGCTTGATGATACCAATTATCTCACATGGCACTTTCAGATGCAAATCCTTATTGAAAGTCATGGTATTTTTGGTTTTGTTGATGGTTTAAAACAGTGTCCTAGCCGATTCAATGCAGACTCTGATCTTGAGGCTATTGAAACTGATGATTATCAAGTATGGAAAATGCATGATCGTGCATTAATGCAACTGCTCATAGCAACTCTTTCCTCTACTGCAATCTCTTATGTCATTGGATGTGTTAGTGCTAGTGATATGTGGACTCAACTGAAGGAACGATTCTCTACAGTCACTAAAGCAAGAATTTTCCAGATGAAAAGTGAGCTTCAGAATATTAAGAAGGGATCAGAACCAATTTCTCACTATCTGCAGAAAATTAAAGATGCCAGAGATCATCTTTCTGCAGCAGGAGTCTTCTTTGAGGATGATGACATTGTGATCTTAGCTCTCAATGGCCTACCTTCTGATTACAACACATTTAGATGCATGATCAGAGGCAGAGATAATACATTATCTCTCAGAGACTTTAGATCTCAGTTGCTTGCTGAAGAAGCCACTATTGATCACACACAGTCTGCATCTCCCTTTGTCTCTGCAATGTTGGCGCAAAATCATACATTTCAAGGCAAGGCTCTTGTTCTTAATGAGGGATCTTCTCCTTCTCATTCTCATTTTCAAACTCAGGGAAACTCTTCAAACCTGAAAAACTTCCCCTCATCTCATCTATCTTCTGGTTTTAATAACCATAATGGAAGCTTTCACAGTTCCACAGATGGTGTCAACAGTCACTCTAACAATAGAGGCTCTTACTTTAAAGGACGTGGTCGAAATCGTGGCCATTATCAATCAAATCCTCGACCTCATCCAGTTCCTTCTTCTTCTAATCCTGGTATTCTTGGTCCAGGCAGTGATCTTCCCATATGTCAAATTTGCAGCAAAAAGGGTCATGTAGCTGCAGATTGCTATCAACGACATAATCAGTCTCCTTCTTCTACCTCTCCAATCCAATGTCAGATTTGTTGGAAATTTGGACATTCGGCTATCCAGTGCTATCACAGAGGCAACTTTTCTTATCAAGGCAGACCACCTTCCTCTAATCTCAGTGCAATGCATGCACGTTTCCCTTGTTCTGATTCCACTGAGCAGGCCACTGAGCAGTTTTGGGTTGCTGATACTGGAGCAACTACTCATATGACTTCTGATTTATCTCACCTCAATCTAGCCACTCCTTTCACTGGCTCAGACACTGTTGCTACTGCAAATGGTACAGGTTTGAGTATTTCTAATGTTGGCTCTTCCATTTTGAATGTCCCACAGTGCTCCTTCAAATTATCACAAGTTCTACATGTTCCTAAGCTATCACAGCATCTACTATCAGTTCATAGGCTATGTACAGACAACAATTGCCGTTTTATTTGTGATACCTTTGGTTTTTGCATTCAGGACAAGCTTACAGGACAGATTCTTCTCAAGGGAATGTGTAGAGATGGTTTATATCCTATCCCTTTATCAGGTCCACCTTCTCAACTCTCACAGTCCTTCTCTTCTTCTAAACATCAGTCTTGCTATCTTGGTCGCAAAGTAAACACCAGTCTTTGGCATCAACGTCTTGGCCATCCCTCCAACAAAATAACTTCAGTCCTTTTACACCAGTCTAACATTCCTTTTACCCAAGACCATTCCCAATCTGTCTGCACTGCTTGCTTGGAAGGCAAATTTGCTAAACTTTCTTTCCCTTATCCAGCAACCAAATCTACAACACCTTTAGCAGTTATTCACAGTGATGTGTGGGGACCTTCCCCTACTGTTTCTATTGATGGATTTCGTTACTATGTTAGCTTCATAGATGAGTGTACTCGGTTCACATGGATTTTTCCAATGAAAAATAAAGGAGAAGTTTATGCCATCTTTGTTTCATTTCATGCCTTTTTGGTTACTCAATTCTCTGCTAATCTCCAAATTTTTCAAAGTGATGGTGGGGGTGAGTTCCTCAATCATTCCTTCAAAGCATATCTCCTTACTAAAGGCATTATTCATCACATTTCTTGTCCATACACGCCTGAACAAAATGGTCTTGTTGAAAGGAAGCATCAGCATATTCTAGAAACAGCAATCACTCTATTACAGACTGCTCATCTCCCTTCTCAGTTTTGGTTTCATGCCTGTGCTACATCCATTTACCTCATCAATAGGATGCCTTGTCCAATTCTTCAGCTAAAATCTCCTTATCTTTTACTCTATGGTTGCCTACCTGTTCTTACTCATTTAAAGATTTTCGGATGTGCATGCTTCCCTCTGCTAAAACCTTACAATACTCACAAACTTCAGCCAAAAACTTCCACCTGCCTTTTTTTGGGATATGCAGGTCAATACAAGGGTTATATATGTTTTTCTCTTCTTACTCATCGGTGTTTTGTAACTCGTCATGTCATCTTTGATGAATCTACATTCCCATACACCTCTCCTTCTTCCTCATCCTCTGCTAAACTACAGCTACATGCCCCCCCTCTTATTTCCCCTTCTGTCTCCTTACACAATGCTGTTTTGCCTGTGTGCTCTCCTTCCCCATCCCATGTAAGCACTACTGCTAATTTGGGAAACTTATCTTTTTCATCCATATTGGATACTACTACACAGTTCTCTGCCCCTACAGATCCTGATTTTCTTCAAGAGCAACTATCTGTTGTCTTACCTCTATCTCCACAAAATCTTCATCCCATGACAACCAGGTCCAAGAATGGCATATCCAAAAAGAAAGCTTATTCCACTACAGTTCAATCTCCTGACATTTCTCTAGTTGAACCAAATTCCTTCAGGATTGCCTCTAAAGTTACTGCATGGCAATCTGCTATGCAAGACGAAATTAATGCTCTTCATGCCCAGGGAACTTGGGATCTAGTTCCCCTGCCACATGCCAAGAATCTGGTAGGCTGCAAATGGGTTTATCGTATCAAGAAACATGCAGATGGATCTATTGCTCGGTATAAGGCACGTCTTGTTGCCAAAGGTTTCAGTCAAGAAGAGGGCATTGATTATAATGAAACCTTTAGCCCAGTAGTAAAACCAACTACTGTCCGGTTAGTATTGGCCCTTGCAGCTCAGTTCCATTGGCCTTTAAGGCAGCTTGATGTTACAAATGCTTTTCTGCATGGCCTTCTTCAAGAGGAGGTGTATATGTCTCAGCCTCAAGGTTTTATCAGCCAGCTCTATCCTGACTTTGTTTGCCGACTTCGCAAATCCTTATATGGATTAAAACAGGCCCCTCGTGCTTGGAATGACAGGTTTACAAGTTTTCTGCCTAGCTTGGGTTTTCAGGTGTCTCTTGCTGATCCTTCTTTATTTGTCCAACATTCTTCCACTGGCACTGTGATCTTACTGCTGTATGTAGACGATATTCTTCTCACAGGCAGTCATTCATCTCTCCTTACAACCGTTATTGCTGCCTTAGCTCAGGAGTTCGATATGAAGGATTTAGGCCCATTGACATATTTTTTGGGACTGCAGATCTCTTCTTCGTCATCAGGCCTGTTTATCTCACAGTCTAAGTATATCCAAGAATTGCTTGATCGGGTTGAATTACAGAACTCCAAATCCTGTGCCACTCCTTGTCTCCCCTATCATCATCTACTCAAGGATGATGGGAAGCCTTACTCTCATCCTCAACAGTATAGAAGCATTGTTGGCGCTCTGCAGTATCTAACATTCACACGTCCTAACATTGCCTTCTCTGTTAATCAGGCTTGTCAATTCATGCATCATCCCATGGAATCTCATGTTATTGCAGTTAAACGAATCCTCAGATATCTCAGGGGCACTATTGATTATGGCATTCACTTTCAGCCTGGCACCTTAAATTTACAAGCATACAGTGATGCTGATTAGGCAGGAGATCCCAATGATCGTCGTTCTGTGTCTGGCTATGTTGTTTACTTAGGATCCAGTCCTATTTCCTGGGCTTCCAAGAAGCAACACACTGTCTCACGTTCGTCTGCTGAGGCTGAATATAGAGCTCTTGCCATTGCTGCTGCTGAGCTTGCATGGCTTCGTCAACTTTTCTGTGATATGCATGTTCCATTGCTTATTCCTCCTTTAATTCACTGTGATAACATCTCTGCCATTTCTCTCGCTTCCAATCCAGTCTTTCATTCCAGGATGAAGCATCTTCAGATTGATTATCACTTTGTTAGAGAACGTGTTATCAAAGGAGACTTGCTTGTTCAACATGTTTCCTCTGCAGATCAGTTCGCAGACATCCTCACTAAGGGTCTTTCTTCTCCATTATTTCGTCACCATTACTCCAATCTTATGCTTGGTTCCACCATGCATACGATTGCGGGGGAATGTAAAGAATAAAGCAGTTCATTCAGTTAATTAGTTAACATTCGGTTAGAGGATGAAGCAGTTAATTAGTTAACATTCTGTTAGCCATTCTGTTAGACAGTTAAAGCAGTTAGTATTGTTAGCTGTTAGCATACAGTTAGAAACAGTTGAAGAAGCTGTTACTAGATGAGGGAAAGCCAATGCTTTACGTCTGTAATATCTGCTATAAATACAGCATCAATCATGTACTGTTACATTAAGAAAATACAGAGATTAAAATTCGTTTCTCTTCTCCTCCTGCTGTCTCTACATCCTTCACTTCTCTTCTCAAATTCTCTTATCAATTCTGTAATCTTCACAATTAACACTCCATTTTTAGCTCTATTTTAATGTCGACACCTGATTTGTTAGTTATTTGTTTTTTCTTGTCTTTAAATTCCAGATAACAATGATAAACCATCAATGACATAAAAAAAATAAATCAAAGGTTAATAATTGATGTTGGTATTGTTTTCATATGATTGAAAATAAATTAAAAACAAATACAAATACACATGAAAAAACCAATCACTCAATTTGCAGTACCTCCAAGGGAAGACATTCCCTCCTCCTTGGGAAACTACTAGTTAGGTGGCTTGGCATCACTTCCATTCTTAAACTATAAGATATATATGAATACATGCTATAAATCTTGTTTTATTAAAATTTAAAATTTTTTATATATTTAAATTATTTTGATATGCTGATTTTAAAAATAATTTTTTAAAAAATAAAAAATATTTTATTTTAATGTATTTCAACAAAAAAATATTTTAAAAAGCAATCATAACTAAACTTTCAAACAGGCCAACAAACTCCTCCTTCTCCTTGCAAACCTTCTTTTCTTGCTATCACAAAACAAACTCCTTTTTTAAGTTATTCCCACATTCTATTTTAAACAAGAAATTGTGCATTTCAATCCTAGTCTTAAGAAAAAAACACACATTACATATTAATGAGCCTCCATGGCATTATCTTGAGTTTGAAGTTAAGAAAAATCTAGCATCTCGCATGTTTCTACTTAGCCAAAAACATGAAGATTATTTAAGATTTTAATTTTCAAATATACATGAAAAAATAATAAAAATATATTTCCTAAATATTTAAGAGATATTATTAATGTTCTTACAAAAGAGTACGCATTCTGTCGACGAGTACACTTTTAGAATTTAAAGCACCAAAACAGGACCACAGTTTTATTAACCAAGAATCCAATTCAATCTTTGCATTTGTTCTTTCCACATTAATGGAGTATAAAACAAAACCTTTGGAATTTTATTTTTAATCACAGCCATTGATATTTTGGTCTATAAAAATCACAAACACAAATTGCAATACACAAAATCTTAGGGTTAGCCAAGTTCCAACCTTTGCCTCTTCCTTGATCAAATCTCTCTCAAAAATAATAAATATATTTTACAGTTTTTTTTTTTTTCATTGTAATAATGAATTTTTTTTTTTAGCTCAAGAACAGCACAGAACAGCTAAATAAAAACAAAGCCTTTTTCTCTGACAAAGGCCATTGTCTTTATCAAAACCTGGCTAAAGAAAGGTAACATCTTTCTCTTTCTCCCTCAGTTTTTTGGGTGTTAATTAATTTTATTTTTGTTTTCTCAAAATGGATTTTTTTTTTTTTTGTATATTTCTTGGTTTTGATTCATGTAATTTACTAGTTTGTGGAGTGGGTTTGTTTTTTTTGTTTGAGAGAATGAATTCTCCCCGCTTGTTTTCGAGCTAAAAGCTCATCGTGCTTGATATCCTTGTATTCCTGTTTCTTTGTTTATTGCATAGTTTGGTCTCTTGTGTCTTTGAATAGCAGCAATGTGCCTCTCCTTCATAAAGTTCTGCCTTTTGATCTTGGGTTAACATTGGAATTTGCTATGGTTGGTTCTAGTTTATTTGCTGCTGCATTGGCTATATGTGGTAGCTATTTCCTTATTAATTTCTAAGGAATGATGGCTGTACAGTGTACATGAATGATGGTTAATTGCTTTTGGTTCTTGTTTATGATCCATGCTCGAGAAAGAAAGGTTCTTCAGATGCTATTTTTCGTTATCTAATTGTATCAAGTAGTTTTTTTTTTTCCTCATGCTTTGTTCTCTTTATTGGACCAATCCAATGCGGATCTGCATGTGTTACTGATACCATGGTTATCAGTTGCAACCCTACAAGCTGTATATTGTTTCCTTTTCTTTTGGTTTTCTTGCTTTATGTTTCTTGGGTGAAATTGCAGTAAATTTATCTCAACCTTTTTTTTCCTTATTTTCAGGCCAGCATCTCTTATGCAGGTTAGGAATTGGGTTTTCCTAGTTGGCGAAGATTTTGGTTCACTCTGGCCGCCGCAACAAACTCAAAGCATTCTCACACCTCTAGGAGGGTGTGGGGTGATAATGAGGGTGTGATATTTCTTTGTGCTTTAAGGCGATCAAGATCATCTCATGTTTGGAGGCTGTGTCGTGTTTCAGAGGGCTTGTCGCTTGATTATGGCTAAGTTTTTCTAGGTTGCTGTAAGCTTGATGATAGTTGAAGATAACAAGTTAGCAAAGTCGGGTGTAAGCTTGATGATAGTTGAAGATAACAAGTTAGCAAAGTCGGGTCTGGTCTCTGTTCTGGGCTCCTGGAGTCTGGACGTTAGGAAGAAGAAATACGATAGTTGCTTGCTGATAGCATTCTTTATGTAATTCAAGTCTTGGCAATTGTGGATGTGTAGCTTGTGTTAGTATTGTTACAATGGTTAGGTTCTCATGCTTCAGTGCTCGCATCCATTCTCACAAATCAAAGGTATGTGGAGGAATCACTGACTTGGAGGTAGCATCTTTGATGTTATTGTACCATGGCTTTTTCTGATCAGAGTTTTTGTTTCTCCTTCAGAAAACAGCCCAACCTTCTGATGAAGCAAGGCATAAGAGTTTAGAAGATCTATCTCAAATTCAAGCTCTGCCATTGACTGAATCTTCAAGCTTAATACTTCCAAAGGCACAAGCGGGTAATCAAATTAGTAATGGTGTCAGGGATGCTACAAGAGCTGATGTATCTGTTGAACAAAGCTGGAAATCTGACAAGACTGAGAACAAAATGGATGACAAGAATGACATGGGAGACCATCAGACAAGGCTTATTAGGAAAAGTCAGTCTCTAGGTAGTGGATTATGCCATGAAGGAAGGGTTCTTTGTGACAATGATACTGAGGAGATAGATCAAGGAGTCTATAGTGATTCCCTTGATCAGAATGGGTTACTCAGACCAGATGGAAGCAAGGATTCAGGAATAAGCACAACTAGTGAGCACGAGAAAGCTCTGCAACTAGGATCTTTTCATGGGAGTTACGGTTTTGTTAAGAAGGAATGCATATTCTCAATTGACAATCGTCATTATTCTGAAAAGGAAGGACCTGAAAATTCTGATACTCCATTTTCTGGTGATGGTGGCAATTTATCTGGTAACCAGTCACCTCACAGCCCTCCTATGATCGAAAAGTCATGCTCTTTTTCAGACATGGGCCCTTATGCACTGACTTCCCATATACATTCTTATGAATATTTAGCACCACAATCAAGATCTTCTGAGGACCTACATGATCTAGGCAAGAGGTTGACAACGATTTCAATTCAGGGGGGTGAAACTCAGAAAATTAAAGAGCAAGGAAGGGATGATAACATGCCTAATACTGAGGAAAACAATATTGGAAGTTGTATTGATGAAGGTTTTGAGTCTTATAATTACTCAGCTTTGGCACAGAACTGGATAATGCCGGTTATGGATGAGGTGAACTTGGCAAAAGATCTTCGAGGAGAATCCTCCACTCAGCAGTGGGAAGAATTGCCGAGTAAGGATTTTAAAATGAAGCGTATCAAGGATTGGGTAAACAATCTTCAACACTTTGGCCCTTTGGAAGAAACAAATGGATTGCCTGGTACTGATGACCCAGTAAAGGGAGATTCCAATGATTTGACTTCTGCAAAGGTTGATAATAAGGACACTCCTGGCATAGAAGCTGCTAAAAGATACATCTCTTCTTTGAGTGTCTCTGCTACCACGGCTCACCTGTCAAACCATGAGCTGGCAGTGATCCCATTTCTTGGTGTATTTGGTAGCCTAAGGATGCTTAATCTATCCGGGAACTCTATAGGTTTGCTTTTCAACTTAATCCCATTTTATTCCTTCCATGATTTTTTATGTGCCTTGTTGAATAGCCTTGAACTAAATTTGTGTTTGTTTGTTATACCCATTTGCAGTGAGAATAACAGCTGGTGCCCTCCCTCGAGGACTTCATATGTTGAATTTGTCAAGAAACAATATTTCCACCATTGAGGGTTTACGTGAGCTTACCCGCCTTCGTGTACTTGATTTGAGCTACAATCGTATATTCAGAATTGGACACGGTATGTTATGTGCTGGATTTTCGTTTGATGGTTGTAGCTTTCCTGCTTGTTCTCTTTTTCTGTGTTAGTGTTGAAATCTTCTATCATTATACGTGTTGATTCTTGTAACACTACTTTCTTTTATTAAAGGTCTGGCATCGTGTTCTTCCTTGAAAGAGTTATACTTGGCAGCAAATAAAATAAGCGAGGTAGAGGGTCTCCACCGTTTGTTGAAACTGTCTTTGCTGGATCTGCGTTTCAACAAAATCTCGACAACCAAATGTCTAGGTCAACTGGCAGCTAACTACAGCTCCTTGCAAGCCATCAGCTTGGAAGGAAACCCGGCCCAGAAAAATGTCGGAGATGAACAACTCAAGAAATATCTGCAAGGCCTTCTTCCCCATCTGATTTACTTCAATCGGCAGTCAATTAAAGCCAGCACTTTGAAAGACACAGCCGATCGATCAGTTAGGCTAGGCATCAGCAGCCATCAATTTGATCGTGGTCTCAGGTCAGATAACAAGGCTGTGAGAAAGGCTAGCCATGGTCTTGGTGGTGCAAGGCCATTACCTTCATCAACTCATGCTCGTAAAAGTCAACCTGTGATCTCAACTAAACGGTCAAGTGGAAGGCATCTCCGTTCACAACCAAGTGGAACCCAAGCAACAACCAGTCTTCGTCATCATGATCTCGGTAGCAAACTCCTGAACTTTAGATCAGAGTCGTCCTCAGTTCACAGGAGTCGAAGTGAGGGGACACTGGGAGCTTTCTAGGAGATTCTATTATGCTTTCAAAAGTCCGGCTGGATCATTACTTTGGTTATATGGGGTTTCCTATCTCAGAATTATTTGTTACTCAAGGCAGTTGCTTGTTATGCACTAGAATTATCCTATGTTTTGGTTTACCCTGATCGTGAGTGGTGTTTATTTTCTTGCACTGTTGGCACTCTGAGGTGTTATTTAATGAATTTGTTACCATAACGTCACACAAGAACCCGAGAGGAATGTGAACATTGGCTGTATGGTTCGGATATTGAAGGTTCTCTCGATATGCAGAACCAAGCCTTTCTGCAAGTTTCATAGCCATGCTAATCTTCAATCTGCCTAATTTTCCTGTGCAATGGGGGGTAAGGCTCAAGCAATACTTTCTCCTTTAAGTGGACATATTGAAAAATAGCCCAAGTAGCCAGGAGCATAATGTAGAAATAACATGTTGGCCAGAAAAGGAAGGAGAGTATAATTTAACATCATCATGCAAGCTGCAATGTTTTTACAAATCCAAGAGAAAACCGGGGAGGCAAAAGACGTCCAGAAACAAGAATAAAAGCCATGGAACTTTTTAAAATCTGTACAACTCCAAAAACCAGTTCTGATAAGACACTGAAATGCTAAAAAAACAAATTCTCAGAGATAATGAGTAAACATTTAGATATGTAACTGGCAATACATCACTCTTGATTAAAAAAAGAAGAAAAAACAGTTGAATTGAGTTCTAAAGAAACCATTAAGCCAGAAAGGAAGTAATTATTCTGTCAGACATCGTGATCCATGTACAAGAGAAGCAACCTGGTTCGTTGTCCAACAAAGAAAATTATGTCTAAATTATAACCCTATAACTTCATGACAATCCACAGCCTTCACATATTTTGGGGCCTTAAAATTGTTAGCTGCAAGAAACATATATATACATATATCAGATTTGGTCAATAGATTGCAATAAACTTGGCATCTTATTGAGGACAAAATAACTAATGAGTTAATCGAATAAAAGGTATGATTAGAAAATCTGAACACTGCACATCTTATATTTAAAAAAAAAAAAAAAAAATCAGTTACTGCAATAATTTTGTGCCCCATGCAGTAAATAAAACCCACAACTCATACTTCTCATCTTAAAACCTTTTCCCTTTCTGTACAAAATTTGGGGGGGGGGGGGTCATCAAGATTTACAAAGAAAAACAAGTACAATAAAGCAGCACCTGAATTCAGAGGGAGCTTGCAATTGCACCAAGCACATTTTAAGCATCTGTTACAAGAGAGGTTAAGAGTTATACAATGATGACAATTCATAAACATGGTAGGAAGTCATGCACTAGGAAACATAGGCACTACCAATCGAAGAAAACACAGTTAAGAACAAATAAATCCATCAATGTTATTACCAAAAGCATGACAGAAAGTCAAAAGGTCCAAAGTCTCGCTGGTATAAGTTCCAAAAAGACAGGAAACAGAGGATAGTTAGGCTATTTCCTACACAAGATCTACTTTACCCTACCATCAAGCACCAAACAGAGGATAGTTAGGCTAGCACTCTCCCTTTCCTATATCCCAGCCTACCACAAAGGGCCCAAAGTTTTATCAATACTCAGCTCATTCCTCGTAACAGATATGCTAGCCAAGGGTGCCCACCAATTTGCCAACACAACAAACAAGTTTCGATAGCTAATTCCCCATAAACAAACTAGAAGAGCATCTATGAATTTAGAAACTCGGAATATTCAATTCAACAAATCTATGCTAAGATTACTGTTTTTTTTTTTAAAAAAAATAAACTTTATTCCCTATAGAATTTTGGACAACAGATTTTCTAATCAATCACCCAAACCAAACTAAAATTTACAAGCAACATCAAGAAAGAAATTCTCCACGTAGCATGACTAACATCAACACAAATACCCTAAAATTTCCAAACCACAGCAAGCAAGCAAACCAAAGCATAACAAGAAAAGCAAACAACACCATTAACCAAACCAATCACCAAACCCAAAATTTCCTCACACAAAAACAAAACCCACATCACAAAATCAAGAACTCATCATTTCATACCTAAAAATGACGCAAAAAGTTCTAAAATACAAACCTTTCAGCTCATCATCAAAACACTCCTCTTGGTCCTCCTCAGGCACGGGATGAAGACCCTCCTCAACCTCCTCACCAAGACCTCCTATTTTCACAGTACTCTCTTCCTCTTTACCATCATCATTACACCTAACAACAACAACAGGACAAACACAATGCTGCACACAATAATCACTAACACTCCCTAATCTCCCACCACCAACAGTCCCTCCTTTACCACCCCCCATCTTTCTTGTAGCACCAAAACCTCTACTTCCCATTATCACAGCACTTAACCCCAACCTCTCAACTTCCAAACAAAGCCTCTCCTTCATGTCATGATCCTTCACTATATGAATCTTGAAAGGAACATCAGCCTCCAACAATGGTTTAGACAGCAAATTGGCTTTGTTATTTGTAAAACTATCAAAATCATCCTCAAGTTTCTGCCTTTCTTGATTGTCAGAACTGTCTGGGTCATTTTGATCAAAAGGGGTGTTGTTGTTATTGATTTGGTGTTGAATGGACCCCCAATCAGCGCCGTAGAGGGCAGAGGTAGGCCGGACGTGGAGGAGGATCACGGCATCACCTGGACGGAGGTAGTTCTGGACCGCCCATTTGACTGCATACGCACTCTCGTCGGAAAGGTCCACGGCTATGGCAACACGGCGGTTGGCTGTGGGGGCGGTGGAGAGAGAAGGGGAGCGGACGCCGAGGGCGGGGAGTGGTGGAACTGGGAGGTCCGGTTCAGACTGGTATGGTTGTTTTGAGTTCATTTTGATCAAAGAAACGGGAAGCTTTCTCTCGTCTATTTTGGGTTATGGTTGACTTAGGAGAAGGATAAAATCATGGCCACGATTTTGTGGTATTTATAGAAATTCTTGAGGTTTTACGAAGGCTCGTTTATTCATGTGCTGCGATGCAGTGCGGTTTGCATTTTACTTCAGGAATTTCTACTTCATAGATCAGGTTTTAAATTTTGTTTGTAATGCAGTAACTTTTGTTTTTTTTATATGATTTTTAAAAAAATATATTTATCTTAAAAATATTAATTTTAATGTATTAATATTAAAATTTTAAAAAAAGTATTTTAATATATTTTTAATTAAAATATATTTTAAAACACACATTACACCATTACATTACTAAACACGCAATTAGAATTTTTTATAATTTAGGCTATTAAAAAATAAATATGTGATGAAATTTGATTTTAAAAGAATAATTATTTTGCTTATTATTAATGAAACTTTTGTGTTTGCTTAGTCTTTTGAAATATATATATATATATATATATATATATATAAGATAAAAACATGTTTTATTAAAGAAGTATGTTTTTTAGAATATTTTTAGAGTTAATTTTTATATTTTAAAAATAAAAAATATAAATTTGACTTTATAAATTTAACATCAAATTTAACTCAAATCAAGTTCTAAATTAACAGATTACAATGATTATCTATTAGTTCAATCAAGTTTAATAATGCTAATAATGACTAATTTAGATCATGTTATAATAATATAACACATCTATCCCATTAATTATTAATCATAACTCTATTTAACTATTGATTATTTGTTGCATAGTAGAATCATATCTAACTCAAGGGTAAAAAGAAAAAAGAAAAAAGTCAGAGGATGTTCCTTATACTTCCTACCATGGGCTTTGTTAGAATTGGGAATTTACATTGGGGATGAAGTTTCCCTTTCATTTTTGGTACAAGCAAGGTGTAATATATATTATTTAATTAAATCAGCTAGCACTCACAAACTCATTTGTAATTTAGTTAGTAATATATACAAAATTCCTCTTTTTTAACAACTAAATTGATCCTGCATAGATTTTCTTAAGAAAATGTTAAATGTGGGTCTCATATAAGAACATATATTTTTTAATATCAAGCTTCCCATTGTTTCCAATATTTTCATTATGTGACGGTTGTTCAATTGATTATAGTAATACTTTGGATTAGGATGAGTCTGACTATGCCCCAATTTAATTAAATAATTTCTCCAACCCAAACCTAGTTAAGGTTTTAAATTAATCCGGTAGAAATTAATATAATTAAATTTAGTTGGTTTGACAGATTAATCAACAATCTTATTAAAATCCAATTTGATTTTAAAATAAATCAAAACAGTATTATTATTAAAAAAACAAAACAAAACAAACTTGAAACAATGCTATTCAAACTTTGACTTACACTTAAATTTTATTAACAATTTTTTTATTTTGTAAAGTTCCTGTTAAAAATGTCAATTTGTAATCTAAAATCCACAAACAAAATTAAATGTAGAATTAATTGTAAGAGTTACAGGAAAGAAAAGTTTTTTTTTTTTTAAAAAAAAAAAGTGATAATCTAAAAATGCAGAAGAATTTTTTTTTTTTCAAAAAAAAAAAAACAAGTTATTTCACCTTAAATTTTTCTAGGTGAGAGCTTTTAGCCTTTTTATCTTGGAAGGTAAGCAGTTGCATGATCATTTTAGCTTTATTATCTAATGTTTATTGACCCACTCATGGCTTGAAAAGAGTTGGTTTTTTGAATCCTGAATAGTGTAATTTAACTGGTTAAATTTTAAATTTATTTTTTAAATATTATCAGTTTAAATCTCACAAATCTTAAGACTACTAAAAGCTTATATAATTATTAATTTTATAATCTATTAAATTAATCAAAATACATGTAAATTAATTTAAATATTCATATTAATAAAAAAATATAAATTGACTTTTCTCCTCCATTATTAGCCCTAACCTAATAAGATATTGATTGTCCATTTGGCAGGCTTATATGAATTCCCCATTTCACTTCTTGTACTAACAAACGTCTTCTTTCATGAAGTACTTGTACTACACGTGGGTTTGGTAATATAATAATGATTGATTTTCTAATAATTTTTTATATTAAAATATTTATTAATAATTTTTTTTAATTTTTAAAAATTATTTTTGACATCAGTATATTAAAACGATTCAAAACATACAAACCGTATTAAATTTTAACAAAAAAAAAATTTTAATTTTGTGAGAACGCAATTTGCACAGTGTTTTCCAACGCTTTTTAATTATTAAGTGAATGATGTTTGAGTAATTCTTATGTTAATGTTATTTTTAATTAAAAATATATTAAGATAATATTTATTTTATTTTATTTTTATATATGATATTAACGTATAAAAACTATTGAAAAATACTTTAAAAGAATCAATTTAAAGTTTTTTAAATAAAAAGTAATTTAAAACACATATTAAAAGGCATGTGAGTCCATAATATCAAACACAGAGAAACTACTATTATGGTTAATTTAGTAATATTTGGCAACAATGTTTATAAGATTATTAATAAAAAAGAAATTAGTTTTAGTCAAGTACAGGTTGGATAAATTTCAATAAATTAGAACAGTTAAATTTAAGTTGTGTTAAATTTAGTCACTAAATCTCATTGTCAAAGAAAGAAAAGAGAAAAGTTTTCTTAGATTGCGTTTAATTAGAGTTTAAGAACACAAGAGACATAAAAATATTTAATTGAATAAATAAAAAATATAGAATAAATCTGTTCATTTTTATGTTTTCAAATTATAAAGTATTTAAAAATGTATTATTTTTATCTTTTATATTTCGAGATAGTAACAACAGAACTTTACTAATTTGAAAAACAACATCGAAAACAACAAATGAAAGTTAAAATGAAGTAAAAAATACTCAAAATATCAAATTCGATTTGCCTGCCTGCCATGCAGCCACCAACCCAAAGATGAATGGTGCTCTTCTTGATCTTTTGTGATTGAAAACGATAGGGTTTTGCCAGCTTTGAATTAAAACCATACAAGAAAAGTGAGAGAGCAAAAGCTCAGGTCTCTTGGCATGTGAGTCCTGTTTGAAGATTGAGACATGAGCGATGCTTGGTGCACAGTAGAGGCTGCGCTGTGAAAGAGTATCAAATCATTAGAGTTGTTGATGCCACGTTTTCAAGCTTCTATCTGTTTTCAAGAGATCATAGACAGTTTTACTTATATCGGTAGTTTTTATTTTTTATATAATCATAAGAAAATTATTTTGTTAATAAAATAATCAATGTTTTTATATTAAATTTTATGTATAATTGTACTTTAAATCTTAGTCGAACACTATTTAAGAAAAAAGAAACCACTAAGAAAGAAAAGAAAATTAATTTGAGGGGGAAACCACAAAATATTGTTTAACAGATAATTTGCAACATCGAACTTAAAACAAGATAGGATAATTCTGGTGCACAAACATGGCAACTGCCTATTTGTGAGAAATAATACCAAGATAGAAAACCACACAACCAAACCAAGTAATGTTCCAAGTACCAATCATGCTGTTGAAAGCATAGTAGAAAACCTCAGCAGGCTCCCAGAGTTCCCTCACTTCGACTCCTGTTAAATGAGAACTCCAATCCATAATTGAATTTGACAAGATCAGCATGATTATGATGATAGCGATGACTAGATGTTGTTTTGGCTCCATTCGGTGGCAAACGGAGATGCCTGCCCCTGGACCGTTTAGGTGAGGTTACAGCATGACTCTTACGAGCATGAGTTGATGAGGATGATGGCCTAGCACCGGCTAGGCTATGGCTAGCCTTTCTTGCAGCTTTGTTCTCTGACCTGAGGCCACGATCAAATTGATGGGAGCTGATGCCTAGCCTAACTGATCGGTCCGCTGCATCTTTCAATGTGCTGGCTTTGGTTGGCTGCCGGTTGAAGTAAGTCAGATGAGGAAGAAGACCTTGCAGATATTTCTTGAGTTGTTCATCTCCGACATTTTTCTGTGCTGGATTTCCTTCCAAGCTGATGGCTTGCAACGAATTGTAGTTAGCTGCAAGTTGGCCAAGACATTTGGTGGTAGAGATTTTGTTGAAGCGCAGATCCAGTACCGTTAGTTTCAACAAACGGTGGAGACCCTCTACCTCACTTATTTTATTTCCCGCCAAGTATAGCTCTTTCAGGGAGGAACAAGATGCCAAACCTTTAACAGCAGAAAGTGAATCGTTACAATATTCAAAGTAATCAAATATCTACGAATTTGGACAATTGAAAGCGAAAACAGGAGAAAATGGGAAGGCTACAACCATCAAATACAATGCATACGACATACCATGTCCAATTCTGAATATTCTATTGTAACTCAAGTCCAGTACACGAAGTCGCGTGAGCTCACGTAAACCCTCAATGGAGGAAATGCTGTTCTTAGACAAATTCAACACATGAAGTCCTCTAGGGAGGGCACCAGCAGTTATTCTCACTGAAAAGCATGTAAGAGAAATAAACAATCTCTCTTGAAGGCAGATAAAAAAGAAGGCAAGAATAAATACAGGAAAAGTTTGAGATGTGAACCTATCGAGTTCCCTGATAGATTAAGCATCCTCATGCTGCCAAACACGCTAAGAAAAGGGATCTCTGCCAGCCCAAGGTTTGACAGATGAGCTGTGGTAGCAGAGACAGCCAACGAAGAGATATATCTTTTAGCAGTTTCCGTGACAGGAGTGACCTTACTATCAACCTTTGCAGTGGCAAAATCATCTGAATCTCCATGGACTGTGTCGTCAGTATCAGGCAATTCATTTGGTTCTTCAAATGAACTAGAGTGTTGAAGATTGTTTACCCAGTCCGCAATTCGCTTCATTTTAAAATCCTTACTTGGTAATTCTTCCCACTGCTGAGTGGAGGATTCTCCTTGGAATTTATTTGGAAGTTTTGCTTCATTCACAACTGGCATTATCCAATCCTTTGCCATAGCTGAGTAATTATACGAATCAAAACCTTCATCAAGAAAACTTTCAATATTGTTTTCCTCAGTTTTAGGAATGCAATCATCCCTTTCTTGTTTTCTCATTTTGTGAGTTTCATCCCCGTTAATTGAAATTGTTTTCCACCTCATATTTAGAGAATGCAGGTCCTCCAAAGATCTTGAGTGAGATGCTAAATGTCCATGGGATGTGGGTGAAAAAGTGCCCATGTCGGGAAATGAGCATGATTTTTCAATCACGGGAGGGCTACCAGGCGACTGGTTACCTGATGCATCACCACCTTCACCAGATAACAGATAATCAGAAATTTCCGGCTCTTCCTTTCCAGAATGCTGAGGATTGCCAATTGAGAATATGCATTCCTTGTCAAAATCAAAACTCATCTGAACAGACTCTAGTTGCAAATCTTTCTCATGCACGCTAGTTGGGCTCCTTCCTGTATCCTTGCTGCCATCTGGTCTAGGTAACCCATTTTGATCAAGGGAATCACCAGAGAATCCTTGATCTATCTCCTCCTCAGTATCATTGTCACAATGAACCATTCCCTCATGGCATAATCCACTTCCAAGAGACTGACTTTTCTTAATAGGCCTTGTCTGATGAACTCCTATATCATTCTTGAAATCCATTTTGTCCTCAATTTTGTCGAATTCCCAGCTTTGTTCAGCAGATACAGAGCTTGTAGCATCCCTGGCACTATTAATAGTTCCAGTATCTGTTTGTGCCTTCAGATGTATCAAGCTTGTAGCTTTGGTCAATGTCTTAGGAGATTGAATTTGAGAAAAATCTTCTAAACTCTTATGCATTGCTTTAACAGAAAGTTCGGCAGTTTTCTGAAGGAAAAAGGAAAACTCTGATCAGAAAAGCCATGGAAGGTAAGAACAAAGATACTACGTCCAAATAAGTGATTGCTCAACTTACCTTTGGTTTGTGAGAAGGGATGTGAGCATTGAAACATGAGAACCTAACCATTGTAGCCACACTAACACAAGCTACATCCACAAATAACCTTATTATTGAATTACATAAAGAACGTAACGGGTAAACAACTATACTGTGCTGCTTCTAGCTTCCACACTTAGGAACCTAAAACAATGACCTGACTCTACTAACTTAAACTCTCCAACTACCATCAAGCTTCCAGAAACCTAGCAAACCTTAGCCATAATCAAGAGACAAGCCCTCCATAACACGGCAGAGTCTCCAAACATGAGATGATCTTGATCGCCTTAAAACACACAGCAATATCACACCCTCGCTATCACCCCACACCCTCCTGGAGGTGCGAGAACACTTCAAATTTGTTGAAGCGGCCAGAGTGAATCAAAATCTTTGCCAACTAGGAAAACCCAATTCCTAATATACATATGAGATGCTGGCCTGAAAATAAGGAAAAAAACTTAAAATAAATGGCTTTCATGATTAAACAAGAAAGCTAAAGGAAAACACAGTTCAGAACGGTGATACAATCAATATCCATGATAATCAATAACATCTCAAGTTCCACATTGGATTGTTACAATCAAGACAAGCAAATATAAGGGAAAAAACAACTAACACTTGCTGCAATAAGAAACGGAAGAGACTTCTTCATCAAGATACAAATGATATATTATCATCCATTAAAAAATGACCATAAAATAACAATCATTAATATGATATAACAAATGCAGCAGCCAATTACCTTGAGCCCATATAAAAAGATTTCTTCTAGCTCAATAAGATTTCAAATTTTTTTTCTTTTTCCTCTCAGCAACAAACCATAATAAAAAAAACACAATGAAGCAGAAACACAATTCTAATATTCAAAGAAACAATAAATCAATCTATGCATAAACATAAAAAGAAAATTAAAATGAAATCTTTTCCAAGACATATAGCAATACAAAAAAATTAATCCATAATAACATACCAATATCAACCTATAAAGGAAAATTAACAACTCTTAGCTCAAAAACAGGCAAACAGAATTCATTCTCTCAAATAAAAAAACAACCCCATCTCCACAAACCTGCAAACTTCATGAATCAAAACCAATAAACACAAAAAATCAAAAGGAACCCATTTTGAGAAAACAAAAATCAAAGCAATTGGCAAAAGAAAAATAAAAAAAGGAGAAAAATCGTACCTTTCTCTAGCCAGGTTGTGGTAAAGACACTGTTGTATTGGGAAGAAACAGAAGGCCTTATTTTTATGGTCAATAAAAAATGTAAGAAATATTTATTTTGCTTTATATTTTAGAGAGAAATTTGTTCTAGAGCAGCGGCTGTGGTCAAGCTTCCAACTTTCTGAGGCTAACCCTAAAGTTGTCTTTTTTTTTTTTTTATTGCAATTTTGATTTTTTATATTATCAAAAATATATATATATGGATAGGACAAAGAAAAAGATTTGAATTGGATTCTGTCTCACTTAATTTTTTCAATATACTCACGAGCTATTTCCTTTATCTTACCTTTTCTAATAATTTATTTTTTTATTAATAGTTTTATTGAATCAATTAAAGTAATTTAATAAAATTTTCAAGATATTGGTTTTAAAATCTTAATTCAAAAGGTTGAAAAATACAAATTTTCTCTTAATCACCGAACCAACTTTTTAGATTTTTTAACAATTTATTTCGTGTAATTGAGAAATTATTAATTATATGATTAGATTTTTAGTTCTATATTCTTGAATGAACCCAATGATTGGTTTTATTTGGTTTTACCTGATTTTTATGCTATGATTGGATGGTATTATGGGAGCAATCTGGACATTCATAAACTAAATTTATCTAATCTTATAAAAAAAAAAAAACTTTTTTGTTATTTTTTGCCCAATTAAATATAGGGCATTCATGTCCTAGTTCTAATTACTTTTCTTGCATCATATTATCAAACCCAAAAAGTAAATATATTAAATAGAAAAAAGAAAAAAGAAAAGAGAAGAGAAGTTTATTCTGCATCCACAGATTTGGTCAAAAAAGGAGGATGAGAAGAGAGTGGATCTTGTCGTTTGAGAGCCGCAATGGGTGCCTCCTAGTTAGCTGCTTTCTTAAGCGTGAATGTCTTTTTGTGATTAACATTTTTTTTTTCTTTTTAGAAAAAAAAACTATCAATATATTAACATATATTGTGACATATGTGACTCCAAGTTTACTTTACTAATAATAATAATAAATAAATAATCATTAAGGTAGCGTTGACAAGGAATTATATTTATTTATACTTCTTGTTTTAAATGAAAAAATAAATCATCTTATTTTTATTTTTTAACAAAATATATTTTTATCTCCAATATATCTGTTTTTTATTTTATTTTAAGACACTAACTAAATATACACTAAGTTTATTTATATCTTATTTAGATTTTATTTTTTTTAATTTCCCAACGTTAGGAATTGCCAATTTTCTTTTATAGGGTGTTAATGGGGTAGCTCTTTCCATATTTGTTGGTCGTAGCCTAAGTAACTAACATGATGTTCTGATTTTGCTTGTAAAAATAATAAAAATTATATTTTAAGATTTCATTTAATAAATTTAAGTTATTGAATTGAGATAATTTTTTAATATAATATTAAAATTTTAATAATTAAATGATTACGAGTTTGAATCTCATTATTTTTATTTATTTGATAACAATTATGCACAAAATATACGTGTTTGATGTAAATTTCAAGTTTAAAGAGTTTTTATTTAAGAGGATGTATTAATAAATAATATAATTTATATTAATGAAATTTTAAACTATTATACTTATGAGATCTTAATCTACTAAACTTAAACTATTATATTGAAATAATTTGTTAACAGTGATATCCCTCGACGTGATGCCTCGCATCCATGGGAGGGTAAGCTGAGTTGGGGTTTGCTTCAAGAACTAGAGTGATGATTGAAGATTGCGTTCTCTCGTATTTTAAAGCCCAACTCTGCTCCTAGGCCCATCAATCAGTGATTAAATCCAATCTCCTATCAGCCCATCAAGTAATCGTGAAAAGATCTTAGATTTAATTTGAAATTTTCACAACTTCACGAGAAAGATAATACTAATAAAAATAAAAATAAACTACACGCATGAAAACAATATATAATCTATCAGCATCCAAAAAATGGCGAAGTCCAAGGAGGAGGAGCATCCCATTAAACCAGAGAACGAGTTTGTGAGGAACCAAAACTAGCCAAGAATTCAACAAATTAAATGTTCTATTTGTTTTTGTGTTTTAAAAATATTTTTAAAAAAATTTAAATTTTTTTTATTAATTTTAAATTAATATGTTTTTAGTGCTTTTAAATTATTTTGACGTGCTAATGTTAAAAATAATTTTTAAAAAATAAAAAAATATTATTAACATATATTTTGATACAAAAAGTTATTTGAAAAATAACCGTAATCACATTGTCAAACAAGCTTTAATTACCCTTGATATTGGCACGAATGAGCCTATCGGGGACGAAGGATGAGAGATGATACTGAATTCTTGAAGTGAGGATGAAATTTGTATGGAGAAGATGACAAACAACAAATTGCTTCTAAGTAATCGCACTCAACTTCAAGAGGAGAAAGTTTTTGTCTCTGTACAAACATTAATACCATGCCAAATAGCCCATAGTTCCGCCACCATGTTAGTGGCGGAGCAAATAAAAGAAGAGAAACCACGGTGCCTGTTACCTAGAAAATCTCGAAAAATGTCACCAGAACGTCCACAACCAGCCTTTCCTGAGTTTCCTAGTGAGCTACCATCCACGTTAACCTTCCGCCAACCATACGAGGGAGGGTGCCACCGAATACAGCTAATGGTTATACTTGGGTATTCCATGCTTTTACAAAAAAATAGGGAGTGTTTGAAATTGTATGAACTTGTTGTTTTCGATGTGAATGCACTTGTGAATGGAACTCTCTCCTTACCAGTGCAAGAATTATTTATTCATCTTGGTTATAAATAATAGTAAATAATATTATTTATACAAGCTTATTTTATAAATAATAAAGTAATGATGGAAAATAATTATTTTTTCTTACATGCTTATTAGTTGCTAGTTGTTATATCTTGTTGTGATACTACAATTCATGAAAAGGTTGGCACTCGTTAGTGACTAACGAGAAAAATTGACACCCATTGAGAAGATAAAGCGATAGAAAATAACCATTGGAGGTGCTCGTTACAAAGAAAAGTTTTCAAAAAATAGCCACTAGCTAAAAAAATAGACATCAAGATGATTAATCGTGTGTAAATATAAAAGATTGGACATTATAATAGAGAATTGTGTGAGCACCACATAGCACCAATGGATGGTTTGTGGCATCATCCTGATGACTTCTTAGAGTTTGTAACATGCGTTGTGATGTGTTACACTTGTGGCAATAAGTAGAGCGAATATTGTGGAAGGATTATGTTTTTATTTTTGTGGTTGAGGTTGAGTTTTATATATAAAATTTATTTAAAAAATTAAAAAAAAAGTTTTTTTATAATTGAGTTTTGTGTATAATTAAATATCCAATCACACAAATTATTGAGTAGCAAAGTCTATTTTGTTATGGTTAAATAAGCCCAATCAATTTTATATATAAAAAAATTATATAGTTACTTCTTTGCAAAAAAAAAAAAAAAAAGTGAATATTTTTTTCGGATCAAGAGGAAGAAAAAGGTATAAAAAACACATATATATATATATATATATATATATAATCGAATTCGTATCTTTATGACTAGCTAAGGCAGGTTCCGGCATAAATATTCTGAAAGCATTCATGGTGTGCAAACCGTTCTTGCCTTTCCAGCCATCAAATTCAGGTCAGGGTTTTTAATTGAATCTTTAAATCATTAATGCAACCAAATCATTTTTTTCGACATCCCTTGTGCTACAAAACGATAAAAATGACTTCTCTTTTTTTATTTTTTATTTTTTACACTCAAATCAACACAAGTCAGAAAAAACCAAACCCTAATCGAAGGAGTGAATAAGCCTACCCATTGCCATCCTACGTAAAAACCCTGACTGCTCTTCAGCTTTGCATCCAATTTTTATATTTCTTAATTTGCCATTTGAGTATTTTGATGTTCTTTACTAAACCTGGTAGGGCAAGCCATGACTGATGAATTTTGTGGTTGGAATGTAAGAAACCATATAAGTTTGCATTATTTTGCTCTTGGTACTTTGTGTGTTTGGTTAGTGTTCTATAAAGCAAACATAGACGAGAGAAAAATATATTTAATTAGAGAAACAAAAAAAAAAATACAGATAAAAGTACAAAAAAAAATTATAAAAATAAATATGTTTCTAAGACAATTTTAAAGTGAATTTTTATCATTTAAAATAAAAGAAAACATGAAATATATTATTTTTATCCCTACTATTTAAAAATATATCATCTTAATTTATCTTTATTGTTTTTGCCTTTTCTATCTCATAACAGTAAGTAAATCTATCTTACAAATTATGTTTTTTTTTTTTTCTACTTATGAAGAGAGGGATTGATTACATATGTTGAAGAATAAAAATTAGTAAATTACTTTTCATATCAATAAGGTGGTTAAAAAAATATTTTAAAATGCAACTGCATTTTTTTATACCTTTGTTCTCACAAATAAAATCTACAGCCTTGTTGACAAACAACAAATTGCTTATGAGGAATCGCACTCACCTTCAAGATGTTTTTTTTTTTATATTATATTATAATTTAATTTATAATCAAATAATTATAAATTTAAATCTCACAATCTGCATATTTATTAATCAAAACATGTTCCATTCCCATTGAACAACAGGAAACATTTAGATACCAAATTCTTTTGTTGAAAACATAGCATACATATTCCAAAAAGAACAAACTATAAGATAAAACTCAGTGAAATCAGTCCCATTATTTTTTGTCCCCATTTGCAGAAGAGGGGTAGTATTTTGGTTTTTTTTTTTAATAACACAGTGCAATTACTAAAGTGTCCTTGCAAGCAAAAAGATTTTCTTGATGAAAAACAAATTTACAACTTTAATAATAATATCAAACAATTGTACTTATTTTCTTAGGCTTGGGAAAATGAAGATTAATATTCAAATAATTTAAGGAGAGTAGAAGAATTTCATTTTCATTGTGTAATAATTAAACAAATCTCTCTAGAAGAAACATATTTTTTTTTGTACGAGAATCTATATGGGAGGTCATGTGGGTGGTTAGCTTTGCACAAGTGACCAAATATTCATGGTTGTGGTCTTGCTGGTTTGAAACCTCATGAAAATATAAAACAAAAATAAAGGAAATTCTTTTGAGCCATCTATTTTGACTTTTAATTTTTTTTTTTAAAAAAAGTTTTTGCCTGATGAGTTTGAATAATTCAAAAGAGTGTTATGATTTATATGCTAATTAAACAATTGATTGAGTGATTTCTAATTTATCATTAACGTACGGTGAGTGGTTGTGTTAAGGTAAATAAACGTGCTCAATGGTCCATCTTCCTCGGTTCACAGTTCACACGTCAAACAACTTGAAAAGTTGAAAGCTATTTTCCAAGTGAAGAGGCTAGTGCCGAGACTAGATGGGCTGCTAGTGCTACCATGATAGCAGTTATACTAAATCAAACCAATTAAATACTTTTTATAAAATAAATTTTTTAAAATTATAATCATAAAAACTACAATAATACCAAATATATTTAGTTTTACTTAAAAGTAACATCTTTTTATTTATTTATTTGATAGTTTATTGATTGGGTATTCATTTTTACTTTATTTAGAAATATTTTGGTTTTATTTTTTTTTGTTAGTGAATTTTTTATTAGATTTCTTTAACGGAACAAAAATTAGTTTGTTTCTTTGCTAGAGAAGAGGAGAATGTAACTAAAATTTAAGGGTAATATAAGATATGAAAATTAGACATAATATTGGAAATTTCATAGCACCTACAATCCATATTGTAGGTCCATCTTTAAATACTGATTCATGAAAAATTAACAATTTAAGTTTAACCTATGAATATATGTGATATCCAAAAAAATCAATCCAACCCGATACATCCAACCCTCTTGAGACAAATTTTTTTTTGAATGAGTTGAGTTTATAATTTATAAAATATCATAAATTAGAGCAGATATAATTATAAACTCAGATCTTATTTAACTATATACCCCTAATGATAGTTATTAAACTCAATTTGAGGTTGATCTGGCACAAAGCTCGAGTCGTGTAACATGTGGGTTAATTTAGGTGGATCTAAGTCAATCAATTTTTTTAAGAAGTCAATGAATTTTAATAGAATTTTGAGTTAATTTAATGTTTTTTTTTTTTGAATCACACCAATTAATTCTCAAATAACTTTTTTAAAACTTCACCTGGGCCACAACCTAAATCAACCCCAACCAAATTTAATAACAGCACTTGATAGTTGTTTTAGTGATTATAATAAGAATATTCTTAGATTAATTTTTATGTAAATTGAAGTTAAATTACCTTTTTAAATAATCTTAAAAGGCATATCTTAAATCTTTTGAAATACTATGATCACCTAATTATATTTATTAGAAAGAAAGAAAAAGGAATATTTTGTTTTTTCTTTGGAGAGGGCAAATTTCTTGGAGGAAGAGGAAGTGAAAATCAATCCCATGACCAATTATAACTTCAATATTGAAACAGAAAATGTTAATGTATTGTTTTGATTTTTAGGATCCATTTATAACTTTTGACTTGAAAGAAATAAACAATTACTTGTGCCTGCTGCTAAGCCAACCCATCAAATCTTCTTCCAATTGATAGTCATTCAAGTTTACATAGATATTTAGACCAATATATATCTAATATATAATATTAAAATTTAAAACGGGGGTAACTTAATTGGTCAGGCATTGAGTTTACTATCCAATTGTCATGAGTTCGAGTTTTTTCAAGGTTATTGAAAACTTACATGATCATTAATTTCAGGTCCCATAAGATTAATTGAGGTGCACACAAACTAGCCGAATATCCATGTTAATAAAAAAAATTAACACACACATATATATTCCCAGAAAACTCAAATTCACTTATATTAAATTTAAATTTTAAGATATATATATATATATAATTATAAAACTTGATATGATATATAATTCGGTTCAGGGCTAGATGTTGAGCAGCTAGACTTACTTGATCAACTCTCGTACAATTTTATATAAAACTCAATGCAAGTAGGATATATTTGATACACACTGGCAAGCATATTTAATGATTCTGCAGAGATCCCACTTCTCAAAAGAAATTAAGAACGAAGCTCGAATCTAGAACCTTAAAGCATATTTATTGAAAATTAAAAAGAAGCGTATTTTTTGTATTGAAATATATTAAAATAATTTTTTTTATTTTTTTAAAAATTATTTTGATATAACAGATAAAACGATTTAAAATATATATAAAAAAATTATTTTTTTGTGGAATGCGTTGCTTCGGTGCCATTAATATTTTAATGAAGTAGCGAGGCAGGTTGAAAATTGGTTGAAAATTGATGGGTAAGTTTCAATTGCCATGTGAAAGCAATTGTGCCACCCAGCCATAAATTAAGGCGTTTTATTTTCATGAAAGTGATCGAGGAGAGTTTTCAACACGGCAATGGCTGTCTGTCCTTTTCTTTAAAAAAAAAAATAGATTATGGGGAAAATAAAAGAAATATCTTTGGTTGCTTAATTATTTGAATAGTGTTGACTTCCTGACACCCTTTTATTACTCCATAGAATTAAGACAATTGATTTACGTTAATAAGAGGTTGGATTGGTGGTTGAGATGTGTTTTTCTCCTAATCAGATGTCTGGCTATAAATCTGTTCTTCTTTCATGCTGACCAAGCTTGAATCCTCGGTTCCTCTGCTGATTTCAAACCATTTGTCTTTCACAGAATTCAATCTTGATCTCTAGAAGGTCTCAGGCTGCATACTCTGGAAACTTTGAATTTTATTTTCTGGGCACGAGAATAATTTTGTGGTTAAGAAAAAATAAATTTTCACCCCCACCAGATATCCCAAATATATAAAGTTTATGATAGTAAGCTACGAGAAATATTTTTTTAGCTCTTGAGATTGAAATGGTTTACTTTGATTTTCATTTTCTAATAAGGTTTTTTTAAGTGATTTTTCTATGATTTAAAATAATTAAAAAAACACTTAAAAAAATTAATTTCATATTTTTTTTTAGACACACAAGTTACGAGAAATAAAAATATTATAGATGTTTCTAGAGATCAAAGAAAGCACGGTTGACTTCATGTTCAAAACAACAATCTCGTAAGTTTCATTGGCAAATGATTACGATGATTACGGAGTAAGAGAGCGTTTGATATTATGTTTGAAAATTTTTTTTTTAATTTTTTTTTTTATTTTAAATTAATATTTTTAAATAATTTTGATATATTAATTTTAAAAATAATTTTTTAAAAATAAAAAATATTATACATATATTTTTTTAAACTTCAAAATAATTACTACCACAACCATATTTTGAAACACTATTCTAAACACGCTGAGACAAAGTCTTGTTTTCTCTCTCTCAGGCTCCATAAAATCGGCTGTGCATTTTTACACCTTGAAAATCTCAAACTTACCTGCAAAATACCTTAGCAGCAGCCATGGATGTCAGAAACAATCCATGGATCATGCCTTTTGTTATTTTCATATGCTTTTCTCTCAAGCCCCATGTCTCCCTTGGAGCTGATACAATCTCTGCAAACAGCTCTCTTTCTGGAGACCAAACTATTGTCTCAGCAGGAAAAGTCTTTGAACTTGGTTTCTTCAAGCCAGGTAACTCCTCAAACTACTACATAGGCATGTGGTATTATCGAGATAAGGTGTCTACACAGACCAGGGTTTGGGTGGCAAATAGAGAGACACCTGTTTCTGATAGATTTTCTTCGGAGTTAAGAATATCTGATGGGAATTTAGCTCTCTTTAATGAGTCCAAGATCCTAATTTGGTCCACAAATTTGAGCTCTAGTAGCTCTAGATCTGTGGAAGCAGTACTTGGTAATGATGGAAATCTAGTTTTGAGAGATGGGTCTAATCCATCAGTGTCACCACTATGGCAGTCTTTTGATTTTCCAGCTGATACATGGCTGCCCGGTGCTAAGGTTGGATTGAGCAAAATCAACAATAGGAACACACGTCTCGTTTCATGGAAAAGCAAAGATAATCCTGCACCCGGTCTTTTCTCTCTTGAGCTAGACCCAAATCATAGTCAATATTTGATCTTCTGGAAGAGGTCTAAACAGTATTGGACCAGTGGAGAATGGAATGGACAGATTTTCAGCTTAGTTCCTGAAATGAGATTGAATTATATCTACAACTTTAGTTATGTTAGCAATGTTAATGAGAGCTATTTCACCTATTCAATGTACAACAGTACAGTCATATCTCGGTTTGTGATGGATGATGGCGGGCAGATTCAACAGCTAACATGGTTGGAGAGTACCAAGTCATGGTTTTTGTTCTGGTCTCAACCAAAGACGCAATGTGAGGTGTATGCTTACTGTGGGGCTTTTGGAAGCTGTAATGCGAAATCACAGCCTTACTGCCACTGCCCGAGAGGTTTCAAACCGAAATCGACGGGGGACTGGTATTCGGAGGTTTTTTCTGGGGGATGTGAGAGGGCAACAAATCTGCAGTGTGGGAATTCTAGTGTTGTTAATGGGAAGAGTGACAGATTTTTCCCAAGTTACAATATGAAGTTGCCTGCAGATGCACAGGTAGTGGCAGCTGGGAGTGCACAGGAATGCGAATCAACTTGCTTGAAGAATTGCTCTTGTACTGCCTATGCTTTTGATGGTGGTCAGTGCTCAGCTTGGTCCGGCGATCTATTGAATATGCAGCAGCAACTTGCAGATGGCACAGGTGGAAAATCTATCTATATCAGGCTTGCAGCTTCTGAGTTTTCAAGTTCTAAGAATAATAAAGGAGCAGCTATTGGCGGTGCTGCGGGCTCAGTGGTGATAGTGTCTCTCCTCGCCCTTGTTCTGTTCATTTTCTTGAGAAGGAGAAAAACAGTCAAAATGGGCAAAGCAGTAGATGGTTCACTGATGGCTTTTGGATACAGAGATTTACAGAGTGCGACGAAGAATTTCTCTGAGAAACTGGGGGGAGGAGGTTTTGGTTCTGTTTTCAAAGGGGTGTTGCCTGATACTACTGTCATAGCTGTAAAGAAGCTTGAAAGCATCAGCCAGGGAGAGAAGCAGTTCCGCTCAGAAGTCAGCACTATCGGGACAATCCAACACGTCAATCTGGTTCGCCTTCGTGGGTTCTGCTCGGAGGGAAATAAGAAGCTGTTGGTCTATGACTACATGCCCAATGGTTCTCTTGATTCCCTTCTTTTCAGTGAGAAAAACACGAAGGTCTTAGACTGGAAAACCAGGTACAGTATTGCTTTGGGGACAGCTAGAGGATTGAACTATCTCCATGAGAAATGCAGGGACTGTATCATACACTGCGATATAAAGCCTGAGAACATCCTTTTAGATGCTCAGTTTTGCCCAAAAGTGGCTGATTTTGGCCTGGCAAAGCTCGTCGGCCGGGATTTTAGCAGGGTGCTGACAACCATGAGAGGTACAAGAGGCTATCTAGCTCCAGAGTGGATTTCAGGAGTGGCTATAACAGCCAAAGCAGACGTTTACAGTTATGGAATGATGATTTTTGAAGTTGTATCAGGGAGGAGAAACTCTGAGGAATCTGAAGATGGGAAAGTGAAGTTCTTCCCAAGTTATGCTGCAAACCAAATCAATCAAGAGGACGGTGACATCCTTAGCTTGTTGGACCACAGGTTGGAGGGTGATGCTGATCTTGAAGAGCTAACAAGAGTCTGTAAAGTTGCTTGCTGGTGCATCCAAGATGAAGAAACCCAAAGGCCATCAATGGGCCACGTAGTTCAGATCCTCGAAGGGGTTGTGAGCGTGAATCCACCTCCAACTCCAAGATGTCTCCAAGTGTTTGACAGCGAGGAGAACATAATTTTCTTCACAGAATCATCCTCCAGCCAAAGTTCACAGGCACAGAGCCACACCTCAACTGCTTCTACTCAGACTAAGAACACCACATCAAACAAAAGTCCCAAGTCTTAAAAAGAGAACCAAAGAAGGACGCTGAGAAATCTGGTTCAGGTAACTGTAATGCTGCTATTATATTTGAGAATGCAAGAGTCATAGTTAATTGTAATAGTTAGTTTTTTTTCTTCTCTGTACATGTTTTGTACCTTATTTGAAGGCTAGTTTCAAAGTTCTCTGAGAGGCAAAATCCTAGTACTGTTGTAAAAGCCTTTCTTCTTATATAATCTCCAAAGCTATGGCATGTTTCATGCTTCATGACATCAACTTGACATAGCTAAATGTGTATATAATCTATGACTAAGGCAAGCAGCAGCTATTTTCAAGTCTAATCAGACCTTTACATCCTCAATCCATTTCAGAATTGCAAATCCTCCAAGAACAAGGTGGTGCTATCCAGTAAATTGTATTTCAAAGAAAGATTTTAATATCTTAAGCATTACTTGTCCACAAACTACTTTTTCATTCATTACTACATAACATCAGCAAGATCGAACCTGGGATCTTGCCCTGAAACCATACAATCTAAAATTTGATCACTAATGAGGAAGACTTGGATGGTCCAGCACACCAATGAAGAATCTAGCTTCAAAAGTCCAACCCACCCACATGCATGTGAAAATGATATCCTTTTCTTTGTTTCTTTCTTAGAACTTAAAAGAGCTACAAATTGGTTACCTGAGTTGGAGGGAGAGCCTTGACTTGGGACCAAGAATCTGTTAATTGTGTGCGAAGCAGAAGACCTTATTGATACAAATGCAGGGTGAACAAAAACAGTCAACAACGGAAAGAAAGCTGTCCTCAATTGACTGGCATTGACCCAGCATGCATGGATACAAATGAACTTGCAATTTAATTTGGAGAAACTTAACAATTTGATCACCTAATTGTATTATCTATTCAACATTTCAATGAAAAGAAACAGAGGGAAATAGCAATAGAGATATAGGAGAGGAATTTCTAGTTTTACAGTGGAAAACCTCCAGAACTGCATGTTATAGGGACATCAACAACAGCGATTGTACAAACTGAAACTAACTCTTCTTCCGTGGGGTTGTTGTATACTTTCTGTTTCTTAATACCTACAAAAGGGGCAAAATTGATACCGTACTAGCATTTTAGACCTCACGCTTTTTGTTTACAGAAATCAGCGCAGTGTAAGATGTGATGCAGGAAAGATCAACCTAGCGGTTCCTACTAATGAAGAACTGATAATCTCGATGGTAATTAACTCTGTTGACTTGATCTGCTGTAACACTTCTTGTAGAGAGAAGCAAGGCATTTTTATTCAGTGTTCTGCATCTTTCCTCCAGTGCTCTGCTTCTTTCTATGAGAATTTCAGAAGTTTTAGAAGTAGTTTCTTCTGAAGAAGACTCAACATGAGTTATGAGATCAAACCAGCGTTCACCCTACAATTACAAGATTGTCAGGTATTAATCAGCCTGTTCCTTGTAAAAGTCTTAGCAAATTGGGAATGCAGGCTCCCACCAAATACGCCATTCTTAGAGCATTATCATCTATTATGTACTGACCACAGACCAAAAGTATCATAAACCGAAACAACACAACAGAAAAGAACTAATCATCGTATACGCAGAAGGATTTTATCGTGCGGTTTGTCAATCAATCATGTCTTTTGATACAAGCAATTCGACTAAATTCTCATCAACTACTTAAAATGAACATGTCATTGTTCAGAAATGAAGACCATGGAAAATCAGATGTAGTGATGACATGAATCTCTGGTTGAGTCAGTGTTATATAGAAGTTACCTTTGTCCTGTAGCTTTGCAATCCCATAACTGGGAAGACAATCATCTGAAACGTCTTATTGAGCGAATCAATTGGAATGCTACGTACAATTAATTGATTAAATGAATGGTATGTCAGGAATGCTGCGTGAAACTCGCCCTCTGGGATTCGATATATAGGGTACCATGCAACTGAAAACCTGAAACCATTTATCCAGAGTTTATGAGTATGATAAATTTTACATGTCACATAAGCACTAAGGATAACAAGAACTACAAGATCTTGTTGTTTCTCACCAAGATGAAGGGTGTAGATCATGCAGGTTCATAGATTCTAGCTTTGATGGATCACCGAACACTTGAAGGTTAGAAGTGTTGATATTGATGAGGTCCCTGATTCTGCAATTAGCAAGGGATTAACACAAAATCACTTGAATCTTACCACAAAGTTTCAGAGGGTACGGGGAATCAGAATGTTTGTTCAAGAAGTGGAAAGCAACCAAAAGTGAGGCAACTTAAAGGAACATTTCCTGAGTAGAAAAAGCCTCAAGGCTCAGCTACTTGGCATCATTATAAAATGTCCATCCTTCATGCACACATGAGATTACATATCAGAGGATATTCTAGTTAGGCATGCTGTTGCCTGAATCTCAATAGCACAGGTAAAGAGCTCATACTCCAGAAGAAAACAGTAATAACACAGGCAAGATTGAAAATAGTAAGAAGAAGACTAACTTCAAATGAAGAGGCTTTCGATCGTGTGGAAGCTCAGATTCAAAGAATTCAAATACGAGTTCAGGATTGGTGTCCACTTTATCCTTCCCACAAACATCTGGGAGATGTGGGTAAACAAAAAATTGAACAGCTGACAGGTAAGGAACAAAATATGCACAGAATGGTGTCGATTCAGCAAGAAAACCATTAATGTTTGGAGAATCTCCTGCCTTGACTTCTAATCCACAATTACCAGGTGTCTCATACCACTTCCAAACATCCTGAAGTGATATTCTTGGTAACTGAGTCCGATGAAGAGAACTATCTAACTGCTGATTTTTATTTGTACAAGAGGAAGTGATAAATGGAGCAGCAGAATGAAGGAGTCTTTCAAACTCAGCTATTGGATCGCCCAATGTACTCTGATATTCTAGTTGCAGTTTTCGAGCAGCATTTGATTCTAGACTATCTATCTCCCTCTTGGTTTGCACAGTCCTACCCTTCCTCTTCTTGTTCTTCTTTTTACCATGCTCCACACTTTGTTGAATCAATGCTCTTGGAGGTGCCATCTTTACAAGATTTTTCTACAAAAAAAAGAATTTCAATGCGCAATGAAGAACCAATTCCATCGTTAGAAGAGTCGGCCACAAAACAACATGAAATCCAAGATAGACTATAAAGCAACTGTAAACTTGTCAACAGGAAAAAAAAAAAAAAGAGAATCAAAAGAAAAGATTTCAGGTCTAACATGAAGTTAAAAATGGATTTCACTGCCCCCAATGAGAGATTTTTCAATAATCCATAAAGCAAAAAATCACGTAAAATGAAAAGAAACTTAGCAAATCCATATACAATGTGAAGGCATACATAATTATCTACACATTAACACAAAAAATAACAACTACAACATGTTAACTAAGAGATTAAACCAAACGCATTTTATTAAATCAAACAAGAATGGTAAAGAAACATTGAAACAGTGAAATTGTTTCAGTTCTTGATTGCATTCAAAATTAAGTTCAAGAAACAGTAGCTTTAACCTTGAAGAAACTAATGAAAATAACAAAAGAAAGATAAAGTTAAGGATGGTAACAAGAAAGATGAAGATAAAATAACTAATGATGATAGAAAAATCAAATTTGATATCATTCACATTGAAGTTATCAGTTCAAGAAACCAGAGATAGCTTTAGCTAGACGAAGAAACGCAAAGGCACCTGAAAGACAGGGAGAGAAGCAGTTCAGAAGCCCGCGATCTGTTATTTAGGGGAGTTATTTTCAAAAGGGGTTTGACTGTATTATTTAGTTCCTATTATCTTGAGTTTTACTTATTATGGTCCCTCTACTAGAGAGGATTTTTTAATGTGGTCCCTCTACTAGAGAGGATTTTTTAATGTAGTCCCTCTATTCTTCTATTTTTTTTAATGGTAAATTAGAAGGAAGCTAAATGGAGTAACTGTATTAAGAGAAAAAAAAAAAAGAGTAAATAGAAGGCCCAAATAAACTTATGAAAAAATCATTAAGAGATTTTTTTTTATAATATATGGATATGTAATTTCCTTTTCAAAATTCATGGAAATTGCAATTTAGAAATCACAATTTATTCTAATTTCAAAGTTGTATTTATTTAGTGTTTTATTATAGAAAAAGCATATATAAAAAATTAAAAATATACAAAAACACACATATACTAATTCATCTCTCATTTATTTTTTTTAAACCTGATCTGGGTCATATTTAAAATCAACTCACCAAATTAAACTGGATTTAATAACAACACTTTCAAGTAAAAAAGTTCATACTTCTAAATTTATATATTGATTTTGAACTCAATAAAATAGCTAAGAAGTTTATTTTTTTTTAGTTTTTGGGTTTAAATGTATTTGTATTATTAAGCTAGTTTTTATCCATAGAATCTAAGTTTGTTATCCATATATGATTAAGAGATTCAAGATTACTTAACCTATTTATAAAACTCATTGTTAATCCATTCCCTAAAATTATGAGTTAATGATGACCTTGACAAGTGTATTAATTTCTACGATCAATATTTAGGTCCAGGAACCAAAGAGACTACGGATGAGAAAAACTAAATAAATGTAGATGAGAAAAAAAAAAGATGTCCTTTTTTAATTTTTAGAAGAAGATATGAAGGGTTTTTTATGAGATAATTTTCTCTTTTTTTAAGTCAATTTTTATCTTTTTAAAATAAAAAATAGATATACAAAAATAAATTCATCCCTTAAATAATTTGAAAATAATTTTTTATTATTATTTCAAAACAGGAAGTACATGATGACATATATATATATATATCATTTTTATCTCAATTATCTTCATATCTTATGTCATAAAATAGTAACAAACACTACCATATAAATCATATAAAAAGACATCTAATACACCATTGTCACTTTTATAGTGTGAGAACCTTTCCAAAAAACCAGAGGCCACCATTGCTAGTATATTATTTTGGTAATTTTCATTCACGAGAAGATCGTCGTGGTGTGGTCTACATATATAACAGAGAGTATTTTTTTTTTTATTAATTAATTTCTTTAATGTAAGAGAGTTTCAATTTTAAAATATCTTAGAACACACATATTTATACACTGCCTAGGGTTTATACATCTCAAGAAATTTATATTATTTTTGGAGTAAATATTATTTATTATTTCACCAATCCATAATTTTGAAGAGAGCACAAACATTAATATAAAAATAACAAATCACATTCAGTTTCATCAAAATTAATAAGAATATTTCGTATAGGCTCAAAATTCGTTCTCTCTTTCTTTATATTCTCCTTGGATCTATCGAAGTAAGTACCACTTATTACTCTTAAAATAATATAGAAATTCTCACATGTCTCGAGTGAAATAAACTTTAAAGTTTAATTATTGTGTATCCATGTCCCCTTAACCCTACCAACATACCATAAAAAAAAAAAAATAAAGAATTACAATTATCATAAAAAATATTAAACTAGCTAGTGGCTAGTCGAAAGGTTACCCTTTAACTTTATTGTTGACTTAAGTTGTATGTTTCTTTTTTTTTTTAATTTTAATTTTTTTGTTGACGTTTATGGATATAATTCTGGATAAATTTACATATCAATCAAGATTAATTAGATAATTTTAAAAAGATTGGTGTTTTACGTTTCAACCTTAGAAATTCAAAAAAGTGACTAAACCTTTCTATCAATTTTTTTAAATTAAAAACACAAAAGGAAGTAAAAGCAAAAATATGGTAGATTATGAGATAAAAAAAAAAAAATGCATGGTATGTACGTGACTATGTGATCTAATGACATTTTTCAAGCATATTGATTTAATTTTTTTTTGATGGTAAAAAATTTCCTTAGTCTTGTGGTTGAGCATAGGTTGCCTATTTCTGTTTATAGCACTTCTGTCAAGCTAAACTAGAAAAAAATATATGATTACCACCATTAACTATGTTTTTGATAATACGATGCATATTTTTTTAAAAAAATTTTTTTAATTAAAATTATATTAAAATAATTTTTTTTAGATTTTTTTTTATTTTTAATATTAACACATTAAAATTATTGAAAAACACTTAAAAAAAGATTAATTTGATGTTTTAGATGAAAATGTATTTTGATAAAAAAAAATTAAACCACAAAAACAAATATTTTTATAATAACTTGATTTATTTATGAAATCAAGTCAAGATATGTCTCCTAACCCTGCCAAAACTTTGATATTTTCACAAAACTTTGATATAACTATTTTAGCTACATATGAGAGCTTCTTGTACTCGCTTTTTTCGATGCAAATTAGTGCGAAATAGAAACTTTTTCATGAATCCAGTTCTTTGGAATCTAGAAATTTCAGTTACTTAGGATAACTTTTTTTTTTTTTACAATTTATTGATATATTAAATAAATCTAAATAAGATAATTGGCTTGGTTTCAATTACCTTGATTTTATAATAATGTTATGGGTGCAGTTCATTTAGTACTATATTATTCATCAATTGTATGTTAATCAATATTTGATTGTTTAGTCTAAAACACATACTGGCCATAGAGAATATTCAGAAAAACAATTGTAATAATCAATATTCTAAATGCGTGTATTCTTGTTTTGTTAATTAACATGCATCATATCATTTGTAAATCCAAGAGTCCAATTGTAAAACTTAGGGGAAAAAATAAAAAAATTTATAAAAGATAAGTATAATTATGGGTTTAATTGAAAGGTTTTAGAAGTTCAGGGAGCAAATTGAAAACTGACATTGACCTAACCTAATTAGTAATTCCCTTTGCAATAGACCAATCGTCTATTAATTTTTAAACCATTGTTACGAACGACATCTCATTCGACTATTGTTCATTTTCTTTTTCCTTTTAAACCAGAGAAAGTCGCCCGAGAAGCCACCAAAATGACTTCGATTCAATGCAATCTTCGCACCAAATTGCACCAAATCGATCCAAATTATAAATCAAATTGTCTATTCCAAATCTCACTATCATCGAACGTGAAAAAAAATCAATTCCAAATCTCACTATCATCCTCAAGAGCCCAACAATGACAGCACTAAAAAATTGCTTCTGCATCATTAAGCTTTGTTTAGTTTCGTCTCTTTCCTCTGGAGTGGCTTTCATAATGATCAATTCCTGTAATGCTTACCATGCTGAGAACCAAAAATAAATGCTTAAAGAAATACCCATTGGATTTTCGCAGTTCATGCATTACGTAAAAATAAAAAAGAAAAAGAAAGAAGGTGTCCTTTGCCCTTGGCCAGGATATAGCAGTATACCATGCCGGAAAAGGCAAAATGCTAGCCTTGCTTTACATGGCAACATTTGTGTTTTAGGAATTCATTTTTTTTCCTTGAATTACGTGCAAAAGATGAATAGTGCTTGAATCAGGTATGGCCTTCCTTTAAATTGCAATCTCATGTCCTCTTGTCATATACTGCATGATCGTGTTTGATAACCCTAGAAAATTAATGGGCAACTTCATTTGAGAAGTTTTTGTCTTACCTGTGCCTGGATGTATT
Source organism: Populus alba (assembly GCF_005239225.2). Lineage (NCBI taxonomy): Eukaryota > Viridiplantae > Streptophyta > Magnoliopsida > Malpighiales > Salicaceae > Populus > Populus alba. Next base: position 21,468,065 of record NC_133302.1, on the reverse strand, counting down.
GATTGTATTATACACTTGCATATTTAGGGTCCCAAAAACCCTCCTTGCTCTCGGTTCATGGCTTTTATCATCTTTAGGATTTTATCTTGTGCATTTTATTTTATTTTTAAGTTTTGCATGGGCAGAGTACTAAAAAAAATTCATTGTGCCCTATTTGGACATTGTGTGTGTGCGTGTATAACTTTGTTTGGCTTTTCATGAAAATTTTAAAAAAATCCAAAAATTTATAAAACAAAAAATCCAAAAATTTATGCATGTGTTTAGCATTAATGTTTTTAGCATTTTTTTATAACAAAAACAAGAAATACCATAAATGATGAAATTGTATATTTTTAGGTTTGAGTTGAGTAAAAAAAAATAGATTATCAATAACAAAATGATGAAATTGTATTTTTTTTTAATTGAAAGACATAAAAAGTATTAAACAAAATAATAATCTAAATGTTGTGAATTAACTCGTTAAACTTATTACTTGATGATAATGAATTTAATTGAATTTAATGATTTTTTTATTTTAAAAAAACAAATAATGAAGAGTTATTTCTTTCTTTAGGTGTTAAGCCATGTACTTAACAGCTATATCTGCTTTTAAAAAATTTCATCGAAAACTACGTATCGTGCAACTAAATCTAGCCGCCTGAATTATACTTAAATAAATATAAAATCTACGTACATCCAGGGATTTTGGCATACCAATAAAAATAGAGACCAATGCTGGCCAAATTTGACCCCTGCACAAATAATAAGTAGGGTGAAAAATGTTCTAAATTTTGAGTTTAAAAACTGCAGATACAGACCAATTCATGTGAAAACCTTTCATGCTAAATAAAACAGATATGCATGCACCCAAGACAAAATAATTCAAGTGTTGAAAAATTTGAAAGTGTAACGAACATGAAGATACTATTAAATAAGGTCCATATCCATCGAAATAAAAAATATATTTATGGTCCCCTGCTACAGGCCTAGCAGGCAAAGGGCGACCTCAAAAAAACCATATATTAAAGAGGTTGAAAGGGACATAGCTATAATAATCCAATTTAATTTGGACCAAAAAGAATGCATCATGTATTACTTAACGAAGTCATGTGCTCTTGTCTAATAACGAAAGATTCCGACCGTGCATATATGGGCCAATGCTGCAAACACTCTTAACAACTGGCTCCAATATAAACAACGAAATATTACATTAAAAATGGCAAGTTCATTAGATTTTAGCTGGCACAACTAAGATTAAAGCAAACAAATACAGAAACTACAATAAATAAAATAAATTTATTAAAGCAGAAAACAAACGAAATTGTAACGATGGTGAGCGCAATATTGCACTCGTAAAGAAAGTTATGGCTTTCAAATATATATATATATATATGAACAAGCTAGGTATTCGTGGTAGTGGTTCGACCAGCTCACCGTTTTCTTGTTTTGATTCCACGAATGGACTTGAAGCTCCTGGACTGATTCTTCTGTATTGGTTGTTGTAATTTTTGTTGTGAAGGGACAGCAATATATTGATCAGTAATTAATTACCCACTTCCAAGAAGAAAAATGATATTAAATTAATAAACATTAAGATTTTAGCTAGTTTCTATATTGATCTTGAGAGACTCTGCTGTTAATTTTCTATATTTTTGTGTGTTTGTTAATGAAGTATATTATTTTTTGAAAATTCTTTTCAGTTAAAATAATATTTAAGAAAATTATTTTTAACATTACCCCAACAAAACAATAAAAAAATTAATTTTAAAAAATTAATCGACATCCGTACTGTTCAGAAAAAAAAGAAAAGGAAAAAACCAAGAAGGAAAGAATATGTCACAATTCACTGTAGCAACGACGGTCGAGAGAGCTTTTTGACTTACAAGTAAGCCTCTCTCTTTTCAGAAGAAAACAAAATCAAATCGTTTCTTGAAAATGACGAATCGAACGTCTTCTTGATGTGTTCCTACCAGTACAAGAAAATGCACGAGAAAAAATAAAAGTGAAGGGAAAAACGTGTGGACGTATATTGTGTTAGAATTTCAGTTGTAATAGTGGAGTCGGCTTTCAGTCTTTTTTGGGCCTTTCTAACGGACTTTCAAACAGGAATTTTTCATATTTGGTAATAAGGTATCAAAAGCTTGGAATCAAGATTAATATTTTAGATAATTAATTGATTTTTTACTTCTGATAATTTAATCTATTTTTCTTAGAAAAAGTGAATAATGGTTAGTGCTTGATATATATAAAAGTTATTTTTGATAAATTTAGAGACTTCAAAATAATGAAATAATATTTTTTTTTTAAAAGACAATACTATTTTAGAAAGACTCTAAAAATAAATATGCGAATTAGAATGTAGATTTAAAACCTTTGTTTTTAAGAATCTAATGAGTCTTGATGACTCATTCTTCTTATCTTTTTATTGAGAGAATGACTTAAAGATCTTTACTTTATCAAACGAAAAATATCTTGATTTTATTAGAGAAAAAATATAACTAACTCTATTAAAGTGAGAAAAAAATTTGTATACATGCGGACTCAGTGATGATGAATCTAAAAGTACTTTTCACCGAGTTGAAATTAGCCCAAAAACACTACAGGTTTTAGTTTAGTTAATATTTTAGAATAATACACACACACACAAGAAGATAGTACTACATTTTGTGTAAGTTTTTTAGTCGGATTGAGAGAGTCTAATAGATTGTAAAATGAAAAATATATGTGAAACTTTATCACGGTATAGCATTGAATTAAGCAAGCTAAATATTATGGAAATACAATATGCAGATCACGACATATCAAAACATGTAATTACAGATCACGACAAATCAGCAGATCAAATTACACCTTGATTACAAGAGTTAAATACTTGCCTTTCATGTATATTCCTTAGTTGTAATTGATAGACTACACATCTATAATTCATTCTCCTTAAATGTATTGCAATGAATATAAATAGAGGTCATCTCTCGCTTAACAAATCATGAGAGTTTCTTGCATTATTCTTAATTGTTTTATGGTATTAGAGTTTCACATAACCTTTATTTTTTGATCCACTATTATGGCTTCTTCTCCTTCCAACTCTGTCACTCCCATCAACATCCATAACCTCGTCACAATCAAACTTATCAAAGATAATTATCTACTCTGAAAAACTCAAATCGTCCCCTACCTACATGGTTAGTGTCTCTTTGGATTTGTTGATGGAACCATCTCCAGTCCTAGCCCCACCATCATTAATCCTGAAGCAGCAACTTCTCAAACCGTTCCTGCTGAAATATCAAATTCTCACTATTCTACCTGGTATGATCAAGATCAGGTTGTACTAAGTGCACTCGTATCTTCTTTGTCTGAAAATATTCTGGCACAAATGGTTGGCTTGTCAACATCCAGAGAAGTCTGGGTTACTCTTGAGAAGAATGTTTGCCTCTCACTCTTTTGCTCATGCCATAAAAACTAGAAAGTTCTTTGCCTCCACCAAGAAAGGTAACCTGTCAATTTCTAATTATTTTCAAAAAATAAAGTCCTTCTCAGACAACTTGGCAGCCATTGGATAACCCCCTTAAAACCATGAATTTACAGCTTATCTTCTTGGTGGTCTTGATACTTTTTATGATGCTATTGTCACCTCAATTTCCACTTAAATTGACAAAATGACCTCAGAAGATATGTTTAATCATCTTCTTGCATTTGAACTACGTTTGGAACAGCAACAAATCTCATTTGATAACTATCAACTCTATGAACATGGCCATAACAAATGACCATAGATCACGTGTTGGAAGATATTCACAATACCAACGTCTCCCTCAGCACCAGTCCTATAGCTCTAACAATATAGGAAGGGGACATGGCTATAAAGGAAGAGGTCCACCTCCAAACTACTCTTCAATCCTGAGACCACAGTGCTAGGTCTGTGGCAAACTTGGTCACACTACCATCCAATGTCATTACAGATTTGATCTTGCCTACCAAGGCACCTCTTCCTCACATGGACACTTATATGACAACTTTCTCACCACCTTATGATACCAATTGGTATCCGGATATTGGTTCCACAAATCACCTCACCAATAACTTCAATAACTTGTCTCTCTAGTCAGACGCTTATCTTGGTAACGACCAAATTCATGTTGGAGACAGGGCAGGTTTGCCTATAAAACATATTGGCTTTACTAATCTATCCACACTAACAACCTCTTTTATTTTAAATAAGTTGTTACATGTGCCTCAAATTTAAAAGAATTTAATCTTTGTCAGTCAATTCACAATAGACAATAATATTTATATTGAATTTCACTCTTCTTCTTTTTTGGTGAAGGACAAAGCAATAGGGAGAGTTCTTCTATGCGGCAAACCTAAAGACGGCCTTTACATTTTTCCAACCTCCATGACATCAATAAACCATCCATAAGCCTATCTATCTCAACGAGTACCTCTTGATGTTAGGCACTATTGAATGGGACATCCATCTTATCAAATTGTCCGTCATCTCATTTCAAAGTTTTCTTTACCTACATCGTCTAATAAAATTCCGGGTATTTGTTCAGCTTGTCAACAAGGAAAGAGTCATCGCCTTTTTTTTTCTAGTTCTCAATCAGTTTCTAATCAACCACTTGAATTAATTTTCTCTGATGTGTAGGGTCCATCACCTATCATGTCCATAATTGGAAATAAATACTATGTTTCATTTGTTGATCATTTTAGCAAATTCACATGGCTATATCCAATCTCTAATAAATCCAGTGTCATGTCTATTTTTTGCTCATTTCAAAAACTTGTTGAACATCAATTTAATTGTAAGATCAAATCTATCCAAACTGATTGGGGTGGGAAGTATCGCTCACTTCACACCTATTTTACAAAAATTGATATTCAACATCGAATCTCCTACCCTCATCCATCACCTATCATGTCCACAACTAGAAATAAGTACTATGTTTCATTTGTTGATCATTTTAACAAATTCACATGGCTATATCCAATCTCTAATAAATCCAGTGTCATGTCTATTTTTTGCTCATTTCAAAAACTTGTTGAACATCAATTTAATTGTAAGATCAAATCTGTCTAAACTGATTGGGGTGGGAAGTATCGCTCCCTTCATACGTATTTTACAAAAATTGGCATTCAACATCGAATCTCCTACCCTCATACTTCCCAACAAAATCGATTTGTCGAACTGAAACACCTTCACATTGTTGAAATGGGTCTCTCCCTCTTATCCCACAGTCATGTTCCTCATAATTATTGAGATAACGCTTTTCTCATGGCCACATATCTTATTAATTGCCTTCATACCTCACCCCTTGACATGTCACCACTTGAAAAACTCTACAATCATGTTCCTGATTTTTCTTCCTTAAAATTTTTTGGGTGTGCATGTTTTCCTTTTCTTCATCCTTTCAAACGCAACAAACTTGACTTTTTATCTAAACATTACGTCTTTCTTGGTTATAGCAATTCTCACCGTGGATTCAAATGTCTTGATACATCCACTGGAAGGGTATTTGTCTCAAGACAATGATCTCTTTTCCTTTGTTAATTCAAATACATATCACGGCCTCAAGCCTACTCTATTCCTCCATGATATCCTGATCAATCAAATCACTGGCTATCTCCCAACTGATCACCAATCTCAGTCATGAATTGCTGTCAAAGATCTTTTGGAAGCACATCAGCTGGCTGAAGGTCCTCTCCTCTCACAAAGCCAGTATTTCTTTAACCTTCTCAGTGCACACCAAATCAGTCTCTTCACCAATGTCATCTTCTCAGAAACTATCCCTCGGGTGCATTTATTTACATCCTTCCAATTACCGCAGTGTAATGAGAGCAAAATATTTGTCTCCGACTCGACCAGATATTTCCTTTGCAGTTAACAAAGTTTGCCAATTCATGCACCAACCTACTGATGAACACTGGACAGCTGTGAAGAGAATCCTACGATATCTCAAGTTTTCAGCTCATTTCGGGTTACTTATTATGCCAAGCACCTCCACACAGCTCTCTATTTACTCCGATGTTGACTGGGTGGGCTGTCCAGATGATCGAAAATCCACCTCAGGGTTCTGCCTATATCTTGGTGACAACTTAATCTCATGGAGCTTCAAGAAGCAACAAATCGTGGCACGTTCCAACACTGAAGCTGAGTACCATGCAGTTGCACATGCCACTGTTGAATCTCTTTAGGTGCAATCCATGCTATGTGAAATTGGTATTGCTTTAGTCTAGTGTCCAATACTAAGGTGTGACAACATCAGTGCCACATATCTCACGGCCAATCCAGTGTTCCATGCACGCACTAAGCACGTGGAGATCGACTATCACTTTGTTAAGGAAAAAGTTCAACAAAAAACTCTTGACGTGCATTTTATCTCAAGTAAAGATCAACTTGTTAATGGGCTCACTAAACCAATTATATCTGCCGATTTGCCTTCCTAAGAGACAAGCTCAACGTGATTTTATCCCCATTAATCTTAAAGGGGCATATTATGGAAATACAATCTACAGATCACGACATATCAAAACATGCAATTACAGATCACGACAAATCAGTAGATGAAATTACTCCTTGATTACAGGAGTTAAAGACTTGCATTTCATGTATATTCTGTAGCTGTAATTGATAGACTACACAGTTGTAATTCATTCTCCTTAAGTGTACTGCAATGAATATAAATAGAGGTAATTTCTCGCTAAACAAATCACGAGAGTTTCTTACATTATTCTTAATTGTTTTACTAAAACTTACATCAAGTGAAAGTTAATGCAGGATTGAGGAGTAGATTAGCTAGAAACTAATAATTAACTTCACGCCTACACGAAAAGAAATTTGCAATTTGAAAGAAACAATGATTATCCTTTACTAGTTTGTGGATGGTTCCTTGTCGTTTCTTTAACTGTGAAAGATGCAATTGGTGTTTTTTTCAAATACCACTTCACGTGTCTGATCCCTAATTTGATTCACGAGTTGAACTTGCACCAGTCGATGATTGTTATACTTTATTATAAGAAAACAGTGAAATCCTCAGAACTTGACTGTCGTTGTTCATTAATACTTAGAGATGAACATCAGTAGTATATGTAACTTAATTTCAACTGGTAGCGAACTGATTTGTAGCGTAGAAATGTTAAAGAATAATATAAAACATATATTGGGATCTTATTTAACAACTTAAGCTTTTGGGTTAAGATGATATCCTTTATCATGGTATCAAAGCCTGTGCAAGTTTCAAGCCTAAATGGCTTTCACTTGAGGGGGTGTGTTAAAAAATAATATAAATCATATATTAGAACCTTACCTAACAGCTTAAACTTTTGGGTTGAGATGATATCCTTTAACAAGAAGATATTTAGACGTGAATAATATTTTTTATTGTTTTTTTTATCTCATTTGTAATATAGATTTTTTTTTATTTTTTGTAAATGACCATTCAACTTTTCAAAAATTATTTTACAAATAATTATTTTTTTATTAGTACACTCAATTATTTTTTAAAAAAATAAAGATGATCAAGAGTTTAAAAACATGAGATCTTGGATTTTCATAATCTTTGAGAGCAAAAGACGACCTAATATGCCGTTGATTTTGATTTTTTATTTATGGAAAAAAAAAAGTAATTCTCAAAAAGATTACTTATACTCAAGAATGCAAATGAAATTAAAACACCAATCTGAGTTTAGGTTGTTAAAAAGTTTAATATAAAACCACTAGTAGCTTTTGAGTTATTGAATTGAAAAATTTATTATTATATTATGAATAAATAATTATGAGATTGAATTTTTTAAAAAAATATATTAAAAATTAAATATAAAATAATAGTGAAGTTATAAATTTCAAGTTCAAAAAGCATTTATTTAAAAGAAGGATATATTATGTTAAATGATTAAATATAAAACCATTCATGTCACCTTCTATAATGGTTTAATTTTTTAAATTGAGAAAGAGTTTTTTTTTTTTAATGCTCCTTATAGTTAGTTTAGGGACTGAACCGTAAACACTTGGCAAGTTACACCAATATGTACGGCCATCAACCAACAAAGGTCAAACTCAACCTCAAATTAAAATTATATTTAATAGATATATATTGCATTTCTTCTTCAGAATTCATCCTCTCATGATTTTAATTTTTTAAGCTAAGGAACCAATCATAACCTCAATCATTTTTTTTTTTATATAATAATCGAAGTTTTATTGATGGGTTTAGAAAACAACCTCAATCATTATTAATAGATACATATTATATTCTTATCATATAAAAAAAACGATATATATATAATATTCTAAATTTGAGATATATACACTTTCAAAGCAATGCCTGTTAAACCTAAAAACTGAATATAAAAATTTAAATGGTTAGGTGAGTTTCTAAGAATGATTTTATATTTTATTTTTAATGTATTTTTTCAAATAAAATTTTTTGAGTTTGAAATTTGCATAATTTTATTATTACCTTGTAGTTAATTTTATTAATTTAATTGGTTAGAATAGAGATGATGAGATTTGAATTGTAATCATTTAATCATAAAACTTTGATATCATGTAAAAAAATTTATTTCAACCCAAAAAAATTTAATTATTAAGTGAGACTGTAGAAATGATTTTATATTACTTTCTACTACTTTTACATTTTATACATTGAAAAAACAACATATTATTAACAAAAACTAATTTATGTGAGGAAAAATAGTATAGCTATCAACATTGTTTAATCTCTCACAAATCATTGTGGATTTGAACAATGATTTTTTTAAAAAAAAATTCAATTTGATCCTTGAGCATTTTCTTTGCACAATTGAGCTTTTTGAGCCCAAATTAGCACACAATTATATGATTTTTTTGGAGGGAAGGTTGAATTGAAAAAAGGGATTAGAAAGTGAAAAACATGGGTAAAATAAGTGGTGGCTTTCAAATTTATTTGAAAAGTACATTTTAGTTCCTCATCCTTTTTAGCTATTAAGTGACCAGTCCCAATTTTAGAAATGTTTATTTTGGTTCCAAACTTCATTTTCATCATTTTCAATCTTTTTGGAGTGAAAGAGAAAGAGGGGATCACTAGATTATAGTCTAGAGAGAGAAAGTTATCATTGCGATTATTCTGGCCACTAAAACAATTTATTTTTGTGTAAAATGGTTTCATATAACGAAAAGAGTTAAAATTAATTGTTTTGTTTTAACCTAGAAAGTGGCTAAAAAACACATTTGATTTCAAGAAGATTTTTTGCTTCAGTTTGTTTTTGGATTTTGAGGCTGGATTTTTTTTTTCTTTGAGATTTGAGGTTATTGATTGGTTTAACAAGTTTTTTAAGGTGTTTTGTGTTAAAAATAGATTGAAAATTAGTTTTTCTTTAAACGAAAAAAACCAACAACCCTGTTTTAGAGATTCTATTCGACATGTCATTTATTTTTTACCGTCCACCTCATTAACTTAAGAAATATAAAGGCCCTGTGCATGGGCATGACGTTGCAAGTTCTCACGCGAGCCCTTTATTCATGGGTCAGGTGCTTAGCCTGACTTGCCAGGCTTAACAGCGCCTGACCTTATTCTTTTATTTTTAATTTAAAGTTTTTTTATATATATATATATATTTTAATAATAATTTTTAAGTTTGTATTTTACTTATATGTTATTTTTTCTATTTATTTAGCCTTTTTTAAATAGCAGGTTTTTTAAAATTATATTGGATGTGTTTATTTTTAAGAGATTAGTATATATATATATATATATAATTTTAAAAAATAAAAAATTTATTTTTTATAATATTTTTAATATATGCAGCCTTACATAATATGTTTTTTTTTTATTTAGTAAATTTTATGTGTGTGTCTATTTCTATTACAAAATTAATTTTAATAAACAAATTTATTAAACACAACTAGATTTACCCATATTGCGATATTAAATATCTTTATATATTTTTATCTTATTTTTCTAATTTTTTTTATTTATCATTAATGCCTTTTTTAAAATTTATTTATATAATGGTTTTTTTATTTAATTATATGCGTGCATGAGTTTTTCAATTTACATTTAAGAATTATTTTTATGTTAAAAAACATGTTGAAAGATTTTGCACGTTCAATTTCTTTTTTCATTTTATTTTTTCATATATTAATGTTTTCAATTTGATTCTGATTCTTTATAATTTTTATTTTTTTTCTTGAACCTTTTATGAAATTTTTACTATTTTTAATTTCAAACCGCAGTCCAAGTTTATAGTTGACAAAAATAATTTTGAAAAAATCATAACAAAAAAAAAACATGTGGAAAAATACTATAACAATTTACAGTGTCTTGTAAGGAAAGTTAGAATGATTTCCCCCACACAATTTCAGCTTTTGTTATAATTACATGTGTATTATTAATGGAAAAAAAAATGTTAGCAGAAAGTGTCAAGCATTTTTAGAAAGTGTAGTTGCAGTTGCTTTTTAAAGTGTATTTTCACTTAGAAATGTATCAAAATAATTTTTTTTTTTTAAAAAATTATTTTTGAAATCAGCGCATTAAAATGATCTAAAAACACAAAAAAAAATTAATTTGAAGCAAAGAAAAAAATAAAAAAAAATTTAAATTTTTTCAAAAGCGTTTTTGAAATTAAAAAACAATTGGTGTATAAAAAATTTTTAAATTTTTAAAATCAATGTGAAGCACGCTTGTTTTTCTAAACTTGGGGTGTGTGGTATAAGTAGCTAGCAGCACAAGTGATGGGTGGTGCCAAGAAATTGGAGAATTTGAGTGGCACAATAACTGAGGAAGAGAGTAAGGGAAGGATAGTGAGAGTGTGAGAATGGTGAGAACTCCTTGCTGTGATAAAACTAAACAAAAGAAGGGTGCTTGGACACCAGAAGAAGATATGAAGCTAATTGCTTATGTTACTAGATATGGCTCTTGGAATTGGAGACAACTTCCCAAGTATGCAGGTATGTGAATAAATTAATCATCATATAGTGGAAATGTCTTCTTCTTCTTCTTCTTCTTCTTCTTCTTCTTTTTGTTTTTTTTTTTCCTTTTGCTTTGTTCCCATTATGTCAATCAATGAAACTCAAATTGTTCAGCATTTTCTGATTCATTGAGGACTTACTTGATAAGAATGAGAGCTCAAAAACTGTAAAAAGAAAAGGATAGAGAAAAAGAAAAACCTTTTATAAAAAAGTATATTCTGATTGATCTATTTGTCACCTGAAATTCAGGATCTATATATATACAATTCAATTTGAGCTCCATTGTTCTTTGAATTTTTTCAAATATTGTGGAGCAGTTCATTATTATTTGGAGCAAAGTCTAGCTAGAGCCAGGATATTTTTCGTAGACGCATTCGACTTGGCTTGACAACTAATCCATTGATCACATTTGCTTTCATTTAAGGTCTACAAAGGTGTGGCAAAAGTTGCAGATTGAGATGGCTGAATTATTTGAGGCCAAATATCAAGAGAGGGAATTACACTAAAGAAGAAGAGGAAATCATCATTAGCTTGCACGAAACACTGGGGAACAGGTACTGATTCATTGATCTTGACCAAATATAGATGAAAACAAACAGACAAGAAAAAATAGAAGTTGATGATGCATCACGATCATACCATTCCTTGCAGAATTTTCTTAAATGTATGATATGAAAGTTCATATATATGAGTTTTACATGGTAATTACCATGGACAATTTATTAAAGTTTCCTTAATTTTAGACCACTAATAACGTTATTTTTTGTGCTCCCCTAAGTGAAAGCATGTGCTTATTTTGTCATCATTATCATCCTTGGATTCATAAGAGATTATAATCTATTTTTCTTTCGTTACATTAAAAATTATATACACCGCATTTTTCAAAGCTATCATCATATTTTTTCTGGTTCAAAATTAAAAATATTTAATTTATATTGATGCACAAACATATATACAAGAATACGACGTAATATAAAAGATTAAGAATGGATTACTTTCTTAAATAAATAATATTTAGATTTAATTATAATATAATGATAGAGTGAAAAATATGTTGAATTTAGTTATTAAAACGACTATATATCGTTCTTACATCCCATGGAATTACATTATGATGTCGGTTCACATGTAGGTGGTCTGCTATCGCTGCCCAGTTACCTGGAAGAACTGACAATGAGATAAAGAACCATTGGCACACAAATCTGAAGAAACGATTGAGAAAAAAATCAGTGGAAGCAACACGATCGTGCTCAGATGATGACAAGGGCCAGGAGAAAGACACAGGAGAGACAGAAGTCAATACACAAATTCCTGCAAATAGTGCTCAAATAATTGAAAGCTCCTCAAGTGCATCGTCTCCCCAAGCATCATCTAGTGATTTTTTAACCACTGATAACATGGCGGCAACAAACACGGACCTCGTTTCTGACGATGATTTTTCTTTCCTGGAGGCATATGAGATCCCTGGTGGGAATTTCTGGACAGAACCATTCTTGTCCGACGATTATTTCATGCCTAATGATTTCTTGGCACCCTTGGAGGACCCGGATTCACCATTTTTTGATGGAGAGATTCCAAGCCCTTTTGCTTTCATCAATACGGAGGATTATAACTTACACTAAAACCAGCTAAAAATTATACAAATCTTTTTATTATCTATGATCAATATGGTGCTTCTAGCGAAGATTTTCCTCGATTCGAGCTCGTGAGATGGCTTTGTATCCTTGGACGTCACATACTAAAGGCATGTGAGGTGCTTGAGAGAACACAAGTGCATGGAAAGGAAGGGGGGAAAGCTCACATTATTGTTCTCATTGGGTCATATGCTGTAAAAATGTTGTGTTGTCCTCTATAGTTTATTGTTAGTGACTGTAATAAAATTATTTTCTTGAAACTCATGAGATGATAATTATTTCACAATATCCTTCAATTTTTTTTTTCGGGAACTTGCTATTAGCATTTTTGAGTGGCAACTGATATTCATGCATATGGAGGCACTGTATGGCGATGTTTATTGTCTCATCACGACAAGGAAAATCATTAATTTGCCCATTCCTCTACTTGATGTGTACCTTCCGGCTTATCACTTGTTTTGACTTTCTGGTGGAGTAAAATGATTTTGATGATCTGTGAGGATTACGGATACCCAACCGCAAGTCATTGGGCTTGAAAAGTGATTCCATTCTTAGTATTCCCGATAGCAAAATGTGTTAGCAGCAATCGGGGCTTCCGGTTGGAATATGACAACGGTAGTTTGAACAGCTGATCGATTATGGGGTTGGGATTTTGTGGAGGGGATGGCGACACCATAGTTAATGAAAAATTATGGAGCTTTGGTTTTTTTTATTATTATTATTAACTAGAATGTTTATGTTAGTTTACATGTACTTTAATTAATATCATAAACTTTAAAGTTAATGTTAATGGTCATATAAATCTTTAATAATCATAAGATTTATAAGGCTCGAACCAGTAATATTTAAAAAGTAAATTTAAAACTAATTATTTAAGTTATATACCTCAAGATTAATCATAGAATTTTTAATTTATTGAAAAGATGGGTGCCAATTTGTCATTGTTAATAATTTCTTTCTACAAAATGATGGCCATGATCATCATTTTTTTTAGCTGAAAATGAGAGGCTTTTCTTTTTTTTATAATGATAAATGTTTCCAATAAAGCTTCCACTACAAGTTTTCAAGTCAATATATAAATTGTTGTTGAGAGGACTTACAAACTACTGAATTGACATCCAAAAGTATATAGAAGAAAATTTCATCGATAAAAACTTAAAGAAACCAACCACAACCCAGAAAATAATAAATTATCACGATTTACAAAAGCTATAATAAAGGGAAATGGAGCCGTTGGTTGATGTATTTCTCAAAGACCAACGATGGCTCTACTATTTTGAAATTTCATCCTCTTACAACTAATACATATCTTGTTTTCAATCCATCCAGAACCTTTAAAATTCATAAGAGAAAAAATAGATGGAAACATCTTGGAAAAGGACATAAATACCTTGCTGCTTGTGTTTGTGTTATTTACATCGAGAGGAGAGATATAACAGTGAAGGAGAAACAGCTTCTCACATTTTCTTGCAATGGCTACCTAAACATGAGCAGGAGGTGGCAAAACCATTGAATTTGATTTACAAATTTTGTTCTTAATGAAAGAAACACACAACGGAAGGCAGTCCAATATGTACATTATTATTTATATGTCTTATATCAATATTTAATAAAATTTACTTAATTTTCATACATTTATTTTTGCAAAGAAATAACCTTAAGGAGAATTCCTTTTTTAGTTTTTAATTTCCCTCTTCCAATGTTACTAAAATCAAATCCAACTACTCATTTCAATCGATAAACTAATGATTCCAACCTCATATCAATCCACTTTGATGATATGGATCATATGTGTAATCAACATGCTTAGAATTCGATTTGAACCAAATTGAATTGGAAAAAAAAAAAAATTGGTGCTGAAGCAAAGTTTTCATAAATATAAAAAAATATCTAGGTCTTAAAAAATTATTTGATATTATTATTAAATATAAAAATATAGTTTTTTAGAACAAAAAAATCCATCAAGATAATTTTTTTATTAACTTATCTCTTGTTTAAGGTTTTTGACTACAAACATTGTTTATATATATATATATATATATATATATATATATATATATATATATAAAACAAGTTAATAAAAAGTATCAAAATAATATATTCCTATTTTATGTGTTGTTGAAAGTTAAAAAAAATCATAAATATGAAAACCTCATATTCAAATATTCATGAACAATTTATTATTTATATTATTATTTCATATAAAATATATCGTGCCATTATGAACATCGCGGCGGGAAGCCAAAATATACAAAATGTAAATTGTGAAAAATTAAATTCGCCACCCAATAATTAAAAAAACTAAGAATAGTAAAATATATACTAGTTTCAAAGATTTAAGTAAGGTGTTTTTTATATTTAAGAAAAAAAACAACATCACCCTTAAAAAACCTTTACTATATATTTTCTCCTAAATGTTTCTTTTAATTGTTTTTTATTATCATAATTATTTACAGCATATCCTTAATTTATTCTTAATTATTTTTTTAAAAATAATGTTCTAAAAAAAACTAGTTAAAAAAAAAAAACATTTATCCTTTAAACGAGATAAGGGTCAAAAACAATAAGAAAATAAGCATTGGCCCATATGGATGATACAAAATGGGCTTTGGACACCCTAAGAGTAAGAAAATTGGGTTTTGGAATCTTGTAAATTGAGAATTTTGTATCATGTTCATTTAATTTTTTATTTTTATTTTTATTTTTTATTTTTTATTTTTTTTATGTAGATCTAATGAACGAATTTATTTAAGTCAAGTTTTAATAGATTTAATAAATATATATTATTAAATTCAAATATCCAAGAAAAAAAATTATTTTTGTAATTTGTTTATAATATTTCTGACTCTAGTGTTAATGAATATTTAACTATGAATACTTCAAAATCTGATGTTAATAAATATTATGTAACAAAAAAAAATATAGTATTTTTAGTTCTAACACGAGTGAATAAATTGATAAAATTTGATTTGAAAGCAAAGCATATATATTTTTTTATTCACATTTTTTTATATAAAAAAAATGATATGTATATATAATATACTAAATTCGCATCTCACAATAAGTCTACAAATCAACTATATCGCAAAGTTATAAAAAAAACACAAGACACAAATCAGTTCAAAAAGTTCCATGATTTTTTTAGAATTTTTCAATATCCAAAAGATCATATTTAATTAGATATCAAAATTGAAAAAAAATCAAAATAAAATAAAAAAACACATAAAAATGTGTTTTCTCAACACACTCTAAGCCGAAAGAAAATTGGGTTGGCTAGGCTTGAGGCTAATGCCCAGCCTGGTTTCAACTTTTTTATATTATTTTTTTGGTTGTATTTATGACCCACAAATCAATTCAAAAAGGTCTATGATTTTTTTTGTTTTGGAATTTTATAATATCCAAAAGAGTATATTTAAATAGATATCAAAATAAAAAAATAAAAAAATAAAATGAAGAACACATAAGAATGTGTTTTCTCAACATACCCTTTGCGGAAAGAAAATTGGGTTGGCAGGGCTTGAGGCTCATGCCCAGCAGCCCAGCCTGGTTTCAACTTTTTTCTAAATTTTTTTTTGGTTGGATCTATACAAGCCATACAATACAAGTTAGGCTGGACCCGGTCAACAAGCCACAAACCAGTGACCCGGTCTTCAGCAGCGGGCACACGTGAATTAACTCACGCGTGCATTCACAGTGACAAGTGAATTAAAATTGCGAAACGGGGGAAGAGAAGAACTGACTTGGTTCGCTGGAGAAGAAGCTGTCGATGGTGCGCTGGCTGGCCGATGCTACCTCCCCTCTTCAGTTTTTCCTCTGTTCCTTCTCTGGTCTTCCTTCTCTCTGTTTTTTTCTTTTTGCTTTATGGGTTCCTTCCTCTTTGCCTCTCTCCTATTCTCTCTGTCTCTCTCTGTGCCTGTCTCTCTCTCTAGTCTGGAGACGAAGGCGCACTGGTTGGACAATACCCCTCTGTTCCTCCCTTCGTTTTCTTTCTCTCTGATAGTTCATTGTTCCCTCTGTTTCTGTCGTGTCCCTTTCTTTTTTCTCTCTGTTCTCTCTCCGTTTCCATCCCCTGTTCTTCCCTTTTTGTTCTCTCTGTTTTTCTGTAGTCTCCCTGGGTTCTGTCCTCTCTCTGTATCTTTATGTCTTGGTTTTTTGGTCCCCGGTATGTGGCCTTTCTCTGGCTTTTATAAAGCTAGAGAATGCCCTCTGTTCGTGCCTCAGGATAATGAGGGACGTTCGTCCGTGTTAGAGAAAAAGGGGGACCAACAGTCATACCATCGCAGGACTGTTGGTAACGACCCATTGGAGATGCATCTTGGGGGCGAGGGATATTGGGCAGCTGGTAGATCTGGTAGGAGACGTGACCCACGACAGGTTTGGTGAGGTGTTTTCCTGCTGAATCGGTTTTCTCCGGGATGAAGAAGGTGATGAGCAGTGGTTAAAACAGCGCCGTTTTCCAGACTGAAATGGCTGTTTTCAATTTGCCCCCTGAGGTTCTCACATTTATCAATTAGGCCGTTAATCATGGAAATCTTCTCTATTTTTGACCTCCGGATCAATTGCAATTGGACCTCTGGATTTCAGCCCCATTTACAAAATAGTCCTTTTATTTCCAAAATAATCAATTTCATCCTTAATTAACTCTTCAACTTTTAATTCTTTCAAAATTACCCCTGCAAAAATCAATTAACCTCCTATAGTATCATCACCTATTCACTTTGATCCTTGAACTTTAATTTCGTGTAATTTTTATCAAAATCAGCCTCAAAAGTTTGTATTTCTTCCATTAAACTCCTAATTTCATTAATTAAACTAAGTCCATGTTTAATTAAGTCCCCAAACTTATGAGTTTTTTTTAATTTTTGACTAAACTAACTCTCAAATTTATAATTTAATATTTGTTAGTTTTTAAATTTTTAATTTGTGTTGTCTTGATCAAATATTCAAATTATTTTTGTTCATTTCTTTTTATTAATATTTTTTTGGAATACAAAAATTAAATTATAACAATGTGGATTAAACAAATATATTAATATTCTTTACTGATCACATAAATAATAAAACAAACATCGTAAAAACTCAATTCTTTTAAATGTATAGTATAACTTTCTCAGCCACTCTTAATATATATATATATATATATATATATATATATATATATATATATATATATATATATATATATTAATGCACAATTTACGTTAGTTTTGACCTAACATACTAATTTTTTGGGGTTATTTTTCATGTTTTTATATAAAATCCATCGTGAATGAGATAAATTATTTATATTGTAATTAGTATGTTAACAAATTATTTATTTTTATACCAGCTTTGTTGAGATAGAAAACAAAATTTATATAAAATATTTATTTAATTCGTTATTTAATTTTTTTATGGAATTAGTATTTTGAAGAATGATGATAGTTTGAGCTTATAATATTCTAATAAGTATAAAATTATATATTTATAATTTTAAAAATGTTAAATATTAATGAATGAAATAAGAGAGGTTTAAATGTTTTGTGTGTTTAATTAGTTTTTCAACAACCTTTTCATTTATTACTCATATTCATATTTAACAGACAATAATTAAAAAATAAATGTTATAACTTATTATTTATAAAAAAAATCTGAAAAACTTTATAAATTGATAAAATATCAATTTTCCCCCTGAATAATATCTATATATTAATTCAGGATAATTTTAAAAATTATTTCATTCAAATCCTAAATTATATTTCTAGGCCTAGAAATATAATCCTTATATTAATTATATTCTAGTCCTTAATTTTTAAAATATATTTTAATTAAGTCATGCTTAATTAAATCATTCCAATTTAATTTTTGATTAATGGTTCTTAATATGTATGACCCCTTAGGTTCCAAATATATTGACCCCAATATAAATTATAATTCTAATTAAATGAATTAATTTATTATTAAATAAACAATTAATTAATTTATATTTAAAGATTATATTTATTGTCTAGCACCGTTTCATGATCCCAAAATATTAGAAAAGTTATTAGTGGTTTGACTAATTTTTCAGTGACTGGTTTTTCAATTTAATTAATATCATTTCATCAATAATGTTCTGATTTAACATTAAAGCATAAAGTATGTTTTTCATGTTAAATCATATTTGTTCTTTACATGATAATCATTGATCGCTTAATTAAAATTTAAAACTCTTTTTAAATCTCATTCCATCAGACCAATTATTTCTAAATCAATATTATTTGAGAACAAATGAATATTTTTCTTAATTCATTTAGGGTGATGAATGCTCTCTAGATCACTCAAGTACTTTCATATGATTCATGTTAGACCCAATGTCTATTATTTCATTACATCAATTAAGATAACATGCAACAAGATCAAAGCATAACATTCTATATAAAAGATGGCATAGTGATCTCAAGTCTAAAGATTATTTACACAATTATCACGTAAGCCTTTTTATAGACATAAGTGATTTCTTCATATGGAATTCTCATGCAGGTTAGTTTAGAGTACATATGTTATGACAAGTACGTACATATTAATTCTAGATATCTCTTATGTCTCAATTAATTATAAGAATAATTGCTTTCTTTCATAAGGGAAAAGAACATAATATGTACTAATTTTTACGACTTTAATGAACGTCCAGTAATTAAGAGAGCATCGATCACATGAATATTTTAGAAACAATGCTTTGATGTAATAGAAATTTCATAATTATAACAACTTTATAATTTACTTTGCAAAGCATTTTTGTCTTATGAAATTTATTTTTATTGTAGATTCATTAATATGATATTATATATATATATTAAAAATAAATTATGCTTTTATTAATAATAAATATAAATTTACATAAATATAATTAATATTAAATATAATAGATATATGATATGTTAAATTTATAAATGGAGAAGGAAAGCGGGAAAATGGTGAGATACATGTGACTCTTTAGGAAAGGCTCATTGTTCATTTTAGGGCTAGCCTTTTTCTTTGCCCCCTGTCGGGCCCTCTACATTAAAAAACGTGAGAGACCTATCTTGACAGCAGCTATCCCTTCATAAATCACGTTTTGGATTCACACATGAGTAGGTGCACATATAAGCTAATGTGTGGAGGTGTTTAATTGAGCTAAGAAAATATTAATTGGTTGACTTCAAAGACAAAAGAGGCAGGAAGACTTGCATAGTTTTAGACATGGTGAGAGCTCCTTACTTTGACAAAAATGGAGTAAAGAAAGGTGCATGGAGTCAAGAAGAAGATGATAAGTTAAGAGAACATATTGAGAAATATGGCCTTTGGAACTGGCGTGAAATCCCCAAGTTTGCAGGTAGCTAGAGGAACATTTTGTTGTTTTAAATATTTAACTCGTTTATTCTGTGTCAAAATAAATTATGCCTCTGCGATAATATTCTTGGTGTAATTAAATTGGGTTTTAATTCATTTGAGTTTGTGCTTGATTTACAGGATTATCAAGGTGTGGCAAGAGTTGCAGACTAAGATGGATGAATTATCTCCGCCCGGATGTAAAACATGGCAACTACACCAAAGAAGAAGAAGATTTAATCCTCAGATTACATGAAAAACATGGAAATAAGTATAAAAAACTTATTTCTTTGATCTACTTTTTATACATTTCTTCCAATACAAAAGTCTCCACATAAAATAAAAGATCTCCCCATGTACTTGTATTGACCAAATTAATGGATAATTAGTATTGTTTGCTTGAATATTTTTTCTGTGCTGGAAAATACCAGTTCATGAAAGTAAGGCTTACAGATTGTACTGCTTGCAGATGGTCCAAAATTGCTGCAACATTACCAGGAAGAACAGATAATGAAGTGAAAAACTACTGGCACGCCCATCTGAAGAAGCGAACGGTGAAAAACCAAAACACATTGGTGTTGAAAGAGAAATGTAGTGGTTCTACTTCTGAAAGTGAAGGCAGCCAGACGAACAAGGAAATGGAAGCTAAAACTGTAGTTTCCTACACTCCCTCTAACCTAATTTTAGAGAGCACTCCATTATCCCCAGAAACATCTTGCAGTGAGCTCTCCAACTTGAGCACTGATTTTGCTCCAAAACTTCCTGTATCAGCTGGCACAAACTGGAATAATATTGCAGAAGATGTTCTCTCTTCAGTGCCAACATTTGATGAGTCCATTGGAGATTTTTGGACTGAGCCATTTGTAGCAGGTAGTGCCTCCGACCAAGATAACTTTCCAGGGCTATCTTTTTATCAAGAGGAGCCCTTTGTTTCATACTATGATGATGGCATGGATTTCTATTATGAAATGATGCAAGAACTGCCAGGGAACAATTAGTCCTGGCCACATGTCTGTATACATATGTTGTCAAATATTGCACTTGTTTTCTTTATTTATTTTTTTGTTCAGTGAATTGTGATGATTGTATTAGTTGCCAACAGACAAATGTTATCATCTTAAACTCAAATTCAAGAAAAATGATGCGAGGAAAAAATTCTTTTAATATTTTGGGTGTAGATAGTTAATTGATTCAAGATGCATCTTAGTTAATTGACTCAAGATGCATCTGAATTTAAAAAAAAAAAATAATAATAAAGAAAAACAATAGTTGTATCTCCTTCTAAGATAAATTTTAATACTAAAACATGTGATTTTTTATTCTTTTACAATAATCGAGGAATATATTAAAATAGTAATTCAGAGAATGGCTACAGCAAGAAGAAGTTATTTGTTACAAAACCTAAAGATTGCTAAAAATAAAGTAAAGGTTAGAAACCAGTAGGAAAAAAAAAATAGTTGTTAAATGGTCAGACACTAAAAATCTAAACATTGTCAATTAATATGACATTAACATGTCAACTATTAATATTCGTGTTTATACCGTATGAACTTCTAGTGAGGTAATTGCCTTTATAGTGAAAATTTAAGTCAATTATCTAGTAGGTGCTCTAATAATAAAAATTTGTAATTAAGTAATTTGTTTATCTTATAGTTTCGTGTTCGAGCCATGTAGTTGCTAATATGATGGTCATTAAAAGTTTATATCGTTGTTAATTTCAGGGTCTGTGAAATTAGTTGAGGTACATGCTAGTTGACTTGAATATCTATATTAATAATAAAAAAAAAAAGATTTAAGTCATAATTTTTTAACCGGCAACAATAATGCAATGTTAGAGTAAAACATGCTTCCCGGTCATACAATTTATTCCTTTTTATTCCAATCTACAGTTGGCATCAAAATCTGATTGTGGAAGAATACTATTAAGAGTAGAAATTTATTTGTAGAAAGCCATCTGCCATTTTTTCTCTTCCAAATATGAATGCACACAGCAGAACAAGAAGGTTTAGCCTAACTTTATCTCTAGCAAGAATATTAGTAGAAGTCTTTGTGTCTTTTTTGTTGACATTTAATTTTATGTAGATTATTTAGTTTTGGTGCGAAAGAGAAATAACTTTGAAAATCAAGGGAAATATATCTTTGAGTTTTGGATAAAATAAATAAATAAATGGATCACAAATTATTTTTTCTATATAGTTTTCTTTTTCTTAGATCAACCCAAAACATGGTATCAAAAAACCCAAAATGAATCCAGAGCTGAATCAAACTTTGAAATTAGCACAAATAGTCATGCCAGCCGAGTCTTGCAGAAAAGAGCATGTTTGAAGTTAGCCCAGCCCATGAAAAGTTTTAATCAAGCAATGTATATATATATACACGCACTAAAAAAAACATATGGTAAAAGACATAGTAAATTTACTGTAGCCCCTCATATTTTTCTAATCACACCACTACAGTGTGATGACCATTTTTTTCATTCCTATTAAAAAAAATGAATGCCTTTAGATTAGGGGTATTTTGGTATTTTTACATGTTTCATAAGTCATTATTGATTTGTTTGGAGGTATTTTTGTCCATTCAATATTTTATAAATAGGAAAATAATCAAAATACCACTAGGAGCAAAAAAAAAATGAAGTGGTGTCGGGTAGGGATATTTAGATATTTTTCCTCAATTCAATGTTTTATAAATAGTAAAATAACAAAAATACCACCAGGAGCAAAAACAATTAAGTGGTATCGGGTAGCGGTATTTAGATATTTTTCCTTTTTTTTAGATAATATAACTACAAGTGTAGCCTTATATGACATTCAACTCATTAGTGTCAAGGGTATTTTGGTCTTTTAACATCAATTTATCTGTTAATTGTAAGTTTGGTTGGGGATAGTAAAGTAATTTACCATTACAATATTAATTTCTTATTTACAAAATTGCTAGCGCATGCCATCACGTTAGAGCTGAGGCACATTTTGGGCAGTGCATGACACAATTTTTTGTTGTAAAAAATGGTCATCCGCTGTCTCATATTATTTATCGTTGTCTTCTCAATCATTATAAACGGCACGTGTGCTCCAAATCTGTCTGATGTATCGTCGACAACTTTGTGGCTCACAATTGAGTTGGCAAGGATGAAATTCCTTCAAATTAAAAGTTTGAGAAGCAATTAAGGGTGCAATTAAAAACAATTGAAAGAATATGGACTAAATTGAAGTTTGCTAAATCCCAAATTAAAAACCCTAATTTTTAGGGTTTAGCTTAGACAACACGTCATTTGACCATTATGTATCTTCTTCTTTAGTAATTTTGACTGATCAAATACGCATCTTCAGAAGAGCGAATGTAGTGTTCTAACTACTTCAAAGGCTATAACCACCACCATTTAACTGAGAGATAACCTATTTACAATGATCATCTACTATCATCAAACATTTACATCCCATTTTCTCTAATAATCTCACTAACGTTTTATCCCCGATCAACCTCATTATATTTTCAAGTTTTGGGTTGATTAAGTTGATACTTCTAAAATGAATAAATATGAAGCTACAGACCTCCAAATCAATCAAGGTTGAATCCAAACGAAAGGTGTGGACCCTCTTTACCAACTTCAAGTGTTAGTCAACAATGATGATGTTAAAGTTGCTTTGACGAGGCTTCAAAACTAATCAACTCAGTCAACCATGACTGTGGTTCTCAATATGCAAAAACCACTTATTTTTTATGTGTTCCCACTTCAAAACTTCTCAAAGGATTCTTATCAATGACTTAAAATCTTCCTCTCGAGATCAGAAGGCTAAAAAATCTCACATTGGCCTCCATGTTTTGCAAAAACCATCTTTGAGTTTATTACAAAATCACCTTTTCTTAACTAGCCAAAGACAGAGCTTTCAGTTGTTGAAATTTTTCCAATATCATCCTATTTCGATTAAAGGGCCAAGAATTTATCAATCATTGATTGGATCCATCAAAAAAACTAGTAAAACCCTATAAATACTTTAGAAAATCAAAACCAAATGAGGATGGAGGAAAAAAAAAAAAGAGAGAGGGAGACAGTAGAGGAAAACATTGATAAAGGAAATCTAAGTGTAAAGGTTTAAGAGTCTAGCACATGAATTTCCTCAACTTCGAGAGAAAGTAGCAAGCTTTGAAAACAAGGAACTAAAGGGCAACAACTAGTACTTGAGTTTGGAAGGTACAAAATATTCATTCAGCTTAGTAGATAATGTCCATGAGGCATGTCTCTAGATGTTCTTTCATGTTTTATAGTGTTTTTGAACACTTGTTGCATTATATTGCCTTTTTGCTTTTTTTTTTAATTAATACACGTAATGTTGTTTTTCTTTTATGTTTGATCTTGTTTTAAGTTAGGTGTTACTGTTTGTTGGATGTTATGGAAATATTTAGGTGTTGTTCTTGCTGAAATAGAATGGTGTTTAGAATTTTTCAAATGTGATAATAGGGTTTTTAATGTTTTTTATAGGTTGTCAATGCATGTTCTAGGCTATTGGGTTTTGACTAAGTTCTTTTGAATGTTAAAGTGTCAACTTTGAATCCCACATTGTTGAATATAATTGTTATTTAGCTTGATGATTTTAAATATTGAAATCTTTTAAAATGAAGAAAAGATGTTTTAGAGATTAAAAAAAAATGCTAATTTTTAGGGCTTGACAATGCTGGGTATTGCTAGGTTTTTCTAGGTTTTCAAGGCAATGTTCTTGGAAAGAACATTATCTTAGCCCTATGATTTGGACCAATTTTGATCCATTTCCTTGCAATAAACAATTCAGGCAACTTGATTAGTCTATAATTTAGGATTTATTTACATCAATAACAAGTTTTTAAGGATTTTAATCTTAAAGTTTTGGTTTTGAACCAAAATTCATTTTGTTCAAATCATGATGTTTGCATGATAATTATTGATGTTTGATGTTAGATTATTGATCATTACATAATTTCATCCATGTATTTGTACTTGGTTTGTTTATATCTACTTTGCTTTTAATTCAAGTTTTCTAGGTTTATGAAGAACATTCATCATATTCTTTATTTTTTTTTTATGTTTGATCTTTATTCTTTAAAGAAATTGTGTTTTTGACAAATTTAATCCATTTTGGGTTTTGGTTTTTTTTTTTTTTTTATGGTAAAACTAGGGTTTTTGGTTCAATTTATGGTCGAACTAAATATTTATGGTCAATCAAGTCGAGTCAACCCAATCAGGTCAAAATCAGCTCAAGTGGCTAAGGTCTTGTTTGGTTGGCAATGTTTTTTATAAAAGGGTTTTTTCAGTTTGAGGGTATGTTTGACAAACACCTCTACAGGCTTGTTTTGGCAGTTTTATTACAAAGAAAAAGGAGTTTTTGCCAAACAAATCCCAAAAATAATAATAATAATAAAAATATATTTTTTTTTACTTAAATATGGCCAAAGATCTTAAAAATTATTTGAGCATTTTCTTTTAAAAAAATATAAGATATTCTGGGATGTTTTGATTTTTTAAAAAATAACTGTTACATGGATTTTACAAAAATTTTGTAAAATTCCAAAAGATTTTGGCCTATATTTCAAAAATATTAAAAATTTATTTTTTGCAAGATAATATATTATTATTCACCCTTAATAAAAAGATAAAAGACCTACAAAAGGGTTAATATCCAAACTATTATTATGGCTAATAATTTATTATTGGAAGTGATACAACTTATTCATTTATAATATAAGAATAAAAAAGTCACATGGGATTTTATCCAAAATATTATTTAGAATGACGCAATAGCTAAAAATTCTTTTTTTTTTTTACCCTAAAAGATGATAATTGTGGATATTTTACCAAGTTTTTTTCATACCAAGTTTTTTACCTAGAAATCAGGGTTTGTTCATCATAGCAAACCTGTCATCGTAAATTGGTAGAAATAGAAACATCATCAGACCATAGCAAACAAAGAGAGAGAAACAATACAACTTATCTCAAGAAAGGCGTATTTAGAGTGTTAATACATTTTATTTACGCAACCAGTTCCTTGTCTAGAATATCTAAAAGAACAGTTAAGATTTCTAATAACCATAATATTAGGTTCCGACTTTTTTTATCAAACAAAAGACCATTCTAAAACAACTGTCCGGAAAGTGTCACCGTGACGAAGCACCCCTACAAGGAGGGTACAACACCAACAACAATAATAGTGATGAAAAAAATAACAACAACAACATTAATTAAATTAGTAATTATTATGATGATGATGATGATATTATTATTAATAATAGTTGTGACAATAGTAATAGTGGTGGTGGTAAAAAATAATGATAATGATTATAATAGTTGTTATAATATTTTGGCGGGAACAATACTAATGCTATTTCTACTACTAATAATAATAATAATAATAATAATAATAATAATAATAATAATAATAATATGGGAGAGAAGAAGATGAAGAAGAATAATGATAATGACAATAGTAATAGCAACCATAATAATAATAGTGATGATGATTGCGATGCTGGTTATTAAAAGAGTAATATTATTAATAGAAATATTGATATTATTACTAATAATGATAATATTAGCAATAATTATGGTGGTGGTGGTGGTGGTGGTGGTAACAACAATAACAAAAACACTAATTTTAATAATGATAGTGGTTATAATGATAATAATAATAACGATAGTATTACTTATTAATAATAGTAATTATAATGATCTTGATCCTTATTTTTTGAATTGCTATTTTTAAAACACTTTTGTATAATTAGATTTTTTTTTTAATTTCATCTTTTAATATTTATTTATTTTTTGAATTGAATTTCGTGATTTTTTTTAGATTGAGTACTTCAAATTTAATTATTCGAATCACGAGTTTAAAAAAATTAATAAATATTTTTAAAAAACAATTATCTTTTTTATTTTTAATCAAGTTATTCCAGTCACATAATTTAAACCACAAGTTTGATAGAATGTCCCAGGTTGGCTTGGCTTTAATTAAAATTTTTATATATTTGCCATAAATGGTTTTTTACTCATTTTCAGCATCTGAACATTATTGTTTGTTCAAACATTGTCTAATTCCACATCAAAGTAAAGGTATAGAGGCTAGTAAAACTCTAAAAGGCATGGGAAATTGTTTTCCCATGCATTATAGAATCACACTCATGGACATTATGGATTCACCATGCCTATGAGTGATTTTTTCAACCCTTTTTTTTTTTGGAAAAAAGGTCTTGCTCTTTAAGGGCCTAATCTGAGGTTAATTTAACTAAAATTATTAAGGAATGGTGAAATTAAAAGACAAATTACTAAAATGAAGAACGCAAAGAAGATAAATGGTGTTTTCTAATTAAATTGCAAGATGTTCAATTTAGTCCTTATTGTTTTTACTAATTATAAGAATTAGATCCCTCTAATTAAAAAGTTTTTTTAATTATTCGAATCACGAGTTTAAAAAAATTAATATATATTTTTTAAAAAAAAATTATCTTTTTATTTTTAATCAAGTTATTCCAGTCATATAATTTAGACCACGAGTTTGATAGAATGTACCAGGTTGGCTTGGCTTTAATTAAAAATTTTATATATTTGTCATAAATGGTTTTTTTACTCATTTTTAGTATTTGGACATTATTTTTTGTTCACACATTGTCTAGTTCCACATCAAAGTAAAGGTACAGAGACTAGTAGAACTTTAAAAGGCATGGGAAATTGTTTTCCCATGCATTATAAAATCACACTCATGGGCACTATAGATTCACCATGCCTGTGAGTGTTTTTTTTAACCTTTTTTTTTTGGAAAAAGGTCTTGCTCTTTAAAGGCCTAATTGAAGGTTAATTTAGCTAAAATTATTAAGGAATGGTGAAATTAAAAGACAAATTACTAAAATGAAGAATGCAAAGAAGATAAATGGTGTTTTCTAATTTTTTGCGAGATGTGCAATTTAGTCCTTATTGTTTTTACTAATTATAAGAATTAGATCCCTCTAATTTTAAAAGTTTTTAAAAAATTAATTTTGATTCAAAACTACATTCTCCTTATTTTTTAAATCTCTGTTTTGAGAGAAAAGAGAGAAAATTGTTAAATTCTTGCTGTTGATGGAGAAAAATATTGTTAACACTAATTTCAACCACCAAAAATTATTAATATTTATGTCAAATAGTTCTATTTGATGAAGAGAGTTCAACTTGTGTTATTTTTTTTTACCTTGAAAGTGTCTAAAAATAAATAAGATTAGAAATATATTTTTTTGGTTGCTTTCAGGTTTTGGGATGGTTTTTTTGGGTTTTTGAGGTCATTGATGAATTATCAAAATACCTAGAGTATTTTCTAATAGTACTAAAAGCAATTCAAAGGATTCCTATAGGCCATTTGATATTCTAGTAAAAGTTATTTTTTAAAGTGTTTTTTTATTTAGAAATACATCAAAATAATATTTTTTTATCTTTTAAAAAAAATTATCTTTTTAAAATTTATTTTTGATATCAACATGTTAAAATAATCTTAAAAAATTCAAAAACAATAATTTGAAACAAAGAAAAAAAAAAAAAAATTATTTTAAAATACTTTTAAAACGCAAAAACATACATATTCTTACAAATATAGTAATGTTGTATTGCTTTGAAACTGGATAAAAAATAATTGGAATTCAGATGTATTATCTCATCCTATAGTTTTTAAATTTATATCGAGATTGGTATGTTTTCATATTATTTTTATATTAATTTTTAAATTTGTCCAAAAATTTTGTCATGATATTTGTTATTTTGGATTGAAATTTTTTTTGCAATATTCTTCTTTTACATATTCATATTTGGTTGTTGTCATCTACCTTTGGATGATACGTTTTAATTTAAATAAAATAAAACTAAATATTTTATAATTAGATTATCATTCATATTTATTTTTTCTTTTAAAAAAACATAGTTATAATCTTGATATGTTTCTTAATTTTTAGCAGAATTTCTTTTTTCTTTTTTCAGAAAAGGAATAGAAAATGTCGATTTTTAATTGAAAAAGAAAAATGAAAATGAAATTGAAGATGGCTAATGTTCTATCGAAGGAAGTTGACATCTCATCAGAATGGATTCCGAGCTTAAATTTCATCGAAGCTGTGGAGAAGATTGATTAGTTATTTGAATAAGAAGGGGCTGCCCTACTATACCCACTCTCCAAGTTGAAGAACAAAAACCATGCACATACACTAAATTAAATATTCACAGGGAGTTTTCATATCACAGAAATGGAGTTTCTGATCTATTTCCATTAAGACAATAGTGCAATATAGTTGCATAGAAGTTTTTGCAAGAGCATTTGACTGAACTGTACATAGTCTTCTTTCTTTTTTTTTTCTTTTTTTTTTTTTTCTGCAGTTGACTGGACTTGAACAACGCAATACTGAATATTATATGGTCTTTGTGACTTTGACCAATAGAAAACACCTTTTGGAAGCCTCCGTGTTCACTCTAGTCATGGCATGATTCAATCTTCGAAAGAGAACACCATCATAACAATTTCTAATGGGCCCTCAATGCCCTTTAAATCTATTTTCATTCATCCACTTTACATGGTTGAGGACAACTCACTTCCTATTGTTAGAGGAAGTGATCTATATATATATAGATGTGAAGGTATGTTGATCCTTCACACGGAACACTTTGCCCTCCTACCTTAATATAGGGATTATAGAAACTAGGAAGGCTAGATCCTCTTATCAATAGAAAGATGGTCAAAGCAACCTTGGTTGATAAAAATGGACTCAGGAAAGGTGCATGGAGTAGAGAAGAAGATGATAAGTTGAGAGTTTATGTTCAGAAATATGGCCACTGGAATTGGCGACAACTTCCCAGGTTTGCTGGTAAGAAAGATACCATTTTCTTTCTACATCTTTGATGCTTCCAATAAAATGGGTTTCAAAAAGAAATTTCACCCATAAATTCATGTTTTCTCAATTTATCATCATAAGCATTAGCATGTTCTAATCCAATTTCCAGAGATGATGAAAATATATTACCTTAATTTTATGAGTTTTGTTGCTTCCTATCAATGTTCTCATAAAATTTTCTGAAAAAAGAAACAAAATATGGAGCAATTTTCTGTTTTTTCGTTTAGAATTTAATTTAGTCATCTCTTACAGGTTTATCAAGGTGTGGCAAGAGTTGCAGATTAAGATGGATGAACTATCTCCGGCCGGACGTGAAGCGTGGCAATTTCTCTGATGAAGAGGATAACTTGATCATTCAAATGCATGAAGAACTTGGAAATAAGTAAGCTGCCATTACTTTCAAAATGAATGCAACTTCATCGAAATTTTCTTCACAGCATGTCACTTCTTTACATGTGAAGAAATCAAGTCTATATTTTTTCTTTTGACTGGAAAATTGAAAGCATAGCTATGACGGAAACGATGGACTAAGTGTGATTTTGTGCTCTACAGATGGTCTATCATTGCTGGGAAATTACCTGGAAGAACAGACAATGAGATTAAAAATCATTGGCACACCAACTTGAGCAAGAGAGTGAAGCAAAGCCAATCAGTTTCTTCTGAGTTGGTGAATAAAGAGCAGTCGAGTGAAACTTCAGAGTCTGCAGATAGTCAAGCAGAAAAGTCCGAAACTGAAAGTGTTTCTGTCAATACTCCATCGGAACCAGATGGTCACCCGAAAATTGTAGAGAACATTCCTTCACCTCAAGAAATATCCTGCAGTGAGTTATCCTCCATGAATAATGATTATGTGTCAGCCATGAATGGTGCTGCAGATAGTTTCTCTCCAATGGAAATATTTCAAGATTCAGGTTTCTGGAACCAGCCATTTTTAGCCGACAACAACGACGGCCAAGATGATTATCATTCATTGTTATTCACAGAAGAAGTATACATGCCATCCTATCCATTCAACTTTGACGATGATTGTATGAATTGGATCCAGCAAACGATGCAGGAACTGCAAGATATATAGTAATTAAATAAAAATGGTGTTTTTTTCCATGATCAGATTTGTGGTAGAACACTAATCATATGGTAGTAGAATTGAATTTCTATATATATATATATATATATATGGCATGCTGAGAGTGAGTTGCATGCCATATCACATGTAAATGGGATCTGCTAATATAGAGAAGTTATGGAGTAAAATGCTTGTTTTTCTCAAACTAAAAATCAGATATGTTCATTTCCATATATGATCATGCATGCAAACAAGAACTTAGCCAAGCCTTTTTTCATAAGAATAAAACTTGATTATAACAGCTCTGATACTGCATTAGAGAGAATGATCACTGAAAACTTAATCTAAAATGAAAACAATAATATTAATGTCTACAAACTTTCTCTGAATGGCTTAGGAAAAATCCAAGCAATGAGAGCCTTAAAATATGATTTCATGAGTTATTTTATATATTCCACTCGACAAATCAATTAGCAACGTGATTTAAACGTTGTAAACGAAGGATTTACAAGAAAATCGTCTATATTCGAAGAATGCATGAAACGGAGTCCAAGTTGAGGAGGTAAAATCAAAGTCAAAGCTGTGATGGCTGAAACATGCAAGGCATGCCCTGTTGATATGGCCAGGTGCAGGAAATCCACTAGCATGGATTTTCATGTGGTGTGAATTAATACACATTCCGATTGTATTTTGTCGATAAATCATACCTCTTTTTTTTCATTAATTACAATGTAAACTATGACAAAAGCCACCATTTAAGTTCAAATAAGGCATGAATCAAGTTTCATGAAATGTGTGGGTGTGTGTGTAACCTAATTGTTGAATCCGAATGAGATATTTCTCTAATTTATTTTTTATATTCTTTGTGAAGTTAATTTTATTTTTAATTATGCGTTCATCTTTTAATTTATCATTATGGTCACAAGAATTTTAGGCTGATCTATTAAAACCAGTCATTTAATCTGTACGTGAAAAACATGTATATAATTTAAAGAATTAACATATATTCAAATATAATTTTATTATCACCTACAAAATATATAAATGATTTTTGTGGATTTTTCCAAACATCTCTCCAATTTATTAAAGACAAATCATGTACATCTATTTTCTATAGCTTAAAACTTGAATGTTACTTATCAACGAGAAAACAAATCCCCCAATTATCCAGCATGGCCTTATAAATTTGTGATTGAATGCTGCCAAGAAAAAAAAAAGTTTAATTTCATCTCAATTTTAAAACCTCATTTTTAAAATAAAATATTGAATTAGGAGGCAATATAGGGTAGAAGAAATATTATGTTTTATTATTATTATTATTATTATAAATATTAAGTTATAGGTTCATTGGGAAAGAAAAAATTCCCACGACGATTTTGATAATTACATAAGTAAAGAAAAGTTTAATCACCACAGCTGAGCTTCGAAGAAATTGGCAATTTGTAGGTTGATATATATCTCAACAAGCTCAACTGTCCTCGAATTTAAATAATATCATCCAACAAGCTTGTCCCCACTATTGTTCTCCGTCCAATTAATCATAGGCCTAGTACTCATATTTCATTTCGCATCTTTTGGCCTTTTTATTTATTTTTATAAGGATTATAGTATAGATTGTTTTTAAAAACGTTTCTTTAATATATAAAAATATTATTTTTTTTATTTTTTATATCGACAATCCAAAAATAATATAAAAAATATTTAAAAATAAAAATTTCAAAAACATACTCCAGCAGCGTAAAGAGAGGCTGCCTCAATCATATTCCTTTGGCATCTATAATCCTTTGCCATGTTGACTGCTTTTTTTATAAACATTTGGATGGAAGCTGCGACTGTACCGCCATCATATCTATAGTAGTAAATGGAATTATCATGGTAGGTATTTTGTACCATACTCCGTTGACTTTTATTAATCAATACCTTTAATTTGAAATATACCCCCCAATGATTTTAGTTTTTTAGAGGAAAAACAACATGATGGAGACTTAATTAAAAAAAAAACAAAAAAAACAAAACTAAGACGTTTAAATTAGATAGTAGTTATTAAGGGTTCAGATACTATTTTATAGGTTTTTGAAATATAAGCGAATAAGTTATAATTTCATTTAATCATGGTGGATTGGATCATTAAAATTGTTTTTTTCTTTTAAAAAAATTGAATTGTTTCTTAGAGATAATATGGTTTGTTTTACAGGTTCATTGATCATTATAGATCTGATCGGGAATAACTCAGGTTTTTTATATACTTTTACACAGTATAATTACTTAATTGTCCTTAAAAAACAAAAATTATTTAACTTGGTTTTAGAATATTTTTGAAAATTTTCTTTTCATATTATTGTTAAATGATTGTGTTGCCTTGAAAATCAATTTTTTTTTTTAACTTGCTTTTAGAGACTTATTCATACTTTCAAACTTTTTTTTTTGATAATCATGTGGTCAAAGAGATAATTTGACAATAAATATAAAATAATAATTAAAAAAAAAAAGTGGTTGGCGTATGCAATATAAGTCGTTTTGCCATGTTCAAGTGGCGTATGTGATGGCTCATGGTCGCCAAAAACAGCTTTTCTTGAGTTGTTATGAATTATCATGTCGGGCCTACATCTCTGAGTGGCATGTCTAGTATGATTCCCTCTAGTTTGGTGCGATTAAAATTGAACCTTCTATTTTGTTTCGATTCAAGTTCCATAAGATAATCATGGTTTCATGTCCCGGATCACAAGTTAACTATAACTAACCTAAATCGAATTAATATATTGTTATCTTAATTTTTTTAAAAAAAAAATTATGTCATCTAATATGTTATCTTTTAAATATTTTAAAAATACTTTGTTCACTATGTATCCAATTTTTTAAATTCTCATGGTCTTTATAATTTTTTGAAAGGTTAGAAAATAATCATCAAACCTACTATGCATCACAAGTCAAGAATCTAGTAAATATAATATAAGCCACTAGACTAATTAACAAACGTCCATGAATAATTAACCAGACAAGAAATGGGAGGATGCAATTAAGTTTACAAGAATAATGCATTTACTTCGAAATGTGTTCCCAAGTGCTTCACCCGGCGTGAGTTCACACTTTCTTCAGAGGAAGTTTCCTTGTTCAAAACATACATGGAAAACGTAGATTGTTCTATCCCTTGAAGACTTTTTCGTCGTGGCTTCTCCTGGGCCCTCTGATCCTATAAAAATACACACTCGAAGTCTTAGTGGACATGTGAAAGCGTTGCCTTTGAACAGAGAACTTGACTTCATATATAGACTATTACCAAGACCTGAAGGTTAGAGGAACTTGCCTTGAATAAACATGTCCTCAAGAAAATGCCATGCATCTTCGGCTGTTCAGACCTCAGAGGCTACCATCAAAGTGAAAACAGTTCAAGAAAATTGAAGAGTGGGCCTTGGTGATCGATCTTTATTTCCCAGCATTCATGTGTCCCTCAATATATTGTTGTGCAACACATTCATGTAATTGACTTGCAAAATATGGATGCCACGTTGTTTTTAAAAATGTAACCATTCATGTAATTATTGTAATACATATTGCATTTATATCTTTGACTAATTACGCGAAATGCAATACGATCAAAGCTTGTTTTTGGATATACATCCAATTCGGATAGACTAATTTCTATATTTAATGCTAAAAAACAAATTCGGATAGACTAATTTTTGGATATACATCCAATTCGGATAGACTCATTTTCGAGCTATTCTTAGATATATCAACTGAATTTGTTAAGATAAAACCTGAAACATTATTATTGTTATTTGAATCAATCTTTTGAGATCTATATTAGATAATTTTATACCTTAAAAAGATGTATCTTTGTAAGACATCATGGCATGCTGGTCACAAATTTTATAACTTTAAGGATTTTCTTTTTTTGATCTTTTGACTAATTAGGACATCAAGCATTTTTAGTGGATGGAAGAAACTACTTCTATTTTTCCTTGTTTTTATCAGACAAAACACCTTTTATGGTCGTGTTTCATGCATGCAGAGAGGACACATACAGTGAAGTAAACCCAATTCGCCAAGAATCACGAGTCTTGCATCGGACAAGATTTTATGTCAGCTTTTTTCTTCCTCTTTTCAAACAATTGATTTTGACAATTATTTGCTTTACTTTTTCGGTGAAATCATTTATTTTTAGTGTGAAACGAGATTCAATTTCACTCAAGCACTTATTTTCTAGGCCTTTAACATAAATATGCGCCGACCATCTATATAAAATGATTTACACGATTATAAGATGTGTTGAGAATTAATATTTTTTTAAAAAAAAAAACGTTTTTTCAATCAAAAGGAAATATATCCTTATTTCTATGAAAATCCTTTTTCATAATATATATATAGACACACATACGCGCGCTTGTTTTCCAACAACACTGTAATTATTCAAAATGAACTTTTTTTTTTTTAATTTTTTGGGGTAATTAATGAATGTTTTGGAACTTCATGAAATAGGAATGGCTTCCTCAAACAGGGCTAAGTGGAAATAGATTTGCTTTAGGCTTTATTGGACCTTTGAAGCAGGTCCAATACGGAGGAAGTGTGTGCGTGTTTTCCAACAACACTGTAATTATTCAAAATGAACATTTTTTATTTTATTTTTTAGGGTAATTAATGAACATTTTGGAACTTGATGAAATCTGAATGGCTTGCTCAAACGGGGCGGCTTGATTGGACCTTTAAAACAGGTCCAACATGGGGGAATTGTCTAAGCAGCTGAAGTTTTAAAATGGCTAGATAAAACCAGGCCTGGGATAAAGTGTTATCTGTCAGGACCAAAAACAAGTTCCTAGCAACAAAGACAGGCCATGGCTTCAAGACCATAAGGCCCGTGATTTATCTGGATTGGTGACAAAAGAATTTTAATGTTCAGAACCAAGAAAATAAAATACCCAATCTTGGACTTCCACGAAACAAAAATCTCTGTTATTTCCACTGAGATTGCCATGCTTAAAATTATTTAGCCTAAACTGGCTAAGAGAATTTTCCTTAAACCAAAAATATGGATTGTAGTTTTTGATGTATATCAATGAATGTGAAGGAATTCGACAAGTTGACAAATGTAGAGAGCAAAACCATAGAATAAACAAGGCTGTGTGCCTTTGTTAATTAAAATGTATGACATGTTTTGTTTGGGTTAATGAAGCATGGAATGCCATTATCAAACCATGATAAACATGGTTCTGTTTTTATAGATCAATCTATTGATCTGATTTAGATCGGATTTTATATTAAATCAAGTGTAAGTTATCACATTTTAATCTAAAATAATGCCATTAAATCCTAAAATAATGGTATTTTAATTTATCAGGTTTGATCCATCCATCCAACCCCACAAACCAGAGCGGGCTGGTTTTATAACTATGAGTGAAGCTATCAAATAATCATCTCAACTCAATAGCTTAAGCTGTTAGGTGAGGTTCCAAGATATAATTTATATTATTATCTAACATA
Organism: Populus alba; assembly: GCF_005239225.2. NCBI lineage: Eukaryota > Viridiplantae > Streptophyta > Magnoliopsida > Malpighiales > Salicaceae > Populus > Populus alba. Next base: position 21,431,767 of record NC_133302.1, on the reverse strand, counting down.
TCCCTTTAAGTGAAAGCTTTTTTGGGCTTGAAACTTGTACAGACCTATAATATTATGTGTTTAATTTTTATCAAATAAATAAAAATGATGAAGATTTCGAACTCGTAATCATTAGATTATCAAAGTTCTGAAACTATGTTAAAAAATTATCTCAATCCTAATAACTTAAATTGTTAAATAAAATCATAAAATATAATTTATATTATTTTGATAACGAAACCTTCTTTTATAATATGCAATGCCTTGTTGTCAGTTTATACTGATGTAAAAGGATTGCCAAGGATGTCAAATGCATCCCGGCCGCTTTCATATAAAAAACGTTAATGGAAACCATAATCAGAGGGATTTACAAGCTCGCGATGGATACCAATGGTTTAGATCGAACAATCGTAGGGAAAGAATCCCTTGATATCTTCCAAAGTAAATTATCCAAGTAATACTCAAGCCTGACAGTAAGCAACGTTTGTTCTTTGTTATTAGGGCACATATAGTGGTGGATTTACAAAGGAGAGTAAGAACTTTATCAACTTTTATCTCTTTCTCGGGTTCCATATGACTTTGAGTAGGGTATCCCCAAACTTTAATGGCATTGCTAATTACTAGCACGCAGCAGAGTCCTCGCTGTAGTCCAGCCAGCGCAGGAGAATGACAAATGAAATAAAAGGGACTTTTCCTCACCCTCTGAAGTCCGTACCTTTCTCTGCCATTTCTTCTTCTAGCTTTTTATTTCTTTCTTGCAAGCTTTTGTTGGCTATGGGCCTATGACGATTGGGATGGGAGATTGGTGTAAGTTACTGGCCCCACTAAACTAGTTTACATTTGTTTCTAGCCAAGGTTTTAACCTAGTTTTGTTTTCGCATGCGAAGTGGTGTCAAAAAAACAAAAAACTGTCATTCCCTGTCTCATAACTTATTTTTAGATTGTTTTTGAAATTTATTTTTTTAAAAAAAATTAAAAATATATTCAGATTAAAAAATAAAAAAATTTAAAAAATAATAACAAGTAAAAAAAGATATCAAACCGTCCAAAAATAGCTAGAAATTGATTGACAAGACTCAAAAAATTTTAAAATTAAAATTTAACAATATATTTTTTACAAATGAAGAGTTCATGTTGACAAGAAAAATTCAAATTGAAGAAGAAAGGTAAAAAAATATATATTTATAGACTCAATTAAATTTTATTGAATGTTTAATTGAATTTATAAAGGGTCTGATTGTAAGAAAATTTGTTTTTTTAAGTCAATTTGGGTTTTAATTTAAAGAAATTAAAGTTCTGGGGTTAAATTAGAAATTTTGAGAGTTGATTTGGTCAAATCAAGAGTTAATTGCATAAATATTAAAGTTTGATGGTCAATTAAAAATTTAATTGAATAAATTCAAAACTAGGAACCAAAGAGAAAAGGACTTTGAAATCTGGGGTTTGAATTGAAGTTCGTCAAGGGTGAAATTAAACAAAATTGAAAGTTTGAAACCAATAAAGAGTGTAATTAAAGATAAATCATAAATTAATGGACTCAGTGTATCGGGTGGAAAACATTGTTTATAATGATAATTTTAAATATCACCTCCTCTTTTATTTTTATTTTTTAAAATTTCTTAAGACGCATTTTTTTAATTAGTAGTTATTTATTATTATTTTTTTAATTTGATTATTTTTCAAAAAGATTATTCTAATTTATCTTTATTTTTTTCATTTCATATTTTTATATAACTAATTCTTATTTCCATGATGCATTTATAAAAATAGAATTCATTTGTTCTTGTTAAAGAAAAAAAAACATCTAAGATTTGTATGTTTTTTTTTAATAATTAGAGAAACATGACATGCGAAAAAGCATCCATAATATGAACATATTTTTTTATTATATTAAAAAAATAATTTCTAATATCTAGTAAGTAATAGTCTATCTTTACAATACCCTTACATTTTAATACAATAAGATGAACATGTTGAGTGGCAAATTATGAGGAAGAAAAGTTGCATAAATTTCGTTCGTTCATCTACTTCCTGCCCTACTAGTATACAATTACAGAAAAAGTAAATGAAATATTGATGTGTCTCAATTATAGCTAGATGTTGATTTCGTTAGTTAAAAAGAGAGGCATTGACCATCCTCAGTTGATGCCATGGATCCAGGCAGAGACACGTTGACCACCACTACAGTGTCCTTCCCAGCTACCCACTTTCTTGCTTTTATGTCAAACAGGATTTCCTGTCGAAGGTGTTTTTGCATTGCATGAGACTAATCTGACAAAGTTTTTATTGGCTGTTTATTTTTGTATTTTAGAAGTGTTTTTTAAAAAAATTAAAAAAAAATTTATATTTTTATTTATTTTAAATTAATATATTTTTAGTGTTTTTAAATTATTTTAATGTACTTATGTCAAAAATAATTTTTAAAAAATAAAAAAATATGATTGATATTTATTTTGATATGAAAAATTATTTAAAAAAACAACCATAACTACATTGCCAAACAAACTCTAATTAGAGACAAAACTAAGATATATTGTTTTGTTACATATTTCCAAAAGAAAGTATAAAGAAAATCGGAAGAATTTACACCCTTTTCCTATCAATTGCTGTTAGAGAATAATATAAATCATATTCTGGAACCTCACCTAACAGCTTAAGCTTTTAGGTTGAGATGGTTCTTTGACATGGTATCAGAGCCTTGATGACCTAGTGGTCACGAGTTCAAATCTCACCATCCCCATTTATTTGATAAAATTAAGCACAAGGTAATATGAGCTTGTGCAAGTTTCAAGCCCAAAGGGCTTTTCACTTGAGGGGGTGTGTTAGAGAATAATATAAATCATATCCTGGAACCTCACCTAACAGCTTAAGCTTTTAGGTTGAGATGGTTCTTTGACAATTGCATCAATTTTTTTTTTTTTTAATTTTCAAGTTTAACCCTTTCTTGTTAGCTTGCAGCTACCTGAGAGATTTTTTGTAACTATTTTTTTTTAATATATTGATATTAAAATTTTAAAAAATTATATTATTTGATGTATTTTTTAAAAAATATTTAAATAATAATAATTTTTACCGCAAACTCGAACACTGAACATGCTCATGAGCTAGATCTTAATGCTCTTTTGTGTGCAATCTCTATCATCTGCTACCTCAAAGATCAGAGATCTCAACGATGGATCCAAATAATCTTTGATAGGGAAATCTCAATTTGTAGGGGACCATGGATTTGTCCCATGATAAAGAATCATAAACTTTCTTTAAATTTATTTATTTATTTCCTCATTTCCATGTATGGACTCCAAACCCCAAAAACTTTTGATAATATATAGAAGCAAAGCATGACGAGCCTTTTTGTGGCTGTGCAATTTGTTTAGCTGTTTGAAGCCCAGCATATCCACAGCAAATCCCTGAGACATGCATAAAGTGCTCCCCCAGAAGCCTTCAGCTAACCCAAAAATAAAATAAAATAAAACATAAAAGAAAGCATGCCAAACTCTTTATTTTAAAACACTTTTACTGATACTAAATTTAGGTGATTTTTCAATCCATTATTTTAGCATATGTTTATGTATAGAATGATAAAAATAAAAAACATCCTCACATGAAAAATTAGTACAAGTCTAGATTTTATATAATAAAAATTGATTTAATTTTGTTTTTTGGTATTTATTTGTTGATGAATCAAGTTGGATTTAAGTTTTTCATATGAATTTGTTTTGTTTATTTGAATGAAAATATTAGATAAAATTATAGATTAGAGGATGCTCTTATATTCAAAGAAAAATATGAAGCACTCATACTTGTATAGAAAGAATGGAGATTAAGACATGTAAGGCACCGCAGGGATGACAAGCGTTGGATTAGTCGTGTTCACTGGGTTTGCAGGATATTCAGTGAGCCGTGAGATTAGTCGTGGTGCGCGCAACCTGACTCGGACACCCATGTAAATAAATAAATAAAAAAAAAAAGAATGGAGATTAAGATGAAATGTATGGACAAGATGTGTTAATTATCCTTGAAACATTACTACATTTTATAATATAGTATGGTTGGTGTTCTCCTCACATTATAACCTGTTATTTCCACTTCGCATTTATTATAAATTATATTGATAAACTACAATACCTTTATTTTTAGTACAACTATGAAGTTATTTTTTTTAGCATGATCAAGATGTTATTGGAATGTTGTTTTCTAATTATTCAAATTAAAAATTAATTCAAAGAAAAAATAAGTAGATAAAAATTGAAGTTCTTAAAATCTTAAGCACTCTATGAAATTTTTGGAAATAAATATTTGATTGGTGGTTTATATTAACATTACCATTTATAAATATTTTAGTTTATTTAAATAATAAAAATAAATCATGTGGCTAGTGAGAATAGAGAGTGAAAAACATTAATTAAAGACATTACAAAATTCAAACAAATCTTTAAATAGCCATTAGTTATACTCAAAAATATATTAAAATATTTTTTTATTTTTAAAATATTATTTTTAATATTATTATATTAAAAATATCTAAAAATATATTTTTTTTATACCATTTGCGTCTGTATTCCCAAACAGCCCCAATTTATTGTTAGTACAATAGTACTATGATCCAGTGACTCAGCCAGGCACGAGGACATAGCCCACATAAAACCAAAAAGAACCACAGAAATCCATCCCGGCAATTCAAAGTGAAGTTCTGTCCTTTTTGGCTGTAATAAATCAAAATTCCCCTTTTAATTTTATAACTAGTTAAAGATAATAGGTTGCATCGAGTGAGTTCATGCGGCATGCACGATAAGATTGAAATTTCTTCAATACATCAAACCTCCCTCCAGCAAACTCTCCAATAAACCCATTTTTCTTCTCAAAGTCTTTTCTTTCATTTTCATCCTTGTTATTTGTAGCAGCTAGAGTCGCACTCAAATGGACCAGTGATATAACTATTTCACGAAATAAAAAAGAAAACTCGATCCTCACATCAGCATAGTTGTTGTTGCATCTGAGAAAGCTGAAAGCTGAACCGTTTGATTATTACAGAGAGCACTGATCTTTCTTCTCTTGATGTCTTTCTCTGGCCAGGTCTTGTTGCTGCCATTGCTAGGTATCATCACAACAGTCCCATTGGTGTTTTCACTTTCTGAGCTTGAAAAATGCCGGTCAAGCACGTTGACTGGCGTATCAGAACTTGACACCATGTCAAATTGTGACTTGTAACCATCCATTGCTGTTTCTTGCATTGCGTTATAGCATTGCAACAAGTTTTCCTGTAACAAAGATTACCATAACGTCAATGTCTTAGGGTAATGTATTAGTTGTGTTTAGTTAGTGTTTCATAATTGAATCGACAGATACACAATATATATATATATATATATATATATATATATATATATATAAGCATTTGGAAGGAATTTTGATCTTTTTAAAATAGAAAATACAAAGAGATACTATGTTTTATCTTTTTTATTTCGAGATAATAAACATTATATATCTAATATAAAAAGAGAGAGTTTAAAATACAAAGAGGGAGATCAACCAAAGCCCTTTTTCTTACAGCTGGACAGTTTAATTACCATGCCATTACAACACTATTGTGCACTCTAAATTAAAATTATGAAGATAGCATTTTAAAAAATAGAGATAACACTAACCCTTCTTTTTTTTTTCTTGGGTCCAACATTCCCCATTCAATAAACTATATTCTTGCCCTCTTCCCATGATTCGAAATAATATCTTCAAGCAAATTAATCTATACTCGATATACATCTATGTCTCTAGTCTTCTCATGGATTCGAAACTTTTTTTAATAAAAAAGGGAAAACATAAAAACTTAAATTTTGAAATCTCACATTCACCCGTTAATTTGCACTATCTCGAGGCAACAATTCTTTTTCCCTTTTTTATGTTTAAAGTGTGCAATTAATTTGATAAAAATAAAATGTTAAAAATCAGAATTCAATTAAAAAATTACCTTATTTACATATGAGCAGATGGATATGGCTTTTCTAAAGCATAAAAACTGCATAGGAAAAAGTTCATGACAAGCATAGAGAAGTGCTGAAGCAGCAGTTAATGATGGCCTGAACTCCAAAAGATTGATATCTGCAGACAAGATGTATCAGCACTCAGCCATGAAAATCCAATGAAAAGGGAAAAAAAACAAAAAATATAGCTCCAATTTTAGCCACTCCATTTGCCTGGATATGATTTTTGTATAAATATACATACCATTTTGAGCTTTGAAGATGATTTCACAAGCTCTAGCTTTAAGAGCCTGCCTCAATGGTGGATCTTTAGGTTTGAACAAAGAAATGAAGAAAGAAATGAAGGAGAATGGCGTGATCGATCTCATCCTCCAATTTAAAGCCCCAAGTATAAGCACCTCCATCTTTTGTATTGTTTGAGGGTCAAATACAAAACCACCATCACCCTACACAGATGAAAAAAATATTTCTCTTTCATACTCAAGATGGTTTTTTTTTTTGGTTTGACAGTCAAGATGAAGAAAATTATTGATCTTTCACAAGTGGGTCTATGATATAGACATTGTATTGGATGAACATTTACCTGAATATCAGTGACATGGAATTCTGCTTCCTTCATTTTGGCTGCTAGAGAGACACAAGCAACTGCGAGAAGCTTAAAGACCCATGGCTTTGATTGCTGTGATGATTAAACGTTAATAACAAATTCAGTTGGATCTCAAGCAAAGACAAACACAACCCATGAAAATATTATTTTTTTGTGGATAAATAAAACAGGATTTTGATTCTTTACAGGAATTCCTTGGCTCGATAAGAACCGATCGAGGTAATTAACAGCAAGATAGGACAAGGACGGATCGAAGTTGCAAGAAACCTGAAAAGATCACAATAAATAATAAGTTAGAACTGATCAAGAAATGTATGCATAAAAAGTTGATGCAAAGAAGACTATTATGTTTTGCATTTTCTCCACTTACCCTTAAGACAGAAGAGATGGCTTCTCTTCTAAAAGAGACATCAAAGTCTATCTCTTTGAGGGTCTTTAGGTAGCTCTTTGAAGGCATGTGGTCAGATTCAATGAGGAAGAGAGAAGGGGTTGTGTCAAAGTGAAGCTCATGAGAATTCGTTAATGGGTTTTCAAGATTGAAATCCATTGATTGCTCAGTTTGCAGCTCTCAGTTTAGCTTTAAAGACAGCAAGAAAGATGTAGAATTCATTACTTGGAGAGATGTGAACCAGAAATACAGTGAGAAAAAGAGAGATGACCCTTTATTTATCAGCAAAGATGGCTATTAATACTAGAATTACAATGCTCTCTCTTTTTGGTGAAGTGGTGATAAAAGATGGGGTCAGGACCTTCTGTGAGGAAGAAGGTATGTCAGAAAAAAGGATTGGTTGGAAATGTAAAGAAAGAACACAGGCAACTGGTTTATCTATTTTTTAACTGTTTTGACTTGGTGCTCTTGTGAGTCAATGAGATTTTTGCAACATTGTTAGAATCTCTTGGCTAAATATTCGAAATAGGGCGCTTGTGATCCAACTAAATTAACATTTTTCTCATATTATGTAACATTATAATAAAAGAAAGTGTTTCCACCTAACACACTTCAATGTGAACGGGAGTAGCATTTTCTCTTTCTTGACCTTTAAAAAAAAATCTCTTGGCTTAATATTTGAGGGTAAAATAATCTTTGCAGTAGGATAATTTTGGTTTTCCAAAATTAATTGGGGATAAAATAAGTATTTTATACTGTAAAGTAAAATTATATCACTACCTTTAAAATAAATAATTTTTTTAGTTTCTACTTAGAGTTACTTTTGTATTTTCATAGAAAAAATACACAATAAAATAAGCTTTTTACACTTGGGAGTAAAAAAAAACTATCTAACGAGGGGGGGTCTTCCTGTAATTTTAATTTTAGTTGCACAGTAAAAAGATCTTGGGGCCTTTAATATCAAATAATTTAACTTGTAGGTTAAAAGGTGGTATTTGTTTTCAATAAAGGTCTCTCTTGAAACCTTTATTAAAAAAAACATCATTTTTTCGTTTTTTTTTTTAATTGTAATCACAAAAATTATCATAATGTAAACACACATACTTAAATGATAGGGTTAGGGTTGGGAATTGAAAGAGCAAGTCATACAAATGCTTAAACTATTTTTAATGAGAATGACAAGACATAAGATTATTTAATTAGGCAATATTGTGACATGACTTTACATGCATCTACTTAATTTTTATCCTTAATTGCTATTTCCTGGACAGCCTTGCTTTATTACTCCTCGCTTTCTTTCATTTTAAGAAGTAACTGTGTTGAAAGCTGCTTCACCTTCACATGCAAAAAGGAGTTTCCCACTCTTGCTGGGTTAATTCCAAGCCCGTGATAAATGCTTCCAGCTCAAACAATACAGTCTGCCCAGACGACCATTTCTACTTTTGAGGTAACAAAAAGCAAAGATTGGGAATAAAATTTATTTGTTTTTTGAGAGAATAAACAAATATCATAGCTTTTTTTTTTTTAATGTTTGGGAGAGCTTTGTTTTTTTTTAATGCTTTTTCAAAAAATATTTTTATTTTAAAAATATTAAATTAATTATTTTTAGTGTTTTTTTTATGATTTTGATATATTAGTATAAAAAATTATTTTTATTTATTTTTCAAGTAGAAGAGGACTATCAATAGGACAAAAAAAAAAGTAATAGCTAAAATATTTTAATCATTTAAAGTCGTAGGAGATGTGAATTGTCATTCATTATGGCAAGCAAGAGCCTAATTGAAAATTGTAATAATTATTTAGTAGGTTGTTTAGTGATAATAGCTTGGGATTAAGGGGTTTGTTCTTTTTATGATTTGAGGTTTGAGTCTTGTAATTGTTAATATAATAGCCAATTGAGGCTTATATAGTTGTTAATTTCAGAGTCTGTGAGATTAATTAAGATGCGTTTTAACTGACATGAACACCTACGTTAATGATAATAAAAAGAAAACCATAGGAGCTGGTAAGTGTTAGCTAGTATGTGTAATTGCATTGAATATTATATCTCATTTTGTGTTGTATTTGACGTTTTGTTTTCCATGATAAATTTAATTTTTATTTTAAATTTAAGCATAAAGACTTTCTCCCTTTTTTAGTAAATGACATAACCGTTTCATGATAATTTTTAGTCTAAAAATAAAATTAATATTTTAATATTAAATTATCATGAATATAACAATATTAAGATGTCTATTATAAATTATGGTTTTAATTATTATTTTTGTTGAAAAATAGCTTTGTATTCATGTATTTCTTTTTCTTATGAATAAAATCCATCTTTCTTCTCAACATATGATTACATTTTTTAATTTTACATATATAGAAAAAGAAAAAAACAAAGTTTCTTCGCGTATAAATGGTTCACCAAGATTTTCGATCTCCTCACTTTTTAAACTGGGGTTAGGTTATATTTGTTTGTTTACCTTTTTCTTATGGGTATAACTTAAAGAATGCTAATATAACCCAATCCAAAAAACAAATGCTTAATTCATAAATTTAACCAAAGTTCTAAGCTCTAACAACTATAATAATTGTGTGGTGTTGGCTCTATAATAGTGAGCAAGAGAAATACTTTTGTCAGGATCAAGACAATAAGACAAAGGAAACAAATGATCGCTTTGAACTTTCTGAATCAAAGTGCTCCAATTTATCTTTGTTTTGTCCAATGGTCCTCTTTTCAAACACTATTTCAAGTTTGATGGGAACACAAGCTACAAAAGTCTCATCATAAAAGCAGGTAATCATGTGTGGTCGATAGTGTTAGGCCCCATTCATCTCAAATTCACCTGCTCTCGAAATTATTCACCAATCCATGGAGTCCATGGAACCCGCTTGGAGCTAGTTCCTTTGTCTTCTTTGCAATCGAGACAACCATGTAGAAATGACCGTCTTTTAAAAGAAGAAAAGAAAAGAAAAGAAAAAAGGTTTGCTCCCCATGTGGTCTTAGATTCGAGTCCTGAAATTGCTTATATGATGGTAACTGGAGGCTTACATGGTCATTAACTTCAGGATCCGTGGGATTAGTCGAGGTACGAGCAAGCTGGCCTAGACACCCACGTTAAATTAAAAAAAAAAGAAAAAAAAAAAGAAAGAACATGGTGACATGACATTGCTGGATGATATTATAAAATTCCATGGAATTGAAGATAATAGTTATGATGATGTTCATGATCATTCCGAGAAAATTTGTGATGGATTTGATGATTATAAAGACTGTGGCTTCAAGGTAGCCTTGAGTGTTGATCAAGGGAGGCAAGCTGTGGAAAATTATAAAGTTTTTGTTAATTAAATACGAAAGCTAGGCCCTGTATACTTTCCGCTGATAATTAACTTTTAGGGCACAATAATTGGATATCAACCTAATCATCAATGGGAAGATTTTCATATTCCTTGGGAAACTTCAATTGGTTAGGCCATAATTCAATGCAGTGGGACAACTATTGTCGACTTATTACTTACCCCAAAATTATTTGCAAGGAATTTATTATTTCTATTCACTAATTGCTATCGAACGTACGATTTTTACGAAATTAAATCAATTACTGCCAACCAACTTATAAACAATAATTATTTTTTTCTTGGGGGGACACGTTGTCTCTCCATACAAGCATGCTACTAATTATTTTGAGAGGGCATAATTTATAATTCAATTATTGAAAGGGGTTAAAACTTTACAAATGCGTTTTATTAGTTTGATTTTATAAAGAATATCCGCTCGTTGTAACCAGTCAAAATTATTTTTGTAATCTAATTAGATTTGAGATTTTTTATTTCATTTAAGTTTTATTATTTATATGGGTTTAGCTTATTATTTTGAAATATTTCTGCAAATTATGAAATTCAAAGTTTGGAAAGAAAATAAATTATATACATGCGAATTATATGGTTTGATGCAAAAAATACTATGCTAGCTAAATGAAGTACTCATGCAATATTTTAAACGTGCTACAAGTACAAAACATAATGTTTGACTTTAATTAATCGAATTCAATAACTCTACCTATAACTTTGCAAAGCACTGTCCAAAATATGATGATCTCAAGGTTTTCACGAGCTGCTGACAATCGAAAATGGAGATTCACTTTCCCGAAGACTCAGTCATCTTTCTCCAAAAATGCTCCTCTTCTAACTACAAAGCTTTTACAATGTTCAATTTTTTTTTATATATGGCTTCAACATCGTTGTCATCTACTGCTCCCAAACCTCTCACTCTAGTCACACATGAAGGATGTCTCAGAAGATCAAATTAAGGAACAGGGGAAATTTAGAATTATTTATTTATTTATTACTTGGTATATAGTGAATCCCAATATTTATATATAAAAAACAATTCAATATAAAAACTTAAATTGTTTGATAAGAATTGAAGATATGATTTATTTTATTTTTTAATAATTTAATTAACTCTTACTACATAAAAATAATGCTAACGATGTAGTTTCGTAATAAATAGTCATAGAATTAGTGGATTAATTAAGGATTTTATGTTCAAGAAATTAATTAATCTATATACATGAAAATTAATCGATTCATTTTTTTGGAACCTGGCTATTAATTACTGGGCCAATTGGATTCTACTTAGGATACCATGCATCTTCAAAATGTATCAATCTCATTTCGCATGGAATAAATTAATTATATTCTCTAATTAAGTGTGCGTGACTTTAATGTTGATTAATTAATTAATTATGTAGGTATTAGACTGAAGCTGGAGACAAAAGGCTCGTGATATCAGAAGAAGACAAATGGCTTTGAGCGTTTCATAACTTTCGAAATGTCTTTGAAGAACGTTCCATTATTATTATTTTTCTGGGTGCTTCAAGGTTGCTCTATCTCGTACACCTCTCCTTTCCATTTGTTTATTTATTTACACCATCTTTCCTTTTCCTTTTTCTTTACTTTTACTTGTTGGGATTCTTCTTCTTTGACGAAAACAATGGGTTCTTTCTCCTTTTTTTCTCTGTATTGATGCAAGAGAAAGTCTGAGAAACTCAAAACATAGACTCATTAGCTCCCACAGCTTTTTGCTTTTTCTTCACTCTCTTTACATATCAAATTGTTGATATATATATATATATATATTATATATATATATATATATATATATATATATATATATATGTTGAATATGTACGCAAACATTGTTATAGTACTATATATTACAACTTGAGAGGCAGGCCGAGGTGCGAGAGATAGATAGAGAGGTTTTCGAGGGAGAGAGTGAAAGACACACATGCAATTGCTTGATGAGTGTGTGCTCCACGCCATGCCCCCATGCAGATAAGCACAATCATTGCATTTTCATTTATTAAAAGAGTGTTTGGCTGTGCATTTCAACCTGCGTTTCGTCAAATTTTGATTTTTTTTTTTTGCTAAAATTAAGTTTGGTTTGTACTTTTTAGATCGTTTTGATGTGCTGATGTTAAAAATGATTTAAAAAAAAATCATTGGCATGTATTTCGGCACGAAAAGCTATTTGAAAAGCAACCGCTATCACACTGTCAAACACACTCTAAGTGTAGAGAGCCAATTCAACTAACAAGTGCTGAACAAGGCTTTTTTATGGATGGGAAAAATTCCACACTAGTCCTTGATCGATGAGTTAAGAACTTAAGATGGTTGCAAAAAAATTCAATCATATTCTTTCTATTAATAAATAATAAAATCATGAAGACTTTTTTATAAAAAAAATTAGTACCAAAAAAATATTTAAGATAGATAGTATCATTTGAAAAGCTTTGTTAAAATAACACAATTTAATATTGTTACAATTCATAATTACGATATTTAATAATTTTGTAACACAACAACTTTCATGTCGCACTTCAGAATAGTGACAACTTCACATGTCATGAATTGCCTCGACCTCCTGGGAGAGGAGCTTTTACTAAATCGCGACATGTTGTGAATTTTATGTTCTCCCCCGTGTCACAAAACACAAGCACATAACACCACCCTCTCTCTTTACAAAATCGACGCTGTTAACCTCTTTTTCTCTTAAAAACCTACAATTCTATTATGATTTTTAGGTTCTTAGATTTATCATTGTCATGAACCAAATTAATTATAAGATTAACAAAATAAATTATTATTGGAATTGGAGTTATTGAGCAATTTAACCTAAATTCATAAGACATTAAAAAGGGATGTAATTCACCATAAATATCATAAGTGTTAATTATTGGAGACAAACCATGTCCCACCATGTGCAAGTGGGAATAACTAATCCCCCACTTTGGACATGGTGGAGGACACAAAGTGGAGGCAACGGTTGGCATAAATCATTATGCCCTTCCCTCATCCTTGTATATGTATGTGCTCTGTGAAGAGCTGGGTGGTGTTGTGTGTGAAGAACATAGAGAGCAGCGTGAAACACAGAGAGAAGAGAGAACAGAGAAGCATAGAGAGAGCTTGAGAGAGTAGAGTTGAGTTGGGAGAGTTTTATCTCCTCCTCCTTTGTTTGTATTGTTTGTAAGATTGATTAATACAAACCAGTAGCTCCGTGGAGTAGGCAAGTTGCCGAACCACGTAAATTGATGTGTGTTTGAGTTCCGGAAATATCCCAACAACTGGTATCAGAGCTTGTTCTTGAAAAAGAGGGTGTTTGATCCAAACTCAAAAATCAAAGTTCTCAAAACGTGTTTCTGAACATACCATCGTGTAAAGGAGAACCGGAAGAATCCACTGGTGAAACCCCGACGAAGAACCGACGTCCTGCATGCCCGCACGCGCCAACACGCTCCGACGTCCAGACTGCCCACGCGCACCAACGCGCCGTACGCGCGCCACGCTCCTTCTTCACCCGACTTTCTGCAAAACGGGTCGGGTTTGACCCGCCACGTCATTAACGTCAGCGCATACGTAAGCAAAAGTCCATACAGTCAACGGACACGTCATCTTGACACGTGGCGTAATCTGCACAGTTTATAATTTTTTATCCGGTGCGACGCAGTCTCTAATCTGCTGACACGTGGCTTAATCAGCACCGTTACTGAGTTTTGATCCGGTGCGACGCAAGCTCTAATCGGCTGACATGTGGCTTCATCAGAACCGCTACTGAGTTTTGATCCGGTGCGACGCAGGCTCTAATCGGCTGACACGTGGCTTCATCAGAACCGCTACTGAGTTTTGATCCGGTGCGACGCAGGCGGTACTCTTGCTGACACGTGGCTGCATCTGAACCGTTCGTTAATCCAAAACTTTGATTGCTAAAATCTGAGCCATCCGAAGTCCGATTTGGGTGATCTTAGTGTCATTTCCAAGGTTTGTGGCCGTTCTGGAAACATCTGTAAGGTCAGATTTGGGAAATTCGAATCGGAGAAGTAGTAAAAATGGCAGATGAAATAAAGGCTGCTGGAATTGAAAAATTTGACGGAACAGATTTTGGATACTGGAAAATGCAAATTGAAGATTATTTATATGGGAAGAAACTTCATCTTCCCTTATTGGGAAGCAAGCCAGAAAAGATGGAAGCAGAAGAATGGCAACTTCTTGATAGACAAGTTCTGGGCATTATCCGGCTATCCTTATCAAGAAGAGTTGCTCACAATGTTACGAAAGAAAAATCCACTGCAAAATTGATGGAAGCCTTGTCTGGGATGTATGAGAAGCCATCAGCAAATAATAAAGTGCACTTGATGAAAAAGTTGTTCAACTTGAAGATGGTCGAAAACACTTCTGTGACACAACACCTCAACAACTTTAATACCATCACAAATCAATTATCATCTGTTGAGATTGAGTTTGATGATGAGATTCGTGCATTTATCTTGCTAGCTTCACTTCCAAGCAGTTGGGAAGGCATGAGGACAGCCGTGAGCAATTCAGCTGGAAAATCCAAACTGAAGTATGATGACATTCGAGACTTGATTTTGGCTGAAGAAGTGCGAAGGAAAGACTCGGGTGAAAGTTCAAGCTCAGGATCAACTCTCAACATCAATACTCGAGGGAGGAGACAAGATAGAGGCTCATCCAGAGTCAGATCAAAATCAAGATACAGAAGTAAAAGCAAGTTTGGATCCAGAAAGCAGGTTGAATGTTGGAATTGTGGCAAACCTGGTCATTTCAGTCGGAATTGCACGAAACCAAAAAAACCTGAAGCCGACTCTGCAAACGCTACCACAGATGAGGTACAAGATGCTTTAATTCTTGCTGTACAAAGTCAAATTGATGAGTGGATTCTTGATTCTGGTGCTTCATTCCACTGTACACCACACCATGAAATGCTACAAAATTATATTGGAGGAGATCACGGTGTAGTCTATCTGGCCGATGGAAAACCACTTAATATTGTGGGTATAGGAGATGTGCAAATCAAGACAATGAATGGATCTATATGGACCTTGCAGAATGTAAGGCATGTTCCTGAATTAAAGAAGAAGTTGATCTCTGTCGGACAACTTGACGATAGTGGTCATTCAATACTTTTTGCTGGAGGAATGTGGAAAGTATCAAAGGGAGCAATGGTTTTAGCTCGTGGAAAGAAAACCGGCACCCTGTATATGACCACAAGATTTGCAGACATCATTGCCTCAACTGAAGCAGAAAATCAAGCACAGCTATGGCATTGTAGACTTGGCCATATGAGTCAAAAGGGGATGAAGATACTTCAGTCGAAGGGAAAGCTGCCAGAGTTAAAAAATGTCGATCTAGACATTTGTGAAAGCTGTGTTCTTGGAAAACAGAAGAAGGTTAGTTTCTTGAAGGTTGGCAGGACCTTACGACCAAGAAAGCTAGAACTGGTACACACAGATTTATGGGGACCGTCTCCAGTAGCATCTCTTGGAGGTTCTCGATATTATATGACTTTTATTGATGATTTCAGCAGGAAGGTATGGGTTTACTTTCTGAAAAATAAATCTGATGTGTTTGAAAAATTCAAGAAATGGAAGTCTATGGTTGAGACTGAATCAGGTCTAAAGTTGAAATGCTTGAGATCTGATAATGGAGGAGAATACATTGATGGAGGTTTCAAGGAGTATTGTGCTAGCAATGGCATCAGAATGGAAAAAACTGTTCCAGGCACACTGCAACAGAATGGCGTTGCTGAATGGATGAACAGGACCATCAATGAACGAGCTAGAAGCATGAGGTTGCATTCAGGGTTACCTCAAACATTCTGGGTTGACGCAGTTCATACCACAGTTTACTTGATCAACCGTGGACCATCAGTTCCTTTGGAATTCAGATTGCCCGAGGAAGCATGGAGAGGAAAAGAGGTACAACTCTCTCATTTGAAGGTCTTTGGGTGTGTTTCCTATGTTCACATAGATTCTGATGCTCGCAACAAGTTAGAAGCCAAATCCAAGAAATGTTTCTTCATTGGCTATGGAGATGAAGAATTTGGATTTCAATTCTGGGATGATCAGAATAGAAAGATTATCAGAAGTAGGAATGTGATCTTCAATGAGAAAGTTATGTACAAAGACAGATCAAGTGTAGAAACAGAGATGGTTGATGCAGATACAAGTCCACAAGGATCTGAATTTATAAGATTAGAAGGCCTTCCTGATGTTACTGAGCAGAACAACAATCAAGAGTCTTTACAAGAAGATTCAAGCACATCTGTGCCCACTACTACACAAGAAGATGCGGAGCAAATTGAACCAGCTGTTCGCAGGTCTTCGAGGTCGATAAAGCCCCCGCAACGGTTCACACTTTTACTGAATTATATTTTGCTGACAGATGGTGGTGAACCGCTAACCTATGAAGAATCCTTACAAGATGGAAACTCAAGCAAGTGGGAGTTAGCCATGAAGGATGAGATGAGTTCATTATTGAAGAACAAGACTTGGGAGCTAACAGCATTACCTGAAGGAAAGAAGGCCTTGCAAAATAAGTGGGTTTACAGAGTGAAGACTGAGCATGACGGAAGTAAACGGTTCAAGGCAAGACTTGTTGTCAAAGGGTTTCAACAAAAAAAAAGGATTGACTACTCTGAGATATTTTCTCCAGATGTGAAGCTTACAACAATCAGAGTTGTTATGGGGATCGTAGCTGCAGAAAATTTACATCTTGAACAATTAGATGTAAAAACAACATTCCTTCATGGTGACTTGGAGGAAGACATTTACATGCAACAACCAGAGGGGTTTGCGATGCAAGGAAAGGAGAATCAAGTCTGCAAGCTACAGAAAAGCCTATACGGTTTGAAGCAAGCTCCAAGACAGTGGTACAAGAAGTTTGACAACTTCATGTGCAGTTCCGGGTATACAAGATGCCAAGCTGATCATTGTTGCTATGTCAAACATTTTGACAACTCCTACATCATTCTACTATTATATGTAGATGATATGTTGATTGCAGGATCCAGCATTGAGGAGATTGATAAGCTGAAACAGCAGTTGTCGAAACAGTTTGAAATGAAGGATCTGGGAGCTGCTAAACAAATACTTGGCATGAGAATCATCAGAGATAAAGACAAAGGCATACTAAAGCTTTCACAAACAGAGTATGTCAAGAAGGTTCTCAGCAGGTTTAGTATGGATAGTGCTAAACCAGTAAGTACACCACTGGGGAATCATTTCAAGCTCAGCAAAGATCAGTCTCCAAAAACTGAGCTAGAAAGTGGATACATGGATAAGATTCCATACGCCTCAGCTATCGGCTCTTTGATGTATGCTATGGTCTGTACCAGACCAGACATTGCCCATGCAGTGGGAGTTGTAAGCCGATATATGAGCAATCCTGGAAAGCAGCATTGGGAGGCGGTGAAATGGATCATGAGGTACTTAAAAGGTTCATCGGAAACTTGTCTAAGTTTCACAGCTGGTGGTTTGAAACTTGAAGGTTTTGTAGATGCTGATCTAGCAGGAGATGTTGATAGCAGAAAGAGCACTACAGGATATGTTTAAACTCTAGGAGGTACTGCTGTTTCCTGGAGTTCTACCTTGCAAAAGATCATTGCTCTTTCAACAACAGAAGCTGAATATGTTGCAGTCTCAGAATCTGCAAAAGAGATAGTATGGTTGCAGAGTTTCTTGAAAGAATTGGGCAAGTTGAATGGAAAAGGTACTTTGTATAGTGACAGTCAGAGTGCAATCTTCCTTGCTAAGAATCCAGCATTTCACTCCAGGACGAAGCATATTCAGATCAAATATCACTTCATCCGACAACTGCTGGACGACGAGCAACTAATGCTAGAAAAGGTATGTGGAAGCAAGAATCCAGCTGACATGTTAACCAAAGGAGTTACACTTGATAAACTGAAGTTGTGTAAAACTTCAGTTGGCCTTCAAGGATAAAAGATAATTTCATTGTTTGTCTCCAAGTGGGAGATTGTTAATTATTGGAGACAAACCATGTCCCACCATGTGCAAGTGGGAATAACTAATCCCCCACTTTGGACATGGTGGAGGACACAAAGTGGAGGCAACGGTTGGCATAAATCATTATGCCCTTCCCTCATCCTTGTATATGTATGTGCTCTGTGAAGAGCTGGGTGGTGTTGTGTGTGAAGAACACAGAGAGCAGCGTGAAACACAGAGAGAACAGAGAACAGAGAAGAATAGAGAGAGCTTGAGAGAGTAGAGTTGAGTTGAGAGAGTTTTATCTCCTCCTCCTTTGTTTGTATTGTTTGTAAGATTGATTAATACAAACCAGTAGCTCCGTGGAGTAGGCAAGTTGCCGAACCACGTAAATTGATGTGTGTTTGAGTTCCGGAAATATCCCAACAATAAGAACCCTTCAAACATGTAGGATGAAACGAGATTTGGCTACTGAAATTTCACTGATTGTGGGGATTTGGCTACTAGAACTTATAGTTATTTTTTTGGCTGTCGTAATTTCAAAACATTATAATGGTGGTAAGTCTGTATAAATGTAGTGGATGAAATTATATAACCGTAGGTTAATTTATAAGATTATTCTATTTATTAATATTTTCTTGTATCATATTACAACTGAAAGGAAAGAATGACACAATTGTATTGAAAATTTTTGTTGTATTTTACTCAGTCGATCATAGAAATGAGAGTGCATAGGGATTGTGTTGGATGCGAGAGCAAGCTGAAAAATGCTCTGGAAAAAGTAAAAGGTAAGAAATCATCTCCACTAAAAACTTTATGCAAGCTACAATTGTCATCTTAATGATCCCTTTTTTTTTCATGAATTAGTTTCTCTGTTCCTCTTTTTTTAAGGTTTTCTTTGGCCATATTTTCTTGGACTATATCTTAAAGTTTTGTATTTATATGTATTCACACACATGCGTAGATGACATAGATATCGATAAGGGGTTGCAAAGGGTGACAATTATAGGATGGGTTGGCCCAAATAAGGTTCTGAAGATAGTTCGTAAGACAAGAAGAAGGGCTGAGCTCTAGCAATTACCTTACAATCCACAACATCATAACTATCCTGACCATTACTACAACCAACACCAAGTAAATGGTCCACTTACTTACCATGCTCCTCAACTTTCTTATTCTTACAATTACTACAAGCATGGATATGATAGCACCGATCATGGTTCTTATCATCATCCTGTGCATTCCTCCATCTTTAATAATCAAACAACAGTTTTCAGCGATGAAAAGCCTCATGGGTGTTCTATAATGTGAACAATGTAGTATATATTAATATTCTTACTATATATGTACTTATGCTACATTGTTTTACATGTACTAATTTCCTTTTCACTTTATGTTTTGTTAAACCTTATTCACATAAAGCTATAAAATATAGACAATAAATGCCTTTTTTTCCTTATCATTTTGCAACTTATAAATTGTTTTCTTCTGCCTTGTGCCCTAGACATGGTATTTTCTGTTGAGAAAACCGAGCTCCGTTGATCTTTTCTTTTTACTAAACTAAATCACCACCGATTGCAATTAAAAATTTGATCAACATTAATATCATTTGGATAGGATTAGGATGTACTCCTCCACAAACTCTAACAAATCTTTTCCAAAGAAGAGATGCCTTGGAATGTTTTAGAAAAGGGATAATATTCTCATATGCGCAACTAACTTATTCGCTATTACCTTTTCTCAGTTGTGTCCCTAAACTATATATTTAAGCAATTACGTCCAGAATGTTTCTAGGAATTATCAATCTGATCCTTTCATCCTCAAATATACTTTGTAGTCATCTTTAGGTGTGGACTTGGTTGAGAAAATTCTTAAAGAAAATTTTTTATGGACAAATCCAATTGAGAATTCTTGGAACCAATTGGTTGAAAGTTATAGTTGGGTTAAGGATCAAATTTAGAAAAGAATTAGAGATAAGGGACTAAAATTATGTTACTAGGAACCCTATAAAAATTAGGGAAGAAAACTGTTAGAGAATATAAATTATATCTTATGACCTCACTTAACAGCTTAAGCTTTTAAATTAAGATGATTTTTTGATATGGTATCAAAGCCTTGTTGACCAAACGGTCACAAGTTCAAATCTCATTATTCTTATTTATTTGATAAAAATTAAACACAATGTACTGTGGACCTGTGCAAGTTTCAAGCTCAAAGGGCTTTCACTTAAGGGGATGTTAGAGAATAATACAAATAATATCTTAGAAACTCATGTAACAGTTTAAGTTATTGGGTTGAGATGATTTTTTAACATGGTATCAGAGTCTTGATGGCCAAGCAGTCACGAGTTTGAATCTCACTATCGCACATGACCCGCGCAGCGTTGGCTAGCGATTTTTTCATCATGTGTTTGCTTGATTCGTTGGGAGTCACCACCCAATATTTCATTGAGGGTAAGGGAATGGTTGTGGTTAGGAAATGTATTAGCACCCCTAATGCACCCTACTTGTGGTAAGTTGTTTTGTGGCTTTGACGTGTTAAAGAAGTCTTAAAAATTTTATCTTTTCATCGAATATTAGAAGTATAACTTACGTATAAGTCAATAATTCTTGACCGTGAGCAAATCAAAATATTAAATTCTTCTTTATTCTTTGCGATTTTATCATATACAAAAAAAATCCATAGATAAATAAATAAAAATTCAAAACACACACATTCTTTGCAACCTCATTCACCTAGAACAAAAAAATATGTGTGGCTTGGTCAATCTGAAATCCCATTTGGCGATTCCCTTTAACCAAAGCTACTTGAGTTCCCATCTGGCGATCTCTTTTAACTAGAACGAAAAGAATGTGTGGAGCTTAGTTAACCTGAAATCCCATCTGGTGATTCCCTTTAACCAAAGCTACAGGAGATCCCATTTGCGACCTCCTTTAACCAAAACTAAAAAACGTGTGTAGCTCGGTTAACCTTGTCATAACCCAAATTTTGACACTTTTATTTAATTATTTTATTTTGTAAAAAGAGTGATGAAAAACAAATAAAATGAAATAAATGAAGAATAAATTAAAATTTAGGTTAAGGGCAATATAATTGGAAGTTTTTGGGGTTTAATTAAACTTTAAAATTAATTTAATTAATCCAATCAAGGTTTTAATTGGAGAATTGATAAGTTTTGCGACATTAATTAAGCTTGGAATTAATTTAATTAATCCAATCTAGGGTTTAATTGGAGAATTGACAAGTTTTAGACTTGATTAAGATTAGAATTAATTTAATTAATGAAATCAGGGGCTTAATTGAAAAATTATCAAAGTATAGGGCTGAATCTGGTAAATTTTGCAAGAAATTAACATCCAGGGACTGTTTTGTAAAATTCACTGAAATACAGGGGTCCAATTACAATTTCACTAGGGGCTTAATTACAAAACTTTCCAAAGTTCAAGGTCCAAAACGAAAGTTGTCATTTCTAGTTCAAATGCTCCACCTTCTTCGTCGCTCAAGACCGTTTCAGCAGGAGGGAGATTTGCAACTGCAAATTATGGGAACGTGGCTCGTAGATTATCATGATCTCTGGCTTTATAAAAGCCAAGGAAAAAGAGCAACAGAGGGGGAGGAGGAAAAAGAGAATCGAGGGGTGAAGACAGACAAAAAAACAGGAGACAAAGAAGGAGCCACGAACGGCAGAAAATAAAAAAACACAAAAGGAGAAGAAAAGGCCAAGAACGAGAGAGGAAACGAACAAGACAGAGGAGAACAAACTTTCTGCCCCTGCTTCTTCTCAATAAAACAGAGGTGTTCGTGCCTCACGATCGTGAGGCACGATCACGTGAAGAAAGGCCATTCTCTGGCCACAACAGGGGAATCACGAAACCAAGGGCATACAGAGAGAGAGTGACCGTGAAAGACAAGGGACAACACAGCAAAACAAGGAAAGGGATGCAGAGAGGAGGACAGGGAAACAAGAAACCCACAGACGAAAGCCCCAGCATCACAATTGGCTTCTTCTTCTCCAGCGCCGGCTTCCAAAACTAGAGGAAGAAGCTTAAAAAACGAAGAGAGGAACAGCACGCCATCGCCTCCATCTTGCTCCCAGGTAAGTGTCTCCAGTTTTGCAGAATAATTCTCCAACACTGTACATTAGAAATATAATTACATGCTAACTGTTGCCAGCGTGCGTGAACAATTCACGCGCGCTGGCGGGTAAAAGCCGCCTGCCGGTGACCAGGCTGGGTCCAGCCCAAAAAATAAAAATAAAAAAAATAAAAAGCAGAAAAATAAAAATAAAAAATGTGTATGCATAAAAACAATAATAATAATATAAATTTATTGGTTTATTCACTAACGCCAGAGTCAGGAATAAAAATACTAGTTTAAATTTATATTATTCATTGTATTTAAAATAAAAAAATGTGTATGCATGGAAAAAAAATAATAATATAAATTTATTGGTTTATTCACTGACGCCAGAAGTCAGGAATAAAAATACCGGTTTAAATTTATATTATTCATTGTATTTTATTTTTGTTAACAATAAAAAAAATAAAAATTGTGCATGCATAAAAATAAATTTAATTTTTTTGTATAAAAATATATACTGATTTAAATTTATTTTGTTTTTATAGCTACGTGATATTTACCAATGCCAGAGTTGGAAGTATCCGTAGTTGAATATTCACTGGCGTCAGAGTCAGAAATATTATAAGCAAATTATCATAGCGTAAACTAATAAACATTTAGCAATTTAAGATGAAACTAGCAATGCAGCCTGCCTCAGGCAGGACGTTTAAGGGGTGATAATATCTTCCCTTTTGCCTAACTAGTCCCGAACCATAGAATCTCTGTTGACCAGTTAGGGTTCCTAGTGACCATAATACCAGGTGGCGAATCCTTAAACAAAGAATATTCTCATCAAGGGACAGGATGCCAGAAATCCGTTCTTTCCAAAGATTTAAAGAAATTTTTAAAGCCGTCGTGATGTTGGGTGTGACAAACCTGAAATCCCATATGGCGATTCCCTTTAACCAAAGCTACATGAGATCCCATCTGGCGACCTCATTTAACCAAAATAAAATAATGTGTAAAAAGTGATCTCATTGTAATTGGTGACCTACCTAGGTGGAAAGAATGTAAAAAACGGTCTCATTATGATGGTTGACCTACCCAAATAAAAAGAATGTGAAGTGTGGTCTCATTATGATGGGGACCTACCCAGATGGAAAAAAAAAATGAAGTGTGATCTCATTGTAAGGGGTGACTTACCTAAAGAAAAGAAAAGAATGGTCTCATTGTAATGGGTGACCTACCCAAGTGGAAGTATGGCCTCATTGTAAAGGATGACCTACCCAAGTGGAAGAATGGCCTCATTGTAATGGGTGACCTACCTAGGTAAAAAAAACATGGAGAATTGATTGCGTTGTAATGGGTGACCTACCCAGAAAAATGGTGGCGATGACTCAAAGGTGCATTCGAAAGGAGGTAGGATTAGAAAACACACTACCTGAGAAGTGAGGGCTCAAAGGCGCGCTCAAAAGGAGATAGGGTTAGAAAATACACTACCCGAGATGATGGCTCAAAGGCGCACTCGAAATGAGATAGGGTTAGAAAACACTCTACCCAAGAGATGGTGGCTTAAAGGCGCACTCGAAATGAGGTAGGGTTAGAAAACGCACTACCTAATAGGTGGTAGTTCAAAGGCGCACTCGAAATGAGGTAGGGTTAGAAAACGTACTACCTGAGAAGTGAGGGCTCAAAGGCGCACTTGAAATGAGGTAGGGTTAGAAAACACACTACCTAAGAAATGGTGGCTTAAAGGCGCACACAAAAGGAAGTGAGGGCTCAAAAAAGCACTCGAAATGAGGTAGGGTTAGAAAACGCACTACCCAAAAGGTGATGATGAAACACCGATCTGACAATGTTGAAAACCATGCATTATGATCAATATGCATGTACACGTACCTGAGAAATATAGGTCCCCATTTCTTCATGGTGTCATTCTTTTCTCAAAAGTTGGAGTGTTGATAGTAAACATCGATGGTTTTATCCCTCTTGCTTACTCGAGTCATATCATGTAATCTTGACCTCTAGGAAGGACTTGATGTCAACATATTTCTTTGTCCTCCACCCTTAATCTCAAGGGTTGTCAATTTTGCCCGACATATTACTAAGAAAGGGAATCCTGGAGCCAGCCCTATCATGCATATTTTTTATTGCCCCCTAGCTTGATCATGCCCCCAAGTATTCAAATCAGGTTTGGGGACGAGGCTCTACAAAGGAAGGTTTAACAAGGAGTTGTTTTCATGTAGAAAGTTTTGGAATTTCAAAGCTATTTCAGACACAGAAATCATTTCAAAGCGAACTCATTCTGAAGAAATTCAAGTTATTCCTATTGAGAGGTTTTCAGAAGTGATGAAAACTTTTCTATTTACTTTTGGTGAACAATGTGAAGTGACGCTTAGCTGGTCAAAAATGGTTCAAATTACAATTTGAAGGTTACAGAGAACCGATTTTCAAAGCATTTATTTTATTTGTATGAATAATGATTTGGTTCGCATGAAAAAGCATGTCTACCGATCTAGATTGCTTGCCTTTGATTAGAAAGGGCTTAATTAGGCACGTAATGTAGGCTTGGGCTATTGGTTATGAAGAAAATGATATTTGTAGGCTCAAAAGGTTTTTAAGGGATTTCAAGACTAAGGATCAATTGTGCGTGTTTCTTAACCTTTTGTCTTTTGAATTGTCTTTTCAAAATGGTCTATCATGCCCTCCATTGTTGGGTTTGGGCTCTTTCTCTTTGCTTTTGTTTTTTTCATATGGTTTTGAGTATCATTGACACGACCAAAAGCTTGATGTCTCTTCCCAAGTGCAGGAGTGTCGAAGTAATAAATAACCCGGTAAGACCGGGGTCGAACCACAGAGAGGTTAATTGTATAAATTATAAATAACAAGACAACAACAACAACAACAACAACAACAATAATACTCAGTACGTGGCGTTGTTATACCTGAGAATGATCTAAAGATCGGGTCACAGGTTTCCAGCCTATATACTGACTTTATGAAAAGATCAAATATATATATTATATAATATAAACAGAATGTAAATAATAATAATAATAACAATGATAATAATAATAACAACAGAAGATGAAGAAATTAATGAGAACTTTTGAGATAAAAGATTAACGTAAGGATTAAACAATGATAAAAACAAATGTCAAGGTTAGAGGATCCACTAATGGTACTTCAAACAAGTATAAATATAAACTCTTATTACTCAATTGGAAACCACACATAAAGGAGGTTCCAATCAGATTATAAATTGTTAACATGATTACATTAATTATCTTATTCGAATAAAGCTAATACTTGTAAATGTTGGCAGGCATTCATGATTATAACTTATGTTAACAACAAATCAAGTCCCTTTCATAGCTCAGGTGTCGGTTATACCATACAGTATGGGCTATGAAAGTAACCAAGTATTTGTTGTACCAAGTGTTATACAACATAAATCTAGATTAACCATTTAACAAGCAAAGTATTAAAAGTGAACAAGATAACAAATATAAAACATGTTAGTATCCAAACGTTAAGGTCCATGTTAAGTTTATATTATACTTATTCTTACACCATTAGTGTACCCTTTTACCTTGACATAATTAACTTAGCTAAACATAATGAAAGAAAGAAACATAAATGAACAAGATAAGAACATAAATGAGAAAGAAGTTAACTAAGTAAAGGAAAGGAAATGAAGTGCATAAACTTGATATTAATGAAAAGCAAAACATAAGCAATACAAAGAGAGAAAGCAAGAGCATGATCTTGATCTGGAAACCAAGATGCCTCAATACATGGTAAGTTGCCTCCTTTTATAGGCCAAAATTTGGAACTATTGATTTGTTGACTAATTGATGAGTGGGTGGCCACATCTTGACTAGATAACAATCCTTATCTTCTTGTCTGATCAAGACGTCATTGATAACATCATAATTTGCCCAGAATCCTCAAGAATGTTCTAGGAAATTGTCTCAGCTTTCCAACAAAAAAAAATGAGGTCATTTGGACTTCTAGAACTCAAGATATGGGCTGAACACTAAATAGTGTTTGGGCTGCAGGACAGCTTCGGACTTCTTCGTTGTTCCTTCAATTTGGACTTCAAAAACGACCTTTTCAAATCTTGGGCTCCTCATAAAAGTTGTAGGCCTTTGTCTTACCTTTCCATCCATATAAAGTGGACCTAAATCCGAAATCTAGAGCTCCAGATATGATCCAATTACCGAGCAATGTTCCGGTTTGGACTGCACCGACATCTCTTTTCTAAGTTTGGCCATCTCTTTGTCCTTTTAACTTTCAATGCTTAAACTCATCAATCAATCCTTTTATTTATGTGATAGTCCTGCATTTAAAATGAGCATTTACCATAAATTAAGGTATCTTATAATATCAAAACTTGTTATTATAAAACATGCTTTAGTTAAGGAGTTATTGATACTTCAAGTGCAAAATGATGATATAAAACCTTGATAAAACATGCACTTTTAAGTATTAATCACACCCCCCAACCAGCTTATTACTAGTCCCTAGTAATCTAAAGCGTTAAAATAGAGAAACAATTTGCAAGTTCCACAAAGCAAGGCATTCATCATTCAACTTCCATTAATCTATCCAGATAAACAAACTCTCATTAAATTTATATTCCTGCTTCATACTTCGTAAACAAGATATTAATAAACCTTCTTTTTTGTGTGCTCAATGAAAACATAGATGATGGGGCTTTTGTTGGAAGAAAACAATATTATGTTCAAATGTTTAAGGTGAACTTCCTTGGGTTGGATTATTATTTTTTTCTTTCTTCTTCTTTTTTTTTTCTTTTTTTTTTCTTTTTATTTATATACACATACAACTTAAAACACAATGTATCTTTAACCCGTGTAACGAGTTTTAGGCTAATGACTCCCAGACCAGTTGATCTTAGGGCATTAGGTGTTGAGACACCCCTACGAGCTTAACAACTCGGGTTGCAGATACTGATACGTAGATAGTGCAATGTTTGATTCCCTTAAGCTTTTCTCCTTTAACCCATGTAACAAGCTTTGGGCCAATAGCTCCCAAGTCAGTTGACTTTAGGGTATTAGGTGTTAAAACACCCCTTCGGGCTTAATTGCTTAGGTTAGGGAGGCTACGAAACCAAACTTATCCACGTTTTATTATCATCAATACTATCTCTTTTTTTTTTTTTTTTTTTTTTTTTTTTTTTTTTTTTTGAAAATTATATACTATCCTTTTCCCTTAGTTGTTACCTTCAACAAAAGAACATAATTAATGTAATAATCCAATGTGCAACCCACAATCATATGTTAAAGTGTGTGTGTGAAAATGAAGGTTTAATAATACTTGTTAAATGAGTATAAAAGCAGAATCAAGTGATAACAATGTGAGAGTTTGTAAACCTGAATATTTCAAGAAGTATTATGATAGACCTTGGTAATGAAACTTACTAAGATGCGTCTCTAGAGTCAATAAAATTGATTCCATACTCTGCCATCCTAATAACAATTTTGTCAAATGGTTTTAATAATAGCAAAAACAGTTAGCAAGTTAGTATTTATTTATTTATTTTTTTTTTTTTTTTTAAACTACTACCCTCTCCCCCCAACCAAAACGAGACATTGTCCTCAATGTTCGAAGGTAGAAAGATAGAGTATAGAAGACATCACCTGAAAACAGCGAACAATGACAAACCTGAAACACACTTAAACAAACATAAGAAGTAACAAAACAAAAATAATATGCTATTAATAAAACCAAAAGACACAAGGTTTCACAGATGAAGGCTCAAAAATCTAATCTAAGCTTTTTTACGGCTTTCCTTAGTTGACCAATCTAGACGACTCATGCAGGGATCAATGACAGGGGTGAAAGATTGTAGTTGGTCAATCAATTGTTCAGCAGTAGCAGCAGAGATTATGATTCGTCGTGCCGAAGATGTTAGAAATTCCTGTTCCACAGCTTGATCAAGGAAAGACAGCAACTTATCATAAAAACCATTAAACATTTAACAAACCTATGGGTTTATGGTGAATGTGCAGTTGGGCCCAAGATGAAATATGAAAGATCTCTTCCAATGTGCCCAGACCACCTGGTAAGGCAATGAAGGCATCAGCATGGTTAAACATGGTATTCAGTCGGTCAGACATTGTTGGGACATGTAGTTCTTCTCCAATTGTTTTTCCAATGATGTCCCCATTTGCTAAAGCTTTGGGGACAACCCCCAAAACTTGACTGCCTCCTAAAAATGCAGCCATTGACACACCTCCCATTAACCCAAGGCTACCTCCCCCATACACTAAATGAATCTTTCTCTCAGCTAGTACCCGGCCAAGATGATTTGCTGATTCTAAAAACTCTTTTTCTTTCCCAGAACTGGATCCACCGAAAACACAAATATTTCTTATATGATGACTTGAGGAACCTGCCATTTCTACACACTTCTATATTTGATGAATATATGGGATGAGTAGAAATGAAGGGAAGGAAGAGAAGAATTTATAGATGAAAAAGTGAAAATGCAATCATACCACCTATATGTAGGCCAGCTGTAGTCTCACAAACTCTCTCTCTCTTTATTAATTATTTATTTTGAAAAAGCATGTATGTACAGGTAGTTGTGATTGTGGCTCACATCTTCCCTTGGTTTTACGTCCAAGAACGGCTTAAACGCCCTCTATGGGTCGGGATAGGCTTTCCCATCCAGTTTTCTTAAAAACTGGCAAACAGGGTCTTTTTTTAGTCAGATTCCCAAGACTAAGTCGATCATGTTCTTTATGGAATTGTGGCCATAAATCATGAATTACACGATGTACATCTCCACTAGGATGCGTCTCAAGGGTCAACAAAAGATTATCTAAAGACCCCTTACTCAGGCCATCCTTAATGAATTGTATCTTATCTTCACGGTTTACAGATACCATTCCTAAAGAACGACATGTTGCATTACAAGTCCATCTGGCACATCTGTGACAGACTTTCAGTCGTTTTTGCACGACGTTTCTTTGCAAAAGTGCTTTTACCTGTTCCAGGCATGTGTGAAATGAAAGAATTGAATGACTCACCTGATAATCGAACCTTTGCTTCAATTAACCAACGGATATCTTCAGGGAATTCCATGATTCATTAAACAACCTCAATCTTGCACACCTAGCACGGTAAATTTTATTAATCGCATTTGGAGGCAAAGCGGGAAAATACCTTTTCAACTTTTCAAGAGTGGTGTCCATTTTCAAAAGAGAATTAGAGAAGCGATTCAAAGAAGGAAGAAAGAGCTAAGAATTATACAAACATATACAGATATCAGTTATTTGGGAAACTGAAAAAACCGACTTAAGTCACGGAGTACCGTTATCCGCCATTTGACCGGGGTGAAAGAGAGACTAGCAAAACAACAAAACACAAAACAATGTGAGAAAAAGAATCAATCTTTATATACAGGATCACTCAATTCAATAGAGTCATTTCAACCGAAAAATTATCAAAATAAACTTTCAAACGATGCCCATTTACCTTGAAAACATTGCCATTCTTTGGATTCTCAATATCACAGGCCCCATATGGATACACATGTTTCACAATAAAAGGACCGCTCCATCTTGTTCTTAGTTTTCCAGGAAATAAATGGAGTCGAGAATTATAAAGCAAGACTTTTTGACCAACATTGAATGTTTTTCTCAGTATTTTCTTGTCATGAAACTCTTTAATTCTTGCTTTATGAATTTTTGAATTGTCATATGCATCATTTCTTATTTCCTCAAGCTCATTTATTTGCAATTTTCGCAGCTGACTAGCATCATCAAGGCTTGAATTGAAAGCTTTAATAGCCCAATAAGCTTTATGTTCAATTTCCACAGGCAAGTGACAAGGTTTTCCATAGACTAGTCTATAAGGTGACATACCTAATGATGTTTTATAAGCAGTTCGATAAGCCCAAAGTGCATCATTAAGTCTTAAAGACCAGTCTTTCCTATTAGGGTTCACTGTTTTCTCCAAGATCTGTTTGAGCTCCCTATTAGCAAGCTCTACTTGTCCACTTGTCTGAGGGTGATAAGGGGTGGCAACTTTATGTGTGATTCCATATTTCTTCATTAAAGACTCAAATGGCTTGTTGCAAAAAGTGTGTTCCACCGTCACTTATCATGGCTCGAGGGATTCCAAATCGACTTAAAATGTTTTCTTTCAAAAACTTTATCACTATTTTGTGATCATTGGTTCGACTTGGAATTGCCTCTATCCATTTTGAAACATAATCTACTGCGACCAATATGTACAAGAAACCAAATGATGGAGGAAATGGACCCATGAAATCTATACCCCAACAATCAAAGATCTCAATGACAAGAATAGGGTTTAAAGGCATCATGTGACGTTTCGAAAATAGATCCCAACTTTTGACAATTTTCACAAATCTTACAGAATGCATGTGAGTCTTTGAACATGGTGGGCCAGTAAAATCCACTTTGTAAGATTTTTGCAGTTGTCTTTCTTGATGAGAAATGACCCCCACATGCCTCAGAATGACAAAATTTAATGACACTACTTTACCTCATTGTCAGGAATGCATCTTCGAAATATTTGATCAGGACAATATTTGAATAAATAAGGGTCATCCCAATAAAAGTTCTTCACTTCGTTCAAGAACTTTCTTTTGTCTTGGGTACTCCAATGAGCTGGCAATTGTCCTGAAACAAGAAAATTAACAATATTAGCAAACCAAGGCATCGTAGAGACAGAAAATAAAGATTCATCAGGAAAGTAGTCATCGATTGGTGTAATGTCAGATCTCGAATCGGTTGTCAATCTTGACAAATGATCTGCGACAACATTTTCGGTGCCTTTCTTGTCTTTGATTGTGATATCAAATTCTTGAAGTAACAAAATCCACCGCACCAATCTAGCCTTAGAATCTTTCTTAGAGAGAAGATATTTCAATGCTGCATGATCACTAAAAACAACAACAGGTGAGCCAACAAGATAAGATCTGAACTTGTCACATGCAAATACTACTGCAAGTAATTCTTTTTCAGTGGTAGTGTAATTCATTTGAGCACTATTTAAAGTTTTACTTGCATAGTAAATCACATAAGGTTTCTTATCTTTCCTTTGTCCCAAGACAGCACCCACGGCATAATCACTAGCGTCACACATTATTTCAAAAGGTAATGACCAATCAGGAGGTTGAATGACAGGAGCAGAAGTAAGCAAGTTTTTAAGTTTAACAAAGGCTTCCTCACAATGTTCAGTCCATTCAAAAATATTATCCTTTGTTAGAAGGTTACTCAAGGGCTTAGATATTACACTAAAATCTTTGATGAACCTTCTGTAAAAACCAGCATGTCCTAAGAATGATCTAACATCTTTAACAGATTTTGGTGTTGGTAAGTTGGCAATTAACTCGATTTTTAGATTTGTCAACCTCAATTCCTTTCGATGAAAACAATGTGACCAAGTACAATGCCGTTTGTTTACCATAAAGTGACATTTTTCCCAATTCAGTACAAGATTCTTCTCTTCACACCTGCTCAAAACCTTTTCTAAGTTAGTCAAACAATCATCAAATGAATCACCAAAAACAGAAAAATCATCCATAAAAATTTCAAGAAAACGTTCAACCATATCACTGAATATGCTAAGCATGCATCTTTGAAACGTGGCTGGTGCATTACATAATCCAAAAGGCATCCTTCGATATGCAAAAGTACCAAATGGACATGTGAAAGTAGTCTTCTCTTGATCTTCCAATGCAATTTCAATTTGATTGTAACCTGAATAACCATCTAGGAAACAATAAAATTCATGACCTGCAACTCTTTCTAGGATTTGGTCCATGAAAGGTAAAGGGAAATGATCTTTTCTAGTCATTGAATTAAGTTTCCTATAGTCAATGCACATGCGCCAACCCGTAACAGTCCTAGTTGGAATTAACTCATTTTTTCTCATTTGTTATCACAGTGACTCCAGACTTTTGGGTACAACTTGGGTAGGACTTACCCATTTGCTGTCAGAAAATAGGATAAATGATTCCATTATCTAGAAGCTTAATGACTTCATTTTTCACTACTTCTTTCATATTAGGATTAAGCCTTCGTTGCATTTCTCTAGAGGGTTTAGCATTTTCCTCCAAATAAATCCTGTGTGTGCAAATCAAAGGGTTAATTCCTTTTATGTCAGCTATGGTCCATCCTAATGCATTTTTGTGCATTTTCAAAGTCTGTAATAACTTACCTTCTTGATGCGCATTAAGTTTGGACGAGATTATTACCGGAAAAAGTTTCATTTCTCCCAAAAATGAGTATTTGAGATTAAATGGTAACGGCTTCAATTCAGGTTTTGGTGGTTGAACACTTGAAGGTATGGGCTCAATTGATCGTGGTGGCAATTCTTCAATTTGTGGTCTCCAATTGCATGCCTTTGATTCCTGAAAGTAGACCATTTGCAAATCATCAGATTCATCAATCTCAGTTTCACTAGAAGTGGTTTGAAATTGATCATGAACTAATTTTTCAATAAAGTCAACTTCCTGTAAATCATTATCATCTCCAGGTTGCTTGTAAATGTTGAAAATATTCATTTCCAATGTCATGTTTCCAAATGATAGCTTCATCAATCCATTCCTACAATTAATCAATGCATTAGAAGTGGCAAGAAATGGACGTCCTAAAATGATAGGAATTGAATTACATGCTTCAACAGGTTGCGTGTCCAAGACAACAAAATCCACAGGATAAATGAATTTATCAACTTGTACCAACACATCTTCAATTATTCCTCTAGGCACTTTTACAGATCTATCGGCGAGTAAAAGAGTTACAGAGGTTGGTTTTTAACTCACCTAGATTGAGACTCTGAAAAAACTGAATATGGAAGTAAATTCACACTAGCTCCAAGATCAAGTAAGGCTCTTTCAATTTTATGTTCTCCAATAAAGCAAGAAATTGTAGGACAACCAGGGTCTTTATATTTCAAAGCATTTATTGTTCTGAAGAATGGCACTTACTTGTTCGGCTAAAAAGGCTTTCTTTTTCACATTCAATTTTCTCTTCACAGTGCACAGATCTTTCAAAAATTTAGCATAGGAAGGAACCTGTTTAATAGCATCCAACAAAGGTATATTGATCCTTACCTGTTTGAAAATTTCAAAGATTTCAGAGTTGTGACTAACTTTCCTTTGTTTGATCATGGCATGAGGAAATGGAAGTGCTGGCGGGGAATCAGCCTTTTCTTTGCAATGTTCAGGTTCAACCCCTTCCTTACCCTCAGAGATAGACTCATCATCTTTCTCACAAGGTTCAAGAATAGGTTTTTCAATAACCTTACCACTACGAAGAGTGATGACTGATTTGACTTGATCCATGTGTTGGCTTCCAGAACTACTTGCATTTGCATGGTATTGCCCCTTTGGATTTTGCTGTGGTTGAGAAGGAAACTTACCTTTCTCTTGGAAACTGAGAGCAGATGTTAATTTTGCAAGAGCATCTTTAAAATCAGTCATGCTTTGAGCAAGTTGAGTGTTGATTGTCTCCTGCTTTTCAATGAATGCATGCAATGTTTCCTCAAAATTTCTTCTAGGAGGTGGAGCATAAGGAGGTGCATATCCATGAGAATTTTGGAAATTATGGTGTGCTTGAAACGGTGGATGTGAAGTTTGTGCATTGTTGCTATCACTCTTCCAACTAAAATTTGGGTGATTTCTCCAACCAGGGTTATATGTTTGTGAGTATGGGTTATGGTTGGGTCTTTGGAAACTGTTTAAAGCATGGGCTTGTTCATGGAGGCATTCCTTGAAAGAAGGCAAAGTTGGACAATCATTGGTTGCATGCTCATTTGTTTCACAGATTTGACACACAATGTCTTGAACAGATTTTAATTGACCACTCTTTTTTAATTCTAGTGCCTCGACTTTTCTAGCTAAAGATGCAAACTTGGCTTGGAGGTCATGATCTTCCCTAAGGTTGTGCATACCCCCACTAGATGTATGAGGTTGAGTTTTACCTGGTGCCTCATAAGTACCTGTGGTGTCCCAATTTTGAGCATTTTCGGCTAGCAAGTCTAGGTACTCCATTGCTTCATTAGGGTCTTTATCTTCAAAGGTTCCATTGCACATCAATTCAACCATTTGCCTATCTCTAGGTGTTAAACCTTCATAAAAATGTGAAACCAATCTCCATGTTTCAAAACCATGATGTGGGCAAGTATTAAGCAAATCTCGATACCTATCCCAACATTGGTAAAATGTTTCTCCTGGCTTTTGAGTGAAAGTGATGATTTGTCTTTTGAAAGAGTTTGTTCTATGAGATGGAAAAAACTTCTTTTAAAAATTGTTGTTGCATATCATCCCAAGCACGAATGGATCCTGGTCTCAAATTTTGTAGCCATGTTTTAGCTTTATCTTTTAATGAAAAAGGAAAAAGCTTTAATCGAATGGTGTTCATGCTACAATTTGAGTCATTATAGGTATTACAGACCTCCTCAAAATTCCCTTAAATGCAAGTATGGATTTTCTAAGTCTAAGCCATGAAAAGATGGTAAAAGTTGAATAATGCCTGGCTTAAAATTAAAATGAGATGCATCAGGAGGGAAAACTATGCATGAGGGTGCACTTGTTCTTGTGGGATTCATGTGGTCTCTAAGTGTTCTCATACGGTTATTCTCATTATTCTCATTATGAAGTGATTGATTATCTTCTTCGGCCATATTTTCTGAAAATGATGAGGATACCCTACAAAGTCTACCACTTAATGTACGTGACCAAACTCTCATGCACGTGTAAGAAGAGAATAAAAGCAAGAAAAGAAAATAAAAGAAAAAGAAACAAAAACAAAACAAAGGAAACAAAAATAGATAAAATGAAAAGTGAAAAGAGAAAATAAATTAAATATTATAATTTATACAAGAATTTACCTCCCCGGCAACGGCGCCAAAAAACTTGACACGACCAAAAAGCTTGATGTCTCTTCCCAAGTGCAGGAGTGTCGAAGTAATAAATAACCCGGTAAGACCGGGGTCGAACCACAGAGAGGTTAATTGTATAAATTATAAATAACAAGACAACAACAACAACAACAACAACAATAATACTCAGTACGTGGCGTTGTTATACCTGAGAATGATCTAAAGATCGGGTCACAGGTTTCCAGCCTATATACTGACTTTATGAAAAGATCAAATATATATATTATATAATATAAACAGAATGTAAATAATAATAATAATAACAATGATAATAATAATAACAACAGAAGATGAAGAAATTAATGAGAACTTTGAGATAAAAGATTAACGTAAGGATTAAACAATGATAAAAACAAATGTCAAGGTTAGAGGATCCACTAATGGTACTTCAAACAAGTATAATATAAACTCTTATTACTCAATTGGAAACCACACATAAAGGAGGTTCCAATCAGATTATAAATTGTTAACATGATTACATTAATTATCTTATTCGAATAAAGCTAATACTTGTAAATGTTGGCAGGCATTCATGATTATAACTTATGTTAACAACAAATCAAGTCCCTTTCATAGCTCAGGTGTCGGTTATACCATACAGTATGGGCTATGAAAGTACCAAGTATTTGTTGTACCAAGTGTTATACAACATAAATCTAGATTAACCATTTAACAAGCAAAGTATTAAAAGTGAACAAGATAACAAATATAAAACATGTTAGTATCCAACGTTAAGGTCCATGTTAAGTTTATATTATACTTATTCTTACACCATTAGTGTACCCTTTTTACCTTGACATAATTAACTTAGCTAAACATAATGAAAGAAAGAAACATAAATGAACAAGATAAGAACATAAATGAGAAAGAAGTTAACTAAGTAAAGGAAAGGAAATGAAGTGCATAAACTTGATATTAATGAAAGCAAAACATAAGCAATACAAAGAGAGAAAGCAAGAGCATGATCTTGATCTGGAAACCAAGATGCCTCAATACATGGTAAGTGCCTCCTTTTATAGGCCAAAATTTGGAACTATTGATTTGTTGACTAATTGATGAGTGGGTGGCCACATCTTGACTAGATAACAATCCTTATCTTCTTGTCTGATCAAGACGTCATTGATAACATCATAATTTGCCCAGAATCCTCAAGAATGTTCTAGGAAATTGTCTCAGCTTTCCAACAAAAAAAAAATGAGGTCATTTGGACTTCTAGAACTCAAGATATGGGCTGAACACTAAATAGTGTTTGGGCTGCAGGACAGCTTCGGACTTCTTCGTTGTTCCTTCAATTTGGACTTCAAAACGACCTTTTCAAATCTTGGGCTCCTCATAAAAGTTGTAGGCCTTTGTCTTACCTTTCCATCCATATAAAGTGGACCTAAATCCGAAATCTAGAGCTCCAGATATGATCCAATTACCGAGCAATGTTCCGGTTTGGACTGCACCGACATCTCTTTTCTAAGTTTGGCCATCTCTTTGTCCTTTAACTTTCAATGCTTAAACTCATCAATCAATCCTTTTATTTATGTGATAGTCCTGCATTTAAAATGAGCATTTACCATAAATTAAGGTATCTTATAATATCAAACTTGTTATTATAAAACATGCTTTAGTTAAGGAGTTATTGATACTTCAAGTGCAAAATGATGATATAAAACCTTGATAAACATGCACTTTTAAGTATTAATCAATCATCATATTGATTTTTTTTTTTGCTCAAAATTTTTTTATCCTTTGGATTTTTCTTCATGCCCCTATCTTTGGTTTGGGTACCTTTAATGATTGAGAATTTTCTTTTATGCCCACTAGTGTTGCTTGGGCACTTTCAATCATTAAGGCTTTTTTCTATGTCATCGCACTTGCCCCCAGTGTGGGGTGTGATCCTAACCAAGACTATTTATCTCAGGAAAAGCATTAGGCTTAAAAAGGGACTGTAAATGATCGTTGTTAGGTTTTGAACAAAGATGATTAGTCAGTTGGAAGGAACTTCCTAGAGTTATTTCTCAATATTTGCTCGAGTAAGCTAGATGCGAGTCACACTTGTTTTTAAAGACTCCAACTCTTCTTGAAAATGGACATGTAATCTATATGATGACCTCGTTAGAGACCTACTCTTCTTAGACTCATTAGAGACCTACATTTCTTCCCGGTGCATGCATGATAAATGTATGAACATGTAATCTATATGATGACCTCGCTATTCGAGAGGTGACATATGATCGTAACTCTTGCATGATGAAACAAGAATCTTAATTCTTGCGCAAACTCTACAATGAAAATTTTCTAAGTGACGGTTGTTGCTACCCAATTTTTAACCCATGTTTTGATATTTTTTCATAAAAATCCAAAAATAGCAAAAAACATCGAAAATCCAAAAAATATGTTTTTTAATATATTTGCATCGTTTTTAGCATTTTCAACGTCGTCTAAAAAGAATTTAAATTTTCAAAGGTCTTTCAAACGCGTTCAACTTTTCACGCTCCATTTTTAAAATCATTGATTTTTCTCATTGAGTCGACGTTGATATTGCTCGTTTTCAAAAAATACAAAAAAATTAAGAAAAATCAAATTTGCAAAAAGAAAGAAGTTGAGGGACCAAGTTTGAAAACCTAGCAACATTTTTACCTATAAATACTAGTCTTCAACACACACAAGGGGGGCAATTTTGCATAAATGAAAAAAAAACACAAAAAACTCTAAAAATCATAACCCTTTCTTCTCCCTCCCTAAAGCTGCCGTGATTTTCCCATCTTTACCAAAAAGGAAGTCACCGCCCCCCTCAGGCTATTGAGTTTCCATCCCAACAGACGCGGCTATCTTTTTGCTCACCCACCTCTCTCTTTTTGTTCTTGGTTCAGTAACCATTCAAGTCTTCCTCTCCATTTGCCCGAAACCAATCGGTCTTCTCCCCATTTTCCAGCACCCGAAGACCAGCCCCCTCCTCTCCTCCCGCTGACCTAGCTCTGACTAACCTCTCTCTCAACCACTGTGAACTGACCACCCTCTCACTCTCCTCTCAGTCGGTCTTCGCCGTCAGCAGCAGCGTCCCCCACGAACCCAAATCGGTCCGTCGCTCCTTCCTCATCTGTTCTTTCAGCCGCTCCCGTCTCTGCCAAAAAGAGACCCAGCTCTCGTCGGCCAGCCTTCTACTACAACTGAGACACACGGCGCCCACAGACCCACCGCTAGAATTACTCAGCAGCGGCCACAGAAGACTGCCACCGCTAAGCTTGCCATCTGCAGAAGAAAAAGGAACCGGGAGGAAAAGAGAATAGAAGCGAAACAGATCTAAACAAAGATTAAAATAAACTCGTTTGGGTGTTTTACTATTTTGCAGGTGATGAAGATCCTCACCGCCAACAGGGAAAGAAAGAGGAGATGAAGTTGAGCCAAACCCACCCGGCTTCTAAGTTTTTATGCAGTGGCGGCGCGTGGGAAGGACTCGCCGCCACTGTTCATGCAGGTCCAGGAGGTTCCCAGCACTGTTATGGATTTTTTGGGGGTCTGTTTGTAATTTTCAGATTGTTTAATGTAATATTTGTTTAGTTTTGAGTTTTTGTAATTTGTATTTTGTAAATGTGGAAGCAAAGAAAAGAAACAAAAATATAGTAAAAGGGAATGTGTGTGTTTATATTTGTTTTATGGATTTGTTTTATTTTTTATATATATTTTTATGATAAAATCGCAAAGGCAAAAGAAGAATTTAATATTTTGATTTGCTCACGGTTCAGAATTATTAACTTATACATAAGTTGTATTACTAATATCCGATGAAAAGATAAAATTTTAAAACTTTTTTAACACGTCAAAGCCATGAAACAACTTACCTCAGGTAGGGTGCGTTAGGGGTGCTAATACCTTCCCTAACCACAACCAGTCCCTTACCCGTAAATTTCTAACAAAACCAGTACATCCGGTTTTCTAGTAGCCTTCAATAAATTACAAGGTGGTGACTCCCAATGTATCAAACTCAAGCAAACGCATAACGAAAAATCGCCAGATAGACACCGCACGGGTGACGTTGGACAACGATCATTGTGTCACACATATGTCTTAAGTTCAAGATGCTTCAAGAAGGGTTTGTCCTTATGCAAATAACGATAGCACATACAACCTAAGGACAAGTTCTATTTATTATGTGAACATGGGTTGGGTAGGTTTTCTACCTGGTCTCAAAAGGACCGGGGTAAAAACCATGGCTCAAAGTGTGCCTCATGAGTTGTTCAATCTAAAGTAAAAAGCTGCCCGAGTTGGCCCGTTTAGGCCGGTGCCGACGCTGTCTCGTTGCCATTCAAACTGAACTTTTCAGTTGGAGTTGTAAAGAAATTGCAAGGGATCATCGGCGTGCATGTTTTGTTAGATTTGGTGGAGACATGAAGCATTAAATACACTTGAAAAGTAACCATCCAGTCAACATTCACGGGCAAAAACAGGGAAGACGATGAACAGTGCCAGACGATGTGTCGTCTGATCCTTTTAAAAAAAAAAAACTCACATTGGCGTCGTTTCAAGTTAAATTAGGGATTTAAACTGATTTTTAATTTAGTCCTCAATCTTTAAATTTCATTCAATTGAACCCCTAATTGACCATAAATTTTTGATTTAATGCAATTAAGCCCCTGATGAACTTCAATTTGAACCCCGAAGTTACGCGTTGTTTATAATATGGTCCTTGGTCTTGGAATATTTCAATTTAACCCCTAATTGACCATTAAAATTTCAATTTCTTCAATTTTACCCCTTGGTTTTTGTCAATTAAGCCCCTATAGTTTGGCGTCTTTTGCAGATTGGTCCTTGGCTGTGAATTTTGTCAATTTAACCCTTAATTTACCCCAAAACTTTAATTGTCTTGCAATTGAGCCCCCAATTTCAATCAATTAGCTTGGTAAAAATTCAATTTGGTCTCTTAAAATTCCAATATTCTCAATTAAACCCAAATTAGGCTCCCAAACTTACTTTTTCACCACTTAAGCCCCAAATAAAATTAATTTGACCCATTTAAAGTATAATTAAGTCCTTGCACTTAATTAAATCCTTCAATTGGACCCAAAATAATTCTTAAACATAATTAAAATTCAATTTGGCCCATGATTAAATCAAATTGGCCTATTAAAAAATTTAATTATGTCATTGAACTTAATGTTTTATACAAATTTGTCCAATAATAATTTATTTTTGACCTTGAATTTGAATTTTTTTTCTCCATTTTTGGGCATATTGGGGTAAAATTAGGCCTTGAAGTCTTTCCAAAAATTACAACTTGATTCCCTGGCCTGCTTTCTCCATGTTGTTAGCCTTTATTTTATTTTATTTTATTTTTATTTT
The DNA here is from genome assembly GCF_005239225.2 of Populus alba. Classification (NCBI taxonomy): domain Eukaryota; kingdom Viridiplantae; phylum Streptophyta; class Magnoliopsida; order Malpighiales; family Salicaceae; genus Populus; species Populus alba. The sequence continues at coordinate 21,391,192 of NC_133302.1, read as the reverse complement.
GTAAAAGAAATTGATTTTTAGGGAATAACCTAGAATTGGGTTATGATAGTTGCCTTCCTCTTTACAATATTTATGATAGAAAGTCTCGAAAGAGACTTTAGAGTAAGCGTTGTAAAGAAGAAAAAGAAAAATGAGAGATGATGGACTCATCATATTGAGAAATGACAAATCATTTTGAGGGCTAGAAAGCGCACTTAGAGTAAAAACTTGAAGAAAATTCAAAGATTTTGAAGTGGTCGAATTGTGATAGGTGACCTACCTAGAGAAAATTGAAAAAAGTTTTTTGAGGTGGTTTTATTGTAATGGGTGACCTACTTAGGTGAAAAACATAAAGAGTTTTCAAAGTGGTGAAAAATATATAGATTTTTCAAAGTAGTCTTGTTGTAATGGGCGACCTGCCCAGGTGAAAAATACAAAGATTTTTCAAAGAGATGACAAATGTAGAGATTTTTTTTAAAGAGGTGAAAAACACGAAGATTTTTCAAAGTGATCTTATTGTAATGGGCGACCTGCCTAGGTGAAAAATAAAAGGAGTTTTTAAAGAAGTGAAAGATACAAAGATTTTTTAAAGTGGTAAAAAATACAGAGATTTTGTAAAGTGGTGAAAAATACAGGGATTTTTCAAAGTGATCTTATTGTAATGGGCGACCTGCCCAGGTGAAAAATACAAAGATTTTTCAAAGTGATGAAAAATGCAGAGATTTTTCAAATAGGTGAAAAATATAGAGATTTTTCAAAGTGGTGAAAAATGCAGAGATTTTTCATAGTGATCTTGTTGTAATGGGCGACCTACTCAAATTAAAATTTTAGAGGTGCTGAGAAATGCGAGAATTTTTCAAAATGGTTTCATTGTAATGGGTAAACGGCCTAAAATGAAAGATTTTATAGGTGGTGAGAAATGAAAGGATTTCTTAAAAAAAATGGAAGATGAAGATAGTTTTCAAAGAGGTCTAATTGTGATGGGTGACCTACCCGGGTGAAATGTCTTGAAGAGACGGCATGATAGGGCTCGAAGACATTGTTCAAGAGATGGAAGCTCAAAGGAGCATTCGAAAAGAGATAGTACTAGAAGGGGAACGAGGGCTAAAAAACGCACTCGATGGGAGGTAGGGTTAGAAAATGCACTACCTGAGAGGTGAGGGCTCTAAGGCATACTCAAAAGGAGATAGAGTTAGAAAACACACTACCCATGAGGTGAGGGCTCAAAGGCACACTTGAAAGGAGGCAGGGTTAGAAAATGCACTACCTAAGGGGTGAGGGCTCGAAGGCGCATTAAAAAAGAGGTAAGGTTAAAAAACACACTACCCATAATGTGAGGGCTCAAAGGCGTATTCAAAAGAAGGTAAGGTTAGAAAACACAATACCTGGGAGATAATGGCTCAAAGGCCCACTTAAAAAGAGGTAGGGTTGGAAAACGCACTACCTAAAGTGGTTGAGAGCTCTAAGGCACACTCAAAAGGTGGCAGGGTTAAAAAACACACTACCCATGAGGTAAGGGCTCGAATGCGCACTCAAAAAGCAGTATGGTTGGAAAACGAACTACCTAAAGTGGTCGAGGGCTCAAAGACGCACTCGAAAGGAGGTAGGGTTAGAAAATGCACTACCTAAAAGGTGGTCGACGACTCAAAGGGGCACTCAAAAAGAGGTGGGATTAGAAAACACAATACCTGAGAGATAATGGCTCAAAGGCACATTCAAAAGGGAGATAGGGCTAGAAAGCATATTATTTGAATGATGAGGGCTCAACAGCCCGTTCAAAAAGAGGTGACGATGAGACACCGATTTGTCAAAGATGAAAGTAATGCATCATGATCAATATTCATGTATACTTACCTGAGAAATATAGGTCTCACTTTCTTCATAGGATTGTCATCTCAAAAGTTTGAGTTTCTAATAGTAAGCTTTGATGGCTCTTTCCACTTTTGCTTACTCAAGTCATATCTTATGATCTTGACATCTAGGAGGGACCACCATACTTGTTTTTCCATAAACCTTTATCTGAAGGATTGCCGGCTATGCATTATATCTCATCTTTTCTTAGAAGAGGAATCATAAAGCCAACCCTATATGTTTTGGTGGATTTCCCCTAGTTTGATCATGTCTCCAAGTGTTCAATTTGGGTTTTCCTTACAGATGAGGTTATGTGGAAGAAGATCTGGTTATTTACAAGTTGTTTTCATGAAGAATTTTTGGAATTTCAAAGTTATTCCAAAAAACTCATTTCGATGTTTGTTCAAAACAAACTTGTTCTAAAAAATTCAAGCAATTCTTATGGATAGGTTTTAATGAGTGTCAAATTTTTTTTTTTTGCTTTAGATGAAGTGAAATGATGTTTGATTGGTCAAAATAGGTTCAAGATCCAATCTGAGGGTTTCAAAGAACCAGTTTTCAAAGCATTCATTTTGCTTGCATGAATAATGACTTGTTTTGCATGGGAATGTAAAGCCTACCAATCCATATTGCTTGCCTTTGATCAGAAAGGGCTTGATTGGGCACTTAACGTAGGCTTTGGCTCTTTGCTATGAAGAAAATTGATATTTATAGGTTCAAAAGGTGTTTAAGGGACTTTAAGACTAAGGATCACTAGTGCTTATATCCCAAAATCTGTTTTGGTTTATGAATTTCTAGACCTTCGAATTGATTTTCAAAATGGTCCATAGTGCCCCCCCTCAATGTTGAGCTTTTTCTTCTTTTGGTTTTGAGCATCATTATATTAGTGATTTTTATGGCATTCTCAAATCGTTTTAGAATTTTTTTCATGCCCCCCCCCCCAGCTTTGTTTGGACACTTTTGATCATTGGGGATTTTCTTTCATACCCCCTAGTGTTGTTTGGGCACTTTTGATCATTGAGGATTTCTTGCATGCCCCTAGGGTTGTTTGGGCACTTTTAGTCATTGAGGATTTTTTGCACATACCCACTAGTGTAGGGTGTGATCCCATCTACGGTTACTTTTTCAAGAAAAAGTTATTGGCTCAAGAGATTCTGGTTCGATCCCCAGTGGAGTCGTCATTCTGTCGCACCCCAAAAAAAATCCGACGCGCGGCATCGGCTGGCGATTTTTCGTCATGTTTTGCTGATTTGGTTCTTTAGAGTCGCCACCAGTAATTCATTGAGGGCTACTAGGAAACCTGATATACTGGTCTTGTCAGAGATCGCGGGTAAGAGACTGGTTGTGGTTAGGGAAGGTATTAGCACCCCTAACGCACACTACCTGAGGTAAGCTGCTTTGTGGACTTGATGTGTTAAAGAAGTTTTAAAAATTCTGTTCTTTCATCGAATTTTAGAAAATACAACTTACATGTAAGTTCATGATTCTTTATCCGTGATCAAATCAAAATATTAAATTCTTCTTTATTCTTGCAATTTTATCATAATAAAAAAAAACATTCATAAACAAAAATACACAATTCTAAGGCTTTGATAAATCAGAATAAATATATATATATTATATATATATATATATATATATATATATATATATATACACACACACATATAATAAATAGCTTGGGCTGGGCCTATATTGGCCCAGCCACAAGGCTGGACTCAGCCCAGCCGCATGGGCTGGGCTGATGTTCCGGCCCAAAATGCAACAGGGCTGGACTCAGCCCAGCCGCATGGGCTGGGCTGATGTTCCAGCCTGTCCAAAACAAAAAAACATTTAAATTCCCTTTTTTTATATAATTCAATAGCATAAAAAAAAAACAAACACACACAAACATTTCTTTTTATTTTTTTATTTTTTTATTTATCACTTTCTCTTTCTTTTCTTTTCTTTTCTTTTACATCATTTACAAAGTACAAAAAACAAATTCGAATCAACAAAAAAAAATTACATTAATCAATTTAAAATTTACAAAAATAGTACCCACAGCTCCAGAAATTGCAGGGAAACCCCTCTGCACCCGCGAAAACAGTGGCGGTGCGTCTTCCCACGCGCCACCACCACTGGCGGCGCGTGGGTTCACGCGCCGCCGCAGGAAAACGCCAGAGGCTGAATGATCTGGGATGTTTTCCATTCTACTCCCTTTCTGCAACGGCGGTGTGAAGTAAAACCACCTGCAAAGTCAAGAAAACACAACAACAGTAGATTTTAATTTTTCTTGCTCCTTCCCGGATCTGTTCTCAGGTCTTCTTCTCCGTTTCGGATCTGCAAATGGGTCTGTTGTGTTCTTCTTCTCTTCTGCTTCAGGTGGCCGGCGTGTGTCCAAAGAGCTGCTGGCGACTGGGTTTCAATCGCGCCTTTGCTGCTGCTGCTGGTGGGTTACTGGCGGTGTCCTCGGTGGTGCTGGAGCTGCTGGTTGCAGCCGTGCGTGGTGGAGGAGCGGCTGCGGGGTCGTCTTTGCTGCGGGAGGCAGAAGACGGGCAGATCTGTGGTGTCGGCCAGGTGAAGGAGACCGACGGGTCGGCTGAGAGGAGAAGGACGGCGCCGCTGCTGCCGCCACTGGGGGGGCAGAATGGAGGAGAGCAGATCTGCGATTGGCTGAGGGAGGGGGTTCGGCGTTGATGGGCCTGTGGCCGTTGGTCTTTTTCAGGTGAGAGAGGGCAGATTTGTGGCTTGGGGAAACAGATTGGCTGCTCCGGTTTGGTTTTGAAAGAGAGGGGACTGTCGGTTTGTTGCCGGCTGAGAAAAAAATCAAAGGCCAGGGGTGGCTTTGTTTCTCTGGTTTCGGCTGGAGAAGGAGTAGAAAATGGGGGCCAGGACTGGGAGACTGAGGGGGCCGGAGATGGAGAGGGCTGTGCGGGGAAGATGAGGTCGGCTGAGAAGGTCTGTGTGGGGGAGAAAACAAATCAACGTGGGGGCCGGCAGCTGGTTTTTCAGAGAAGAACACTAGGGAGAAAAATTTAAAACCAGTGGGGGGAGGCGTTGCCGGCCCCTCTTTTTAGTAGGGAGAAAGAGTTGGGTTTTAGGGTTTTTGTGTTTTTTTTTCTGAATATGTCAAAAATGTCCCCCTTTGTAAGTGTTGGAAACCAGTATTTATAGGCAAAAAATATTGCCAAGTTTTCAAAATTGGTCCCTTAACTTTCTTTTTTTTGTAAAATTTGATTTTTCTTGTTTTTTTGTATTTTTTGAAAACGAGCAATATCAACATCGACTCGATGAGGAAAATCAATGATTTTAAAAACGACGCGTGAAAAGTCGAACGCGTTTGAAAATCTTTTGAAAAATTAAATTCTTTTTAGACGACGTTGAAAATGCTAAAATGACGAAAATATATTAAAAAACATATTTTTTGGATTTTCTTTGTTTTTCTCTATTTTTGGATTTTTTTTGAAAAATATATAAAAAAACATGGGTCAAAAATTGGGTAGCAACAAAAAAGTTATTGGCTTAAGAGAGGACTACAAGGGATTTTTAGCATTGTGAAAGGATGATCAAAGATAACCTTTCTTCATTTCAAATGCATGCAGTTAGAATCGATAGGCTTTGCGTTCTCATGCGAATATGCAAAATGATTTCTTATTATTCATGCAGTCAAAACTCAGCTTTGAAGTTATCCCATGGTATTCGGGTTGTCTTTCAGGTTTTTTAAGTTTTAGGATATCACTTGAATTTTCATAACCTATTTATTAGAACAAACACTAATTTGATTATTTTTTTTGTATTAAAACTTTGATTTCCCAAAAATCCTTGTAAAAACATGGGGTCATGCTTGTTGTTTGTTTTTTAGGAGAGGAAAAAAAAAAGGAAAACACCAAAAAATTCTTGGTGTAGTGGTTTTATGAGTAAAAGGTGTGCTCAGTGAAGATACATCATGAACACACAAAAACACATGATTTTATTAACAAGAAAGGTTCATTTCACAGAGAAAGTCTTACGGCATTATGAGCCAAATTGCCAACAAGACTAAAACGGGTTAAAACAAACATGATCAAGCAAAAGGCAATAATTGGAAGGCTCCATCTTCCCATTCTATAGTAGAACTTTATCCTTTATCCTCGAGAGTGCACACTGCCTTCTTCACACCTTGCTCTTGCCATCGGTGCATTGAGTTTTTCAGAGCATTTCGCCTCAAGTGCATTCACCGATGCACTTCCTGAAGCATGATTGGGTAGAGGGTTTGAACTCATATTTAGAGTTCCTTCAAATGTTATCCGTCTAGCTTTAATCAAAATGCATGAATCTCTTCTTGAAGGCATTGCAAGTATGGATGTTGTGTCCCGCGACACTAGCATTGTACTCGTAAGTGAGGTCGGGCTTATACCAGTTGAGGTAAGGTGGTTGCAGAGGTGTCAAGGGTTCTAGAGCTATGTACCTGATGCTCAGTAGCTTTTGGTACATCTCATTTAAGGGCAATGGTAATGGAGGTAGCTGTTCCTGGACTCTTCAGTGTTTGGTTTGAGACTCAGGTTTTCAGGTAGAAAATGAAGGGTTGAAATTGTTGTTGGCGATTTGGGGTGAAGTGCGGTAGTTTTGGAATGGGTTTTTCCTACCCATGTAACCACCTTCAACATAGTCGACCTCTTTTCTTTTACCCTCAAAGCCTCTTTTCTCAGTGGTCACAGATATTTTACCACTTTTTACTCCTTGCTCAATGCACTCAGCTACTGCCACAACATCAGTAAATTACTAGGCCGAACTACCCATCACATGCTCGTAGTATGGCGCCTTGAGCATGTTGGAAAATAGAGTCACCATCTCTTTGTCCAAGAGTGGGGCATATACTTGAGCAGCTAGGTCTCTCCATCTTTGAGCATATTCCCTTATGCTTTCCTTGTCCCTTTTCTTTAGATTAGACAAATTGGTTCTATCAGGAGCAATGTCCATGTTGTACATGTATTGCTTGACGAAAGCATCCATCAAGTCTTTCCATTTTTTGATCTTTGTGTTGTCCAATCTCATATACCAGCTCAATGTCACCCCACTCAAGCTATCCTGGAAAAAAGTGCATCAATAGTTTTTCATCATGTACTACTTCTGCCATTTTATTGCAGTAGGACTTGAGATGAGTCATAGGGCATTGTGTTTCAGTATATTTGATGAATTCAGGAACACAAAACTTTTTCGGGACCACCACATTTGGAATCAAACACATTTCTACTACCCGTATTGGATCATATAAGTCTACCCCTTTAATGGCTCTAATTCGGGCTTCCAACACCGCCATCTTATCTTGATCAATGCCATTGGATGACTTGGTCTTATAGGACTCATTGGCAAACAGATCTATGACTGCAGGGCTGGTGCCAGTGGTATTGGGTGCATAAATGCTGGATTGCATGGAAGTTCTTCACCATGTTCTCTTCGAGTTGAGCTGTTGTTGGAGGCTGAACAAAAATAGCTGGCCGATTGGAAGGACCTTTACCAGAGGCATTTCTAAGTGTTTGCTCGAGTAAGCTAGTGAGGTTGTTTTCAGAGACTCTAACTCTTCTTGGAAATGGGTGTCACGGTGAGCACGCTCTTCACCTTGCATGTTTCTTGGTTGGAGTTGGGTGTTGTAGGTTTTTTGGGGACCTATATTTCAACCTGATGCAAGTATGTATGTTATTTACAGTGGATAGATGTATGTGTACGGATGCAAATGCATGTAGATCCACATTGGGTATGAATGAAAACCATGCAAAGTGTATATCAAGAGACTTCATGCTCTAAAGAAAGGTTCTAGGTCATTACATGATGGGTAGGCTTTCTACCTAGTCTTAAAAGGGTCTATGAACTGCCTAGTAACCACCTCACGTGAAAGCAGTATAGGGGTTTACAAGGAATGGTTGGGGCACAGTGTGACCGCCATTACCGAGTAAACACTCAGCTCATAATTGGATGTTTCACGAATCAGAACCCCGACTAAAAGTAATGAGGCAGACCGCCACTCCCCTCCTAACCTAGAATTGGGTTTTATTTGCAAAATGCATGCTAAAGCAATAAAAATGCAAGCTAAAATTAAAGACCGACAAAAGAAAAACAATCAAAGCTTAGTCCGACCAAACAAGGTGGTCCCAGTAGAGTCGCCATCTTGTTGCGGGGGCGATGGTGGAGGCTCCTTGTCGTGCCTCCTATGTGAGGGGTGTTGTGTGTTGGGAAAGGTTTTTTTATTTAATCATAAAATTATGATTAATGTTTAGGAGTCGCCACCTAGTATTATGGTCACAAGGAACCTATGGTCTGCGACAGTCTAAGTAAGGGACTGGTTGTGTAAGGGGAAGACGCATCACCCCCAATGCACCCTACCTAAGGTAAGCTGCATTGTTGTTTGATTGTTTTTCTAGGTCGGGTTTCTATTCATTGTTCTTTTCTAAGGCTTAAGACAGATCTCTCTTCATGAGAAAGTCTCTACCTTATTGGGTTAAATCCTAACCGTTCTAAAATCTGAATATTAACATCGTATTTATTTACATCTTGTATCTTTAATACTTGAGGGTGTACTTTATCATATAATTTTACACCCCATAAATATTAAAGTCTACATCTAGACCCTAAAAAAGGATTGGAATTTTTTTTGATATGTTGGCCAAATCCTAATGGATAATCATAAACCGGTTATGATATCCATTTTTGGATTAAAAAAAAAACATGAAAAAGATGCAATTTTTGTTTTTTAATGAAAACATATGCTTGGATAAATTTTAGGATTTGGCCGTATGCATGAAAATAATTTTTTTTTAAGGGAAAATTAGTTTAAACGTTTTTGATATTTTTTTTTGAAATATTTCAAAGAAAACCGGGTATTTTAATACCGGATTTGTATTTTACAGTGTAAATATATAACCCGATATTATGCAAAATTGGTAGAAAATATTTGAGAAAATCATATATATTTTTTTAAATGATTTTTTGAATTTTTTTGTTTATTTTTTTTAAAGGGGGGCCGGGCCAGACCCAGCCCAACCAAAGCCATGTTAATTATTCTGCATGCAGCGGCCTTGACAAAGAAGGAGGAGGCAGCGCATGGAGGAGAACCACCTGAGGTGGTGAGGGTCTGTTGCCGCGCTGGGGATGTCTAGCTGGTGGCTTAGGAGGCTTTGGCTAAGGTGACGATGGCCGGTGGCAGAAGAAAATGGGAGAAGCTGCAGAAAGGAGAGAGAAAGGTTAATGGTAGCTCTAGATGGTCGGTAGGTGGCTTTATATGGTGGAGCTGATGTTGGGAAGACCGGTGATGAGGGTGGTGGTGGCTAAAGGTCACGGCGGAGAGAGAAAGAAGAGAGAAGACTCATTGCAGGAAACAAAATTGAGGAGAAGGCTGGTTTTTTATGATTTTTGGACTCGATTTTCTCCTCCCTCAGGTCATCAACGAAGCCTCTATTTATAGGTGGTGGAAGAGGGTAATCTCATCTACACCGAGGTAAAATTCCAGTCATTGATTCAGTTGAGAAGGACCCCAACTGTTGGCTCGAAGTGTGCCTCATGAGTTGTTCAATCTGCAGAAAAAAGCTGCCCAAGTTGGCCTATTTAGGCCGGCGCTGACACTATCTCGTTGCCATTCAAACCGAACTTTTCAGTTGGAGTTATAAAAAAACTACAGGGGATCATTGGCGTGCACATTTTGTTAGATTTGGTGGAGACATAAAGCATAAAATGCACCTGAAAAGTAGCCACCAGAGCAGCATTCATGGGCAAAAACAGGGAAGACGATGAACAGTGCCAAATGACGTGTTGTCTGGTCCTTTAAAAAAAAAAATTCAAAAAGGTGCCGTTTCAAGTTAAATTAGAGATTTAAACTGATTTTCAATTTAGTCCTCAATCTTTAAATTTAGTTCGATTGAACCCCTAATTGACCATAAACTTCTGATTTAATGCAATTCAGCCCCTGATGAACTTCAATTTAAACCCCGAAGTTACGCGCTGTTTACAATATAGTCCTTGGTCTCAGAATATTTCAATTTCTTCAATTTTGCCCCCGGATTTTTATCAATTAAGCCCCTATAGTTTGGCGCCTTTTGCAGATTGGTCCTTGGCTATGAATTTTGTCCATTTAACCCATAATTAACCCCAAAACTTCAATTGTCTTGCAATTTAGCCCCTAATTTCAATCAATTAACTTGGTAAAAATTAAATTTGGTCTCTTAAAATTTCAATATTCTCAATTAAGCTCAAATTAGGTTCCCAAACTTAATTTTTCACCAATTAAGCCCCAAATAAAATTAATTTGACCCATTTAAAGTAGAATTAAGTCCTTGCACTTAATTAAATCCTTCAATTGGACCTAAAATAATTCTTAAACATAATTAAAATTCAATTTGGCCCATGATTAAATTAAATTGGCTTATTAAAAAATTAATTATGTCATTGGACTTAATCTTTATGCAAATTCGTCCAATAATAATTTAATTTGACCTTGAATTTGTATTTTTTCCCCTCTATTTTTTAGCATATTGGGGTACAATTAGGCCTTGAATTTTTTTCAAAAATTATAGCTTAATTTCCTGGTCTGCTTTCTCTATGTTGCCAGCCTTTATTTTATTTATTTTATTCATTTTATTTTTATTTTGAAAAAAGAATTGATTTTTGGGGAATAACCCAGAATTAGGTTATGAATATGGTTAAGGCACGTATACCCACCATTACCAAGCAGGCACTTAGATATGAGTTGGGTGTTTTACGCATCTGAACTCTAAGCAATAGTCTTAGAGCAGATTGCTAATTCTTCACCTAACCTAGAAGCTTGTATGTGTTTTAAAAAATAAATACATATGATGCATGAGACAATTCTACAAAATGCATGGATAAAATAAAAATAAAATAAGACAAAAATGCAAAAACATAAACACATCAAATATAGAAAGCTTAGTCTAATATTGTCAGAAACAGTACCTTCCCCAGTAGAGTCACCATTCTGTTGCACGTGACCCACGCGACGTCGACTGGTGATTTTTTCGTTATGCGTTTGCTTGATTCGTTGGTAGTCGCCACCTAGTATTTCATTGAGGGTTACTAGGAAACCCGAATGTACTGGTCTTGTCAAAGATTCACATGTAAGGAACTGGTTGTGGTTAAAAAAGGTATTAGCACCCCTAACGCACTGTATCTGAGGTAAGCTGCTTCGTGGCTTTGACGTGTTAAAGAAGTTTTAAAAATTTTATCTTTTCGTCGAATATTAGAAATACAACTTACGTATAAGTTAATAATTCTTGACCGTGAGCAAATCAAAATATTAAATTCTTATTTATTCTTTGTGATTTTATCATATACAAAAAAAAAAAACATGCATAAATAAATAAATAAAAATTCAAAACACACACATTCGCTTTTACTATATATATATATATATTATTTTATTTTTTTGCTTCCACATTTACAAAATACAGATTATAAAAACTCAAAACTAAACAAATATTACATTAAACAATTTGAAAATTACAAAATGACCCAAAACAACGCGGAACGATGTCAGGCCGACTTCTGAAGTTGCCAAAATAGTGGTGGCGCGTTGTTCCACGCACCCTGCCACTGGCAGCGCGTGGATTCACGCGTCGCCACTAGATGATAGGGGAAATAGGGGGCTCGCCTGCTTTCTTCTTCTTTTCCCTCCCCTGCTGGCGATGAGAATCCCAGTCACCTGCAAATCCAAGAAAACACAACAAATGGCAATTGATTTTAGTTTTTTCTTTCCTTTGTTTTTAAATCTGTTTTTTTTTCTTTCTTTTCTTCTCCGTTTTGGATCTGCTTCCCTCTCGGTTCGCCTAATTAATACCCAATTGTGTTTTATTTTTATTATTATTTCCTAAGTATTTTTTAAAAAATATATGTATTTTAAAAATTAATTTTCAAATTTGTTTAAGCTTTTCAAACATTTTAGTAGGTAATAAGTTTCCAAATCTTTGTAAAGGGATGATGATAGGAATTCACGGGTTAGGTTTCGGTATTATCTATACTTGAATTCAAACCCAAAACATTATCAATATCCAACTCAAAACTTGATGAGTATAAATTTTGAATATCATAATCTAATCCGATCAAGTTTTAGCACTTATCGATTCAGATATTCATTACCTAATTGATATAATCGAGTTTGTAGAAACTAAAGGTTCTGATCATCTATATGGGAATTTGTCACAAACAAACTATTTGAATGACGTAACAAATGTTTTTATAAACTACTACTGAGATAAGACTAAGTCTAAGAGAATATATGATCATGCTATACTAGAGCAGCGACTTAAAACAGAGATAAGAAGGGATTTGATGGTTGGTAGAGATCAAATTTTTACAAGAGATTATACAAGTTCTTTTCTTGCGGAAAGCCACTCCATTATTTATTAGACAACTAGATCTTCCAAAATTAAGCCCAAAAATTGCTACTTAGGCTAATTTGTTATTTGTTTCTAGATTTTTTTTGGATTTATTATTTAATTTCAGATTTTATATTATTTTTCTTTGTGCTTTTGAATTCTAAATTGTTTCCTTATAGAGATGGAGTTTTCTAATTTATTTAAATATCTTGTAAACATTTTAATAAGATACTTAATATATACTTATTTTCCAGAGAATAAAATCACAAATTTAAAGACCGGATATGCTATCCATTTCACTTCTCAAAATTCTATTATCAAATTCTTGAAGTGGTGGGGGTAATGACTGCCTCATATCATGCAGCATCGGTGGATCATAAAGGGACTCAGATAAGTGTTTGCCCCATTAGAAGAGTCATTCAATTTTTTTTTAATCAAAATTGTTGTCTTTTTCGCTTTCTCTTGCAAACCAAGCACTCCTCCTTCACACACTTTCTTTTGTGAGATGGAATTTATCTTTGTATCTCAAGAGCAGTCTGGTTTGTCAGGTCTGACTTCAAGGAGTGAGCAAGCTAGCTAGCTAGCTGACGCAGGAGCCAAAGAAGAATGAAACTTAATTGGCATATCCCATTTTTAAAATATTTTTTATTTAAAAATATATTAAATAATTTATTTATTTTTATTTTAAAAAATTTATATTTAATATCAACATATTTAAAAAATATAAAACCAAAAAAAATTAATTTAAAATAAAAAAATCCAATAACATTTTTTAAACACAAAACAACCACTTTACAATCTTGAATTATAAACAAACCATCAAAGCAAATTGCACTCTGTCCCAACTAGTATTTGTGTCGCTAAATTTTAGTCATTAATAGGAAAATGAAAATAAATAAATAAACAATAGTGTCAGAGGTTTTACCACAAGTCTTGTGATGTGCATCAATTACAATTAAAAAAAATAAAATTGACAACTGATTTGGCAACCAACCACATGATTTCTGACCATATGACATCACAATTTAAAAAAAAAAAAAAACAATAAGGATTTTCTAAAAAGTACAGAAGGAAATTACAACTGATTTTTATTTGATAGAAAATTTAGAATTTAATGTTATCTTTTAAATCCTTGCGAATGAAATGAAAGACTAAACCCACAAGCAAGAAGAAGCTCAGACCAATAAGACAAGTGCTGATAGCAAGCCCCAAGAAAGATTCTAGAACCGCATATGTGCCCGTGATGAATGCGATAATCATTGTCCCCGTGCCAATCATGGTCAACAACGTGGCAATCCCAAATAATGTCATAGCGGCATCCTCGCTTATATCTTTACGCTTAACCAATTCAAAACCATGAATCAGCGAAATCAAAAAGTGGATAACGACAGCAGAAATAGAGAGCACCATTGATATTGCATCTGAGATGACAAATACTATAAAAGCAGCTTTTTTAGCTAGAAGTGCAGTGCCTCGGTCGCTCTTGTAACCGCCAGGTAAGGTGAATGCTGCTGCAAATGTTACCGTTGCTATCAGTGCCGCAACAACTAGATGAGACTCTCTTGCTTTACTCAAAGCTTCCTCTTCCTCTTTGATTTTCTCATCATTGTTTTTCTTTTTCAAAACAAAGAGACTTCGACCAATCGGTCCACTGCCAATATCTTCAAGGGATTCTAGGATCTCTTTCTGCAAAAATATATATTTTGAGTAAAATATGTTAAGCAGTTAAAGAGGTTTCAAAAATAATTTTTTATTACTTTCTAGAATATTTTTGTAAGTTAAAATTTTTAAAAATTTTATTTATATTATCTTGTATTTAAATTTTATTAATTAAAATAAAAATAGTGAGATTTAAATTTATAATTATTTGATCAATAAGATTGTAATACTATTTTTAAAAAAACCAAATCGATCTAAAAATTTAAACAAATAATCCATCATTTTTAGCTATTTAACATATATCATATATCAACTTCCGAGCCTTTGTTTGCAATTAAATTCTTTTTGTTACTGTATATATTAGAAGGTAACAAAAACTAATTTGATTGAAATTAAACCGCATGCTTTACATTAGCCCAATTATCCCCAGAAAAAAAAACTAAGATTACTGTATATATTATTGTTTATTGTTACTCTCCTTAAATGCTTGTAAGATTATGTTAAGTTTTTTTTAGATTTTTCAACTTTAATTCTCATATTTTTAAAATTTTAATTAATTGTATTTTTTTTCATTCATTTGTAGTACTTTTGTTTTTTTATTGAATAATATATGTTTTTATAAAACAGTTACATGTAGATGAAAAACTTAACAAAATCAATAAAATAACTTCATTCCAAATAAAAACGATTATTAAGTTATTCAGATTACTTTATTTTTATATTTAGTACTGCGATTTAGATAATTTTTAAAAGTATTTTTTATTTAAAAATAATTTTTTAAAATTTTATTTTATTTTTAATATCAGCTTATCAAAATTTAAAAAAAAAATATTAATTTAATTTTTTTTAAATAAAAATTTTTTTAAAACAAAACAAAAAATAGAAGATACTCGTAAGATGATACAGAACTGATCCCAACAGAAAATAATACATTAAAACTGAACAAAAGTTATGTAGATCCATTTGATGGACATGATTAAGATGCGGAGCTAAGAGAATCTTAGATGCAAAGGAAAACCAGTTTGCTGTGATTTAATTATTTTCAAAACCCAAATTGAGAAATCGAGAAATTGATTCATTAATGGAATATATATATATATATATATATATATATATATATATATGTGTGTGTGTGTGTGTGTGTGTGTGGGGGGGGGGTTTAATGGATGCATTAATTATCACAACAGTTAATTCATAGAGGATTGATTACCTGTATCTCTCCAAATTCTCCCAAATAAATGTCGTTGACGCTTAGCTTTCGCTTATTAAGACCATATATCTGACCACCAGTCTCGTGAAATAAAACATGTCTCCAGTGATGATTCTTGTTCGCTAAAGCAGCAATTAGATGGAAGGGCGTGTTTCCATTGTCATCCTTCTTCGTTCCAAGTCTTGCAAGCTCTGGAATCTCCAGACATTTTTTGAATACTTTTGTATCTTTACTGGCCACAGCATAGTGAAGGGCATTCCAGCCTCTGTTATCAACTAGATCACAACAAGTTGGGCATCCAGAAACAATCTCTTTCATTACGTATTCACGACCTTGAATGACGGCAATGTGAAGAGCTGTTCTCTTCTTCTCTGTTTCAGCTATGTAGGCCGCGGACGCGTCATATTCTAGTAATACTTTCACAGCTGATACATTTAACCAAGTAGAGAAATAGGCAGCGTAGTGAAGTGGTGACCAGCCGTTCTCATCGGTTGTTTTCGTCAACGTTTTTTCTTTCTCTAACAATTTTCTTGCTGTCTCTGAAACCAACAAATCAATGAATAAAAGTTATCCTGCATGAACAACAATGATTTCACTTATGCCCCGTTTAATAAATTTTTTTGGAAAACTGGTTTCTTGAAAAATAATTTTTTATTTTTTCAATGTTTTGTAGCATCATGAAAAATAATTTGAAAAACATTTTTTCAGTATTTGACAATATCATGAAAAATAAGCTCGAAAAAATTATTAATATTTTTTTTAAAATTTATTAAAATAATGAGGAGCAAATCTTACAAATTAAAAAGTTAAATAATAATAAAATTAAAAAAAAATAATCTAGTTTCATAAATGATCTCAAATAAAATAAATAACAACCAAGATAATGAAGATCAAATCTAACTGATAAAAAAATTGAAAATAATAAAATTAAAAATATATATATATAATTTTATAAACTATTTCAAATAAAATAAATAACAATAAAAAAAATAAGAACTAAATCTTATAGATAAAAAAAATTCAATTAATGATAAGAAAAAAAACAAATAACAATAATAAAATAAAGATCAAAGTTAATATAATCAGTAAATAACATGATATTTTTAAATTTTTCACAACTTCTGAAAAATATTTTATGTCTAAAATAAAAAAAAATACTTTCTTAAAAATTAACTCAAATTTTTCTTTAATTAAAAAGTATTTGTTGTTGATCAACTTTTTTAATGATAAATAAATACAAAACAATTTAAAAAATAATTTTTAAAAAACCACAAACAAATGGTATGTATCCTATGTGAATTACTATATATCGAATATTTAAACTCACAAAGGTTTTTTTTTTTTTAAAAAAAAAAAAAGCTAATTATGAAGCAAACACGGATATATAAAATCAAATATACGTGGATTTTAAATTATAGTGTACACTATTATATATAAATTAATTAATTATCTAGACTTGAGCGCAAAAATCCTACCATCATCTCCTTTCATGCTTGCCGCGTGTAGAGCAGTTCTACCATTAGGGCCGCCGTAGTCTACTGAGATGCAATTTCCTAAGATTTCATTGACTACCTTTCCTCGTTCTGCGGTCCAATACCAGCCAATGGAAGCAGCAATATAAAGTGGAGTTTCTCCATGAACATTGGCGGAATATGAAAACTCAGGGTCCTCTTTTGTCAATATTTCCACCACATGGCCCCGGCTATGTCGAGCTGCCTCGTGCAACGCTGTATCTCCCTCTTCATTGGTCATCCTCAACATCTTTTTTGCTTCTGTTTCTCCGCTCTCCGGATCAGTAGGTAGAGCTCTTGCGCGGTCAATGAGGACGCTTACCACGTTGGAATGGCCATATCTCGCTGCCAAATGGAGTGGGATTTCACCTTTTTTATTGGCCTGCAATAACAGTGGTGGACACATTTCAAGAATTTTATCAACAAAATCAGTGGCTTTCAGTTTCCTACTTTGGTTTCCTAAGTAGACATGAAGAATGGTGTTCTCGTCTGGAGTCAATAACTGATCAAGGCGGGTTTGATCATTCTCAAAGGGACCGCTATCGCCTTCAGCTGCAGCTTTGAACAAGACAAGATCCATATAGGTCGTCATACTATTTTGTAGCTTAGAGAAACTCACTAAATGAAAGGTAAACAAATGAAGGGTAGGTGAAATTAACCACTGTGGCTCAAAGGCAAGAGGTTCCACTCCTCAACTGACCACAAGCTGCTGATTTCTTCGGTATTTAAAGGAGGAAAAAGCGTTAATAACCACAAATTACATTTATTTTGTAGGTTAGAGAAACTAACTAAATGAAATGTAAACAAATGAAGGGGAGGTGAAACCACAAAGGTAAGAGGTTAATCATAAAGATGAGTATTGATGAATCCAGTTTTAAGGGTCCCAAAAAACCTTTCTTGGACTTGGTCAAAGGAAGGACCTTGAGCTGAGTTAAAGAGCTGAGGTATCCCACCCCTTCTTGCTAGTCTACACTGTCACCACCTTACACGACGGTTGTCTATTTTGTTCTTGTTGGCGTTTTATTTGGTTCAGATTTTTCTGCCACTTTGAATTTAAGAATATACCTGGCTGATTTGCCTCTGATTTATTGTAATTAATCATCCAACTTATACAGCAACTATTTGAATTTTAATAAAACAATTTTTTGGAAATGAAATTGCTAGATCGACAAGTTGGAGAAAGCAGACCACACAGACTTGACAGGGTACATCCTATTCAATTAGGTTTCCAAATTCATTGGTCTCCTCGGACAGTACTACTTGGGACAACAGGCCTAACAAGGAGTTGAATAAATTGATCTCCCTGAGTCTAAGAGATCTTCTCCATTTGAAGTTCCATATCGAATTCAAACCATCCCATCTGCAAACCTAGAATTACCAAGCCATAGATCATTCCAGAAGCTGGTATCACATTCATTGCCCACTACAACACAAATTTCATTCTTGACAATATTCTGAATTTCCTCCTCCTTGGCACAAGCATCGACAATGTTACACTAAGAACTACCCCCTTGAATTAACCATCTCAAGAGGTATATTAAATTATGATTTCTGCTTATAAATACTAGAGACCATATTTTTCCGTAGACATTTATATCTAAGTTGCCGTATCTCCATAACCATTTAAAGATCAAAGCTTTATTTTTGGCTGAAATTGAGCCAGTTCCTAGACCACCCTGGCATTTTGATGTTACCTGCCTGCTTTTTGAAGTTGTATATGCTCTTGAACGTGAGAAATGCTCATATGAATAACCTAACTTGTCCCCCCTCATTGTTTTTTATGGATAATAAAAATTTTCAATTTTTTTTAATGTTAATTCCTTGTGTAAAGCATAATTTCTTAGCAGGGCAAAGGATTTTGCAACACAAAAGTGAAAAGAGAAAGAAATGTGATTATGGTAGCATTTTTTTTTCTCTTTTATAAGCAGAGAATATTAATACTTTAATACTCATGTATAGTATATTTTCGGACTTGAAAAGGTTAATCAAACACACACTAAACTGAAACAACATTCATAAAACAGTATTCGAAGAATCAAACTAAAAAATTCATCACAAATTGTTTTAAAATTCTTTATTTTCTATTTGTAACTATCAATTTATTCCAAATAATGAATATTTTAAAAAAATACAACTGAATTTTAATTTTTTTTGTTTAATTATTGCAAAAATTATTATTATTATTTATTATTATATGAAAATTCATTATATTTTAAAAATGGTGATACTTGCTGCGATATTAATTATTAATAACTATCTAATTAGGAAAATTAATTATTCCATACTAAATAGAAATTTATCATTTTTATGACCGGTATGTATATATATATATATATATATATATATATATATATATATATATATATATTTCAAACAAATTCTAAATTTGCATTTCTGTGAAAGAAATCAGATTTTTGGGAAAAATTGTTTGTAGTATATGCTGGATTAATCAATATTTTTATTGATTGATTTATTAATCAAATATTTTACTCTGAATACTGTCCGAAAAAATAAATGTAATAAAAGACACTAGAGATGAAATGCTTCTATCATAATAGGGTATTACCAGCCTTTTTAATGTTGTCTATGCTCTTGAACTTGACAAATGCTCAAATGTAAATAAATGACTTGTCTGCCTAATTGTTTTTTAGGACAATAAAAAGTTTTCCAAAATTTTTTATTCTTAATTCCCTTAGCATAACTTCCTAGCAATGCAAAGGATTCTTAAAAACAGAATAAAAGGAAAGGATTATCATGCTGACACTCTTTTTTTCTTTTTTTTTTTATACTTAGATACTAATATATATTAAAGTATCTCGCTATATTGGACTTAAAAAGTGAATTAAAAACACATACATATGTGCAAGCGTATGCATACACATAAACTAAATCAGCATTTCATTGTAAATATCATAAAAACATTATTTAGCAAATGAAACTAAAGCATTTTATCACAATTAAAAAAAAATTATGATTATTTTTCCTTTTTTATAAGTAGAGAATATTCATACTTTAACAATAATGTTCATATCTAAGTACTGTAAGTAGAGAATATTTTTTTTCTTCTTTTGTAAGTAGAGAATGTTGATACTTTAACACTCACATATATCAAAGTATCTCGCTATACTAATATTTTTTAGATATTAAAAAGTTAATTAAACATATTATTTTTAATCTAAAACATGTGAGGAAAGTACTATGCCAATAATATTTTCCTCATATTTTCCATACATGTCTTTGTGTGACTCTAAAAAATACATTTGCTTTTGTGTTTTTTTTTCAATCAATGTTTTTTTTTTAATTTAATCATTTTAATATTAGATTTTTTTTTATTGGGTTATCTCACTCTCAAGATACGGATCGCAGGTTTGGCGAATTAACCTAGTTAGCTGGGGTTTTATTCCTTCTTATTTAATTTTTTTTTATTTTATCATTCAATATTGGTTTTAATTAAAAATTAGGCTTCATGATTCATTTTATTTGTTTTGTATTAAGTTAATCCGGTCTCATGACCCGATAATAGTTCTTAATAAATTAATTTCGAGTTGACTTGGGTTGGTTTTTAACATGATTCAATATTTTTTAATTAAAAATTATTTCCTAATTTTTTTTTGGGACAATAAGAAGTTTTCAAAAACCCTCAGCATAACTTCCTAGCAAGGCAAAGGATTTTGAAACACAAAAGAAAACGGAAAGGAAGACCATGCTGCCACTTTTTTTTTCTTAATATTTATATCAAAGTATCTCGTTACATCAGTATTTATCAAACTTAAAAAGTGAATTAAAAACACTCATATGTGTGCAAGCATATGCACGTATCCACACATATAAACTAAATTAATATTTTATTTATTAAAGATTAAATTTTATAATTTTTTTTAATTTTTTTCTGTGATGTTATTTCAGTCTTATTACTTGAGTCATATGATTTTTTTCTATTGAACAAGCAAATTCTATACTTCCGTACAGTTCAATGGCAAGCTGGCGTTGTGTTATTTGGGCATGGGATTAATTTGCTTACATTTTGATCTTCCATGCAGACTGCAGGATCTGTCCCTTGGAGGTGGTTATGTTTACCTTACAAAGTAATCAATATTTAAAAATAGTGCTTTCTGAATTTCCATATCTCAATTTTATTATATTACCTGTAGAATAAAAGAAAATACAAAAAAAAAATCATTAAAATCACGTTTTAACCACAAAAACAATCACTGTCATAAAAAAGCCAAAGTAGAGAGAATCAGAATTAAACAACCGCATGTGGGTTACTTATGATTGAGGTGTACTCGGTACCAAAAGTTAACAAATTGGCCCTCCTTCTTTTTCTTTTTCATTTCTTTTCCTATTCTCCCTCTTTTTTCTTTTTCTTTTGTTTTTTTGCATCTCTTTCTATCTCTCTTGTACTTCATTTTTTCTTTTCTTTCTCATATTTTTTTTTTTTTGCAATCTATTTATGCATCTTTATCTAACCCATAATTCTAATTCTTTGTTTATATCACTCTAACATATAGTTTTTTTCCTCATTTCTCCCCTCTTAATTGCTTGACTTATTATTTTTTCGTTATACTCATCCACACACGTTTTCTCTTTAACACAGGAACAAAAAAATGAAAAGGCAAAAAAGTGCGATTGTATTAAAACACCATTTGCTATACACTTATCCTAGAATAGGTTTTCTCTTATATAGTTCTTTTTATTTCTTTTTGTACTTATCTTCATGTATTTGAACATTATAATTTATTAAATAATCATTTCAATTTAAGAATTTAAGTTATTGAAATTCGTAACTCTTGACAGCCAAAATTTTAATAACATATAAAAAAACAACAATTAAATTCAAGAGCTCAATTACGGCAGCTCGCTCTTTTCAATACGAATTAGTATAAAAACGCTTACAAGTCTAACTAGTACTTGGATTAATTAGCCAAAACTACCTCCTGTCAACGGCCACTGTCAAGAAACAACAGTCATGCAAGATGATTTCCTCTGATGTTGCATCATGCTGTAGTAAAAAAGCAACAGCGTCCATTCAAGAATCATCAAACTTCTCTAAACCAGCTATTCACTCCAAAAAAAAAAAAAAAAATTCTTCATATTTAAGGCTGATTTGAAAACCGGGTTAATCCGTGTTTTTTAAAAAATTTAAATTTATAATATTTAAGTTTTTTTTTGCTTATCATAAAAGACAATAGAGATGAAATGTTTTCTATCGTAACAGGTGACAAATGCTCAAATGTGAATAAATCACTTGTCTGCCTAATTATTTTTTAGGACAATAAGAAGTTTTCAAACAACATTTATTGTTAATTCCCTCAGCATAACTTCCTAGCAATGCAAAGGATTCTGAAACAAAGAATAAAAGGAAAGGATTACCATGCTGACACTCTTTTTTTTTTAAAAAAAAAAAAAGTCAGATACTTGGACATTTATATATATTAAAGTACCTCGCTACATCGAACTTAAAAAGTGAAATAAAAAACACACATATATGTGCAAGTGTATGCACACCTCCGCGTCCACACATAAACTAAATCAATATAAATATTGGATGTACATTCATAAAAACATTATTTAGCAAATGAAACTAAAACATTTTATCACAATTTAAAAAACAATAGTGAGTATTTTTTTTTCTTTACAAGTAGAGAATATTGATACTTTAACAATAGTGTTGATATCTTGTAAGTAAAGAATTTTATATATATATATATAAATAGAGAATATTGATACTTTAACACTTATATATATCAAAGTATCTCTCGCTATACTAATAATTTTCAGACATGAAAAAGTTAATTAAACACATTACCTGTAATCTAAAACTCGTGAGAAAAGTACTATGGCAATAATATTTTCCCCACATGTTTTGTGACTCTAAAAAATACATTTGCTTTTGTTTTTATTTTTTTCAATTAATGTTTTGTTTTTTAATTTTATTATTTTATATTATATTTTTTATTGGGTTATCTCACTCTCAAGATATAGACTGCGTGTTCAGCGAATTAACCTAGTTGACTGGGGTTTTATTCCTTCTTATTTTTTTTTTAATTTTATCATTCAATATTAATTTTAATAAAGAATTAGGTTTCATGATTTATTTTATAAGCTTTCTATTAGGTTAATCTGGTTTCATGACCCGAGAATAGTTCTTAATAGATTAATCTAAAGTTAACTTAGGTTGTTTTTTTATGTTTTTTGTTTAATTGAATTTCTTTTCAATTTTATCATTGAATATTAGGTGGGTTGGAAATTGAACTTTTTACAATTTATTCTGATTTCTTTTCTATTAGGATATCTTGGTATCGTGATCAAGGTCGTGGGTTTTTGTATTTTAACCTCGGTTAAATCAGGTTGTTATTTTTTTATTTTCTTTCAAGAGGTTATCTTGATCTCATATCCTTCAATATTATATTTGTTTTTTATTGGGTTGTCCATGTCTTATGATCTAAGTTACATGTTTGACAAATTAATCCAATTGAATCGGTTTTTTATAACTAACTTTTTTCTCAATTTTATCTTTTAATGTTGTGTTTGATTGAGAATTAAGCTTCATTATTTATTTTGATTTAATTTTTATGGGATTGTTTTAGCCTAAAAACTCGGGAATAATACTTAACGAGTTAACATTTATTAACTTAGCTCTTTTTTTTAATTAAAATTTTTACAAATTTCATCATTTAACATTAGGTCTGATAGAATCGATTAAGAATTAAACTTTATAATTTTTTTTTTTATTGGGTTATATCAACCTCATGACTAGATTCATAATTTTGATAGGTTATTCTAACTTAAATCAAGTTTTTTTTTTAAAGTTCATCTTAATTTTTTTATTTGAGTCATGAGTTTTACCGATTGACGTAGATCATTGTTATTTTTTCCCTCCCGTGCAGTTCGATGGCAAGCTGGGGTTGTGTTTTTTGGGCATGGGATTTGCTTACATTTTGATCCTCCATGCAGACTGCAGGATGTCACTGTCATAAAAAGCGAAATTTTTTATCTAAGTCAATCGGTAAAACTCATGACTCAATTACGGCAGCTCCCTCTTTTCAATACGAATTAGTATAAAAACGCTTACAAGTCTAGCTAGTACTTGGATTAATTAACCAAAACTACCTCCTGTCAACGGCTACTGTCAAGAAACAACAGTCATACAAGATGATTTCCTCTGATGTTGCAGTAAAAAAGCAACATCGCCCATTCAAGAATCATCAAACTGCTCTCGACCAGCTATTGACTCCAAAAATAAACACAATTCTTCATGTTTACTTAGAGAACCAACACGAGAATCAGAATCCACTGATTTTGTGGATCAAATCAGAATTCTTGATGTTTACTTGGAGAACCAACACAAGAATCACATGTGGGTTAATGATGATTTTGTCGACCAAATCATTGATATGTGTACAAATCAGAATCCACTGTACAAATTAGACAACCAAATTTCGAATCACATGTGGGTTGATTATGATTGAGGAGCTGCCTCGATTCCCCTAGCAATCGGCCAAATCATTGGTGGCCTTCACCAAAAGTTAACAAAGTGGCCCTTCTTCGTCTTCTTTTGCACCCTTCTCTTTACCCTCTCTCTTTGGCCTTCATTTTTCCTTTTCTTTCACAATAACAAGAAGTTAAACAAACTCCACTAACTCAAGCAATCAAAACTCAGGTCATTTATGCTTGAACTGTATGCCATTAGCTTTCTGCATCCTCTAGCCCTCGATGATGTATCTGATGTTCATTCCAACCCAACCCGAAGTCAGACCAGCACCAAGCAGATACACCATAGATAATATATCTGAATTAGAGATTTTCATAGCAATGCCTCTTCTAACCAAGACCCCTCTAGTGTTGATTCTACCCACAATGGCAAGCCAACAAAATACTTCCATCTTGGGAGGGACCATACCTTTCCATATACCCTTGAAGGAAATGAAATTGCCAGATCGACAAGTTGGAGACTTGACAGAGTACATCCTATTCAATTACGTTTCCAAGGAGTTGAATAAATTAATATCCCTGAGTCTAAGAGATCTTCCCATATTCTGAATTCAAACCATCCCATATTCCCATATTAGCAATAGAAGAAGCTTTATCTTGTGAAAGATTAGCTGGGGTTGTGTTATTTGGGCATGGGTTTTGCTTACATTTTGATCCTCCATGCAGACTGCAAGATGTCCCTAGGTGAAGCTGCTAATATTCGTACTTCGTTAAAAAACTGCAAATTACATTACAAACAACAATGTAGTAATCAATATTTAGAAATAGTGCTTTCTTAATTTCCGGATCTCAATTTTATTATATTCCATATTACCTGTAGAATAAAAAAAATACCAAAAAAATTCATTAAAAGCACGTTTTAACCACGAAAACAACTCATTCTTAAATGGGTGATATGATATATAAAAAATTCACAGTTTTCAAGCACAATATTTAATTGATTTGGCGGTTTAAAAAAAAACACATAAAGAGATCGCATTTGAGAAACATAATATTAATTAGATATCACATTTCAGAACTGTGACAAACTCAAACTATGTTATTTCATTAATATTTTTGCAGTTATATTATTTCACAAAAAAAATAGTTTTCAATGCTAAATGCCCAAAATAGCCCGTCCAACCATGTTTAATTTCAATTTATTATTATTCAAAGTTCAAACATTAGGGAGTCCATACTTAATCATATCAATTTAATGTATAGAGATTCTGCTTAAAATCTAATTGAGAAATATTTAACTTCAATGAATAAAAACTAACCCAAATTACCATTATAACTAAAACAAAAAAAATAATAATTATACATTAGACTAAAATCAAATGACGGGCTCATTTATCCATGGTATGTTGCGACTCTTTCTGAATTTCAAGCCCGTCCAGCAGAGGGCTTTGGGGGCCGTACTGTTTAAAGATTTTTACATAAAAAGGACACAAGTTTTGAGTCCAAACATGTATAGAGAAGTCCAGAATCCCGCAAGGCTCTAATTAACATGGAGAAATTGAAGGAATGTTTTCAGTGTTCAAGTCGAAGAAATTAATTTCAGCTCAAATTCTTCACTTCATCTACGAGAATTTAGTTTCTTTGCTTACCACTACGTCCAAATTTAGTCGAAGAAATTTAGTTTCCATTGCAATATACCCTTGGAAAAAAAATTATGGATAAAATATATAATAACTTCGAAAATGATTTTTCCATAATTGATGGTTGTATTTTGAAGGTCAATGATTGCAGCCTGTAGGTTATAATCAAGGTGGCATAAAAAAAAAATGAGAGGAAAAAAAAAATCTAAGTAGTTAACATTACTTTTTAAAAATATATTTTTAGTTATTTTTTAAAGTATTTTTTACTTATAAATATATTAAAAATATATTTTTTTATTTTAAAAAATTATTTTTAATATCAGTATATCAAAATAATCTAAAAATATTTAAAAAATATTAATTTTTAAAAATAAATAAATTTTTTTAAAAAAAATACTTAGAAAACGCTGACTTTTTGCAAGATAAATGTGCCTGATTTGACTCCACGGTTATTCGTCCCGGAGGCTCAGAGGTGGTTTGATCTTAGCTATGGTATGGTTTGGATTTGAGGCTCTAAATTTAAAAAAAGTTAAGGATTACAGGAAATTGGTGACAACCCAGCAACGAACTAGCTGCAAATTAACAGAGACTCTATATTAAGATTCTAAACTTTGAGCTCTAAATGGATAAAATTGCGCGTCTTAAATGTAGGATTTCATAAACCAGAGGGAGTAAATTATTTATTTCTTCGAAATACAGGGATGGGGTTATAATTTCCTCTAACAAGAATAATGTGGTTGCTATACGTGAGGTTAGCAACCCAATTAATTGAAGCTTATACTGCATGTATGTATTGGCCTCAAATCAAAAATCGGTTGTAGGCCAAGTAGTGTCAATGGCAGTAAATATATAAACTCTAGTAAATCTCCTCCTGAGAATGCATTGGTTGGCACTTGTATGTGTGCTTGTGTGAGAGGTGTTCGTGCTCGTCAAGTAGCACTTGCGAGGACTTTTTATGGTTAAAATTTCTTTTTTATCGTATAGTTAGAAGCACTGTAGTGTCTTTTTATTTTAGAGCGACATATATGATTATTGGTGGCTTGATTTATAGTCGACAACACTTTCTTTTCTTTTTTTTTCTTTTTTTTGTTCTCTCATCCATTTAAAATTCATGCTATCCATGCAAGATTTCATTGTTGTCATCTGATTTACAAATATTGCTACTTAGGTTTTTTTTGTTTTGATTTTTAATTTTTGTTTTTAATTTTTTTGTAAAATTTTGATTTATTTTCCATTTCATCCTTCAATCCCAATTTGAGATATGTTATTTTTTCAATTTGGTTCTCATTCTTTCGATTATTATTTTTGTTCCTTTTATTGAATTAGTTTTTCTTTTCAATCGCACCCTTTAATCAACTTTATTTTTTATTTGAATTTTGATTTTTAATCTTTTGATTGTTTTAGATTTTTTTGGATTATTTTATTAAATTGATTTTTCTTTTCATTTTCACTCTTTAATTAAACATAAAATTTATCTTATATTTTAATTTTGATCATTATTTTTTATGCTATTTTTTATTTTGAATCCTTTTGTCTTATTGATTTTTTTTTCAATTTCATCCTTCAATATTTGATTGACTGAGAATTAAGTTTCAAGGTTTTTTTAGATATGATGCTTCCGATCTAATGACATAAAAAATCTTTCCTACCCAACTTCTTACCTAGCCTAAATTTAAAATTAAATCGTGTGAAAGTTTCTCCATCATGACCTAGTTGACTTGGTTAATCTAAATACAACTCGGTCACCTGGTAAACAAAATATAAGGATGAAATTGACAGAAAAAATCTTCTGATCGATCAATCTCTTTGCCTAGCTCAAATTTAAAATAAAATTATGTAAAAGTTGTTTTCACGTGATCCAATCAACTTAACTATTTGAAAGATAACATGAATAGTTATTAAAAAAAATTATGAAGATGAAATCAATGATGGAATTAAAAAGAAGAAGAAGAAGAATTGAAAAAGAGAAAGAAAGAGGGGATGAGTTGAAAAGTAGGCTATGTTTTGTTTCTCGGAAAATGATTTCTGAGAAATCACTTTCCAAACTTTTCTATATTTATTTGTCATTAAGAAAGTTAGTCAGCAGAAAACACTTTCTAGTCAAAGAAAAATTTGACTTGATTTTCAGGAAAGTGTTTTCCTGGAAAATTTGAGCTGAAAACACTTTATGGAAGTTGTGAAAAAATTTAAAAATATCATATTATTTGCTGATTATATCAAATTTGATCTTCAAACTTTTGATTGCTATATATATATATATATATGTTTTGAATATTTATTTTTCAATTTCATCTCTTAAAATTTAATTTTTATATTAACTTTAGTCCTTATTTTTATAATTTTATTTTCTTTTTCTTATATTTTTTTTATTGAAATTTTTTTATCAATCAATTTTTTTATTGAATTCCAGAATTTACTTTCTTAAAATTTATTTAAAAAAAAAATTACTTTTCAGCAAACAAAAACCATAAATAAAGTAAAGTTTTTAAAGTTTTGTAGCGGAGGAGGGTAATACCCCCTGCATTAGACAGAACTCTAAAGCACTTTCTAAGGCCCTTTGGGCTAAGAAGTAGCCTAAGAACATAAGTTCTTAGAAGAAAGCCCAAATTTGGGGAAGCCAGCAACTTGTGTCAGAAAGAGAAGCGAAATCTATAAACATGTGGTCGTGTGGCACCAATGAAGCTAATGTGCCTTATCTAGTACAGTTGTGGTCGTTATAGTTTTAACAGTCCTCTCGCATCACCAAACCATTCATAATACCATCAAAGTATACTCAGTTTCCTGTCCAAGAATCATCAATCCATGGCTTCCTCTACGCTCTCCCCTGCCACTCCCTCACAGGTAAAGAAAAAGAAAAAACCCCAACAAACATTGATTATTCTTGAACTTAATTTCCTTCTCTTTGATGTTTTGGATTGAATTATGTGTTTTTGTTTTTGTTTTGTGTATTAGCTATGCTCTAGCAAGAGTGGCATGTTCTCTCCTACACAGGCGGTGTTTGTGAAAGCAACAAGGACAAATATGGTGTTAAAGGAGAGAGGAATGAGAATTACATGCCAGGCTACAAGTGTTCCTGCTGATGATAAAGTGCCTGACATGGGTAAGAGGGAGCTTATGAATCTGCTTCTTTTGGGTGCTCTTTCACTCCCCACTGCTGGCATGTTGGTTCCTTACACCTATTTCTTTGTCCCTTCTGGGTAAGAAATCTTCTTCTTCTTCTTCAAATTTAGTTTGGTTTTTTCCTTTATTATAGATTTTTTTTTTGTTAATTTCCCCTTGCTTCGTTATAGGTTCTTCAATGGAAATTTTGATTCTCTAAAGGGCATTCTTTCTAAAATTCCACCTCATATATACAATTGCTATAGTTTATTTGTTTAGGGATTAAATTTGTGGCCGTTAGCAACCATAACATGCCTGCATTTCGTTGGGACGTTGCTAAATACAAATTACTTTTCCTTGCTGTAATTGGAAAAATTTATCAGGCTCGGAGGAGGTGGTGGTGGTACCGTTGCCAAGGATGCCCTTGGAAATGATATCATTGCAGAGCAATGGCTTAAGACTCACGGCCCTGGTGACCGAACCCTTTCCCAAGGATTAAAGGTACTGGCAGCTTTCCTTTCCTTTCCTTTCTTAAAGCACATGTTTTCCATTGCATTTCCCTTTCTTATTGTATAAATTCGTTGTACACTGATTGGTCATTAGAAGGAGTACATTTATCGCTGTTTTGATGCAAGATAATCATATTTTCTGTTTATTAACTTGTCAGAAAGTATTACACCTTTGGTTCTAATTTTCTTTCAAGTTCTTATTAGAAGTTGGTCATGCATTGTAAGAGATGTTGGCATGGATCCAATCATTGCTGTGATGCTGTCTTGCTCTAGCGTAAAACAGAGCTCGTTATATGTTTCAACTTGAGCCAGTGAGATATTTGTGAAATTGCTGTCACACTTCTACACGGGGTAGTATCGCTGTAAGCAGACCTATAAAATGTTGCAAACTAAATCAATTTTTGTTCCTTGTGAAAAGAATCTGTGGAGATTGTCTAAAATGATGAGAAAATTATTGTTTCATATTCAGGATTTTCAATAACATATCTTCATATGTTTTTTGAGGATCTATTTTAACAAAACTGATATTACTTTCAAAAACACAATCATGCGGCGCTCAAAGATTGATTTCTATCAACTTCGGATACTCTGAAATAATTTGCAATACTGAAAAGTGAAAATCATTTGGATTGTTTTTTATGGATTTCAGG
The DNA here is from genome assembly GCF_005239225.2 of Populus alba. Classification (NCBI taxonomy): domain Eukaryota; kingdom Viridiplantae; phylum Streptophyta; class Magnoliopsida; order Malpighiales; family Salicaceae; genus Populus; species Populus alba. The sequence goes on along the minus strand of NC_133302.1, from coordinate 21,361,310 downwards.
GAGATCCAACCTACCTTGTTGTGGAGAAAGATAGAGTTCTTGCAACTTATGGAATTAATGCAGTCTGCACACACCTTGGGTGTGTCGTGCCCTGGAATCAAGCTGAGAAGAAGTTCATCTGCCCCTGCCATGGATCACAGTACAATGACCAAGGAAGAGTTGTCCGAGGACCTGCTCCTCTGGTGAGTCAAACATAACTTTCCTTTTATTTCGTGGTGGATTGCTCTATTTTAGATGAATAAAAGAACAACAACACTTCTTTAAAATCAACAACCAGCAACAGTTTGCTTGCTCTAACGATTTTTGAGTTCTCCCTGGCAATAACCACCTTCAATATCACTTCTCTGTGCAGTCATTGGCACTGGCTCACTGCGATGTAGACGATGGCAAGGTGGTCTTCGTTCCATGGGTCGAAACAGATTTCAGAACCGGAGATGCTCCATGGTGGTCTTAAACCTCTTGTTCAATCAATCATCAAATGTTTCATATATTCAAGACGCGAATCGGTTTGTTTTGCAACAATGCCAAAACATCCTTTTGTCATAGAGGCATGCTATGTGAATTGGAGCTCATAAGATGTAAGGATAACCATATGATTTAAGCATGGATAATCTTGTGATGCTTGACAATCTATTCTTTATACCTAAATTCTATTGCATTAGCATCGGTTTGTTAGCTCTTGTTTAGAACTTCTACAGTAACTTTGAAAGCTTGGTTCTCATGAGTTGCACGATACATTTACCATCTCTCTCATGCCATTCTGCAATATCTCAAAACAAATCCCTTATCAAAATTATTAATAAATAATAAAAAAAAAAACAGGACGTGACTCATGAAGAAGGAGCCATGGTGGTTGAACAAATGATATGTTGAGCGACCCGAGCTCTCTTATTCTAATGACTGTCTATGAGAAAGGGGTGATTTGACACAGTGTATAGGGTGGACAGAGTTCTTCTCAACTCCTAAAGTCTTCTGCCATTTTTCAAATATATCAAAACGAGTCTCTTATCAAAAATTAATAAAAAATAAGACATGTCCCATGAACTTGATTCGTATGATAATAATTATTTTTTAAAATAATTTTTATTTAAAAATATAATAAAATAATTCTTATCATTCTAAGCTATAAATGATGGAACAAGGGTTCTTAAACCTAAAAGTTGCTACTATGATATATTCTGAAAGGTTTATTTCATGAAACTCTTCTTGAAAAAATTGTCTATAACACTATTTAAATACAAGAAAAACATCTTAACTAGTAAAATCTTAATTAAATTAAAAATTATAATCTAAATGAAAAAAAAATAAAAATTTGAAACAAAATCTTCTGCTTCTAAATACTTGGGTTCTCAAACTTAAGGATATAACCCTTCATTATAAAGAAAATTACTCTAATATATTCTAAAAGATTTATTTCATAAATTCTCTTTTAAAAAATAGCCTAAAAGGATGTTAAAATACAAGAAAAACATCCTAAATAGTAGAATTTTAATTGAATTGAAAGTTCTATCTAAATAGGAAAAATAACAAGTTAAAGAAAATTCTAATACAATAACTTTCGGGGCTTGATTTGGGTAAAAAAAAACTAGCAAACCACATGCTCCTAATATAATTAGAACTTTAAAATGATATGATAAAATTTCAGCTCGAACTATATATTTGTCTATTTTTATTAGATTACACGTTGAATTCTTTTAAAATTTCTCAAAACCTAGAAAATTATAACTATTAAAAGAGTAATATATAAAAAATAATTAGGCCAAGAATAATAATCCCAACCTTTGTTTTTCGGCGGTAGGTGATATTATTCGGATTACATAAGGTTCTGTTTGGCACATCGTACGTGAGGGCACAGGATTTATCAAATATTTCGCATCTGGGGTGGAATCTAGTTCTTCAAGATCTAGGGGCTAAATTGACTTGGAAGTTGATCAAAGAATAGAGTAACCTGACCCATTCTCAAATAATAATTAGTGTGTGGAAAGCCTGTTTAAATGCTACTTGAAGAAGAGTCCAATACCTCTACTTAACAAAAAAAATTTAAGAATAAATAAAATATATTTATTAATTATAATTTATGAAATAAAAATTATATTCATTTAATAAAAAAGTTTTAAATATGAAATGAAAATTGTTCAGGCTCCACTTGTTATACATACGTAAAAAAAAAATAACATTTCTTAAATATTTCAAAAAGTCTTATTTATTGTTTTGCTTTGCTAAAAATCTTTATTTATTTTAAACTGGTTTTAAGTTTGTGTTTGATATTATAATAATTTGGTATTGATATTTGGAAAAGAAGGTTTTTAAAAAACCAACAAATCATAGCTTCTTTTTTTCCACCAAGATTTCAAGAAAACATTCTTAGTAGGACTCGTAAAATTATAACATATATTAATTAACTAAATACTTTATAATATATAGTTGGGTAAAAACACATACCCCTATGATGCTAAATGAAGCCAAACCTAATCTTTAATCTTTAATATTGTGGTGTATTGAAGGGATCCACTAATGCCCAATACTTGTGAATATGAGAAAGAAACTTATACTCATGCCATCCTTACTTTTATATATATATATATTGTATTCTTCAAGTCAGAGGATGTAATTAATTTAAGTGGTGTAATTTAACAGGTTAGATTTTAAGTTAATATTTAGAGAATATTAATTTTAATTTCATAAATCTCAAGCCCACTAAAAGCTCATATAATTATTAATTTGAGATTGAGGATTAATTAAAGCATGCATAAACTAATCCAAATATTTATATTAATAATAGAAAAATATTTTTGTTCAACAAGAAACAAAATAATAATATTAAGTTATTTTTATAATATTTTGAATTATATTTAAATTAATGATTGAAAGATGAAAGAAAAAATAAATTAAATATTTTTTTTATTGGCCCAAATCCGACGAAAAATAGTCAACTGTAAGAAATGTCAGCTTGACTCTCGGATTATCCAATAATGGTGTTCACACGTCTTAATGAGTTTGCAGGCCGGAAAACTTGTCCCACAAGAGAAAACCTTTTTTTCTTTCTCCTTTTGGATGAATGAATTAAAATTTTCAGTTGTGAAAACCAAAAGTGTTCACATTTTCTACTGAAAATGCAAATGCAAGTTCTTTAAATCCAAGAAGGAAAGAAAAACGAAGATAGTTGAAATAAAAGAAAATGTTCTTCATCTTCCTAAAAGTAATTCATTTTAAAATTGATTCAAAGATAAATTTATTTATTTTTATCTTTTTAACTTAATATATTTGTTATATATATATATATAATTAATAGCAGGTAAAAGAAAAATTTTTATTGTGATAATTGATAAATATACCGGAACTCTTCAAGAGAATTACGACAGATTGAAGTAGATAATTTTTTTTGTTTTGCATGCATAATTTATTTGTAAAAATATTGATAAATTTATTAACAATAGATTTTTTGACAAACTACAAATTATCAATGAGTATTTTTTGAATAAACAGTTTCCGTTCATAATTTCATCGATAAAATAACCACAAATAAAATGATAGTATAAACACCAACATAAATTTTTGTTGATAAAATTATTAAATCTGATAGTATATCTTATTCTTAATTTTATTAAATATAATGGGACAATGAAAATAGAATTCATGATCTCTTAATCAATAAAATTTTAATATCATATTAAAGAATAATTTTAATTTAAAATTTTAAATTATTAAATAAAATATAAAATATAATTTGCGTTATTCTTTAACATAAAAAAATAATATTTTTCATACAACAAAATTGATTTGAAAATACCATCGTATCATTAAAAGAAATCACATTAATAGTTTTGCTGGTTAATTTGACGTGCAAAATCTCGACACTCAAGAAAATGAAGTATTTGGTTCCATGACGGCAACGCCACCTGCTCCTAAAATGTGAACACATAGACTTTCTCCTCTCTTCTATGTAGCCCTCCAGTAGTCATATCCATGTTGATAATGATTGATTATATATTGATGTGGTATATTTTAAAAAAAATTAATAATCCTTTTTAGATACTATAATCCTTAAATTTAAATCTAATAGATAACAAAAAAGATATTTTTTTAAATCATGAAATCAAAACAAGGATATATAAATATATATTTTTAATCATCATGTCAATACAAGGACAAGGCTTCCTAATTTTAAAATTTCATTTGCGGGATCCACAAGGATTTTTCTTTCGATTCAGACGGTATTCCCATGAAAGCTCCTAGAAAACAGCCATCCCTGCCTCCGTTTTTTTTTTTTTTGATGGCTTTCTAGCGATTGAGTAAAATTTCAACTCAAACAAGTAAACATTAAAATCACATGCATAGACCTGTATACATTGGATCCAATCCACCCACGAAATTGATTTTTTGTTCTATGACCAATTGTAGCTCAATACCCTCAACTTGGAAATAAAATGCTTAAAAAAAGCACTCGAAAAAACCCACTACACCAAAGATGGGTGTCCAAGTTAATCAATTTTGGTCTATATAGATCACTATTCCACATTATATAATTTTGCACCACTATTCATATCAGACTTGCTACTCTATGATATAAATTTGAGGCATTCTACAATGCTTTTGGAAGGGAAAAAAAAAAAAAGGGAAGAAATATTGGTCTTATATATATTGCCTTTCCAAAACAATTTCTTTTGTTTTTAAAATCATTTTTCTAAGCAACTTAATTGAAATATTGATAGGGAAATAACAAAATAATACTATAAGCGATGCATATAAATATAGTTCCTATCTCGACATAAAGAAAACTAGGGGGGGGGATTAAAGACACATTGTACATCTAAATTTATTCTTAGTTATTTTGATAGTGTTTAAGTACTATCTCAAAATAAATAAAAAATAAAGTAATTAAAATAAAGGAGACATATCTCATGCTCTTTCTATTTTAAAAATACAAAAATTACTTTATAATTATTTCAACAATAAATTTATTTTATATCTATATTTTCATCTCCACAAATAAATATATTTTTGTATATTTTTTTTTTACCTGTCACTTATCTTTTGAAATACTAACACAAAAAATAAGGAGAATGGTCATTAAAAAAATGAGTCGTAAAAAAAATGGGCATAATATAAATTTTTTGTTCGTTTTTTACAAAACCGGCCTTGACCTTGATCATGTTACTCAGCTGATTATTATACTTGTTTTGAGTCAAGTCTCAATCCATGCCGCAAAAAAAGTTAGAACACACAAGTATAAAAACAGATGAAGTTGCTGCCGCACAAGTCAAAAGCAGAACAGAGAAAAAAAAAAAAAAAAAAAGAGAAAAAGAGAACGTGGACTTCTGAGTCAGTGACTGGATAAGTAATCTTACCTGTCTTTTTTCGTTATTTTTAACATAAGAGAACTGCCAGTTTGGTCAGAATTTTGGGGCTTAAAAGATCTTCTATCTAACATCGGAATCTTCAAACTTCAAATCCCTCTTTGAAAACGTTTCTTATATTTTCTCTTCTTTTTATACTAAACAACACAGATTCCAAATTCTATTAAAAGTTAAAGCTTCTCATGTGATACGTGCTCCCTTTTAAAAGGGTAAGTCTAATTTTTCATGCATGCATATATATGTATGTATATTATGATGTCTATTGAGAGGAAGGGAATTGATGCTTGATTATTTTCTTCAAGAAATTCTGGATCTTGGAAGGTTTTGTTTTCTTTTTGTTGTGTAATTTATTGATATGATGGTTGATGGAATTTGGTAGCTTCAGTTTTTTGTTTAATAAATTCTTGACCGATCAGTTCAGATATCTTCTTACAATTCTTGTTGTGATGATGATAATATTTGACTAAGGTTATTAAATGGGCTTTTCACACTACAATAATTGAAAGCACATGTGTGTTGCTTTCTTTTTGTTTACTTTATTAGGGAGAAAGCATATTTTTAAAGATAAGAGAGGAAGAAAGTATAGGGGTCATGGTCATGGAAATATTATATGATCCCCAATTGGTTTTCAAATTTATTTTTAGAACTTCATGATGATGTTTGATTTCCATCTGGTTTATTTAGGCAAGGTTTCTAACTTTCACAGATTTAGCATATACCTTGTTGTTCAATCTCTTGTAGTGCTAAGTTGTAGTGTATATTTGCAGGAGATATTTGAAAGCAATCAACTATGGCAGCACTTGATGGCAGCGAAGCTCCTGCTAAGCTTAAGGTTTGTTATTTCAATCCGTTGGTTGATTGAAGTAGGAAACTTTGCAACAAGGTAAAGTCTATTTTCTTGAAGGAATTTCTGATATGCTTGCGCCTTCAATGCAGGGAAAGTATGCTGCTATGTTAGTATGTTGGCTGCTTGGAATTGGTTGCCTCTTTTCATGGAATAGTATGCTCACAATTGAAGATTATTATGTTTACATTTTCCCGGTATTTCCCTTCTCTATTTGCTGCGATTTTTTGTTGGTTTCAGCTTGTTTTGGATCTTTCCATATCGCTGTTTTGTTGATGCTTTAATTTGGATGTTTGACAAGCCAGCTCTTAAAAACTGGAGATGATGAACTGTTGGTGCCTAAATAATTTGTTAGGTGTTTGTTAGAACAAATATAGAGTTTATATGTATATATTAACCCTTACTGATTCCAGTATATGACCTTGACTTCGACTTTTTCGCTGATGAAGCTACTGAAACTTGTGAAGTTTTCATGTCACTGTGAATGGTGATTGCCTGCAGTGTTCTTCAGAATTTCTTTTCCACTGCAGAGAACATACATAGTTCTTGTGAACTATTCTCCTTTTTTCGAAACGGTGCTGATTGGGCTCTGATAATGATAAGTAATGAGAAAGGTCCTTTTTCACAATGCAATGCCAATTTTAGATGCATGGTTTAAGAAATTATGGATGTCTGGTACAAGCATTTATACCTTCTTCATTATTTGTTGATTTATTCAGCATTTATTTGAACTGAAAGTCGATGTATTATTGGAAAGTGTGCACTGCTCTGCCAACTCGTTTTTATTTCCCAACTCTTCACACTTGAAGTTTTCTTTCCTTTAAAGCTTAATGGCATATTAAATGCTGCGGGCATCTTATAATGGCTGCAATCCTGCATATTGGATTGTGTAGATGGTTGATTTGACAGTAGTTTTTGTTTCGTTATGCAGCACTACCACCCTTCAAGGGTCCTTACTCTTGTATATCAACCCTTTGCCCTGGGTACAATTGCAGTGCTGACATACAATGAGGCAAAGATCAATACCAGATTGAGGAACTTATTTGGATATGCTCTTTTCTTCCTCAGCACTCTTTTGGTTTTAGTAGTGAGTATTCTTTCATCTTTAGATTTCCACGTATCTCATTGTCTTACTTCATTAATTATATGCACGTAAACTATGTTTCAATCCTTTTTTTCTCTGTTTTGCTGCCATAGTTGGATTTAGCTACATCGGGAAAAGGAGGTATTGGAACTTTCATTGGAGTTTGTGCAATTAGTGGTGCTTTTGGAGTCGCAGATGCGCATGTGCAGGGTGGGATGGTTGGCGACCTGTCTTTCATGCAGCCTGAATTTATTCAGGTCAGTTTGTACTGTCAGCCTTGTGAAATGTTTCGTGTGCATCGATGGTTCCACAAATGTTTGATTCTGATTTGATTGAGTTAATCTTTTTTCTTGTTTAAATTTTTGCAGTCTTTCCTTGCTGGTTTAGCAGCATCCGGGGCTCTAACCTCTGCATTGAGGCTAATTACAAAAGCAGCATTTGACAATTCTCAGGATGGTCTTCGCAAGGGAGCCAGTATGTTCAATCCCCTTTTGATTTTGCTTCATGTGATTTTCATTTCAAAAAGTAGTAACGAAAAATGAAACTGCATTTTTTTTCTTGGAAAACTGTTTTTTGATGACATTTCAATAGTTGTACCCCCAAAAACCAGTGTTAATGCTCTGTCTTTTGTTGGATATGTCTGTCCTTCATGTGTGCTAAAAGAGTATATGCTCCTCTCTCGCGCTTAAGTTTCTATCTCAATTAAGTTTCCTACTTGTGTTGTATTTGAGAGTTCTCCTATTCATTTCAAGTCACTGCTGGCTGATCCAAGTTACCATGGAAATGTTTAAGCATGCTCACTGATACAATCTGGGTGATTTATGACTATATAGTTTCATCTCATTTCACTCAAAATTCCATTTTTAGTTCTTTTGGAATTCAGGGGCATGTTACCATATATACATGGAGAAACAATGACATTAATTCTCTTGCTTAGTAGATGGAGCAGCAGCTTTTGGAATTTGATTCAATGACATGAATAATATATTATCTATGCCCTTTGTAAATTATTGGTTGAGGTTGAACACAAATTCATTCTCTTGAACTTTCCTAAATAGTGTTAGCAAGTAACTATTGTACTGCCATGTATGTATACTTGCGGAAAATAATTCTTGACAAATCGTGGTTCTAAGAAATATTATACTCTTCAATTTCTGCCAATTCGGTTTCTATGGCTAACAGTTTTCCACCATTTATTGCAGTTCTATTTTTTGCCCTCTGTACCTTTTTTGAGCTTCTCTGTGTTCTTCTCTATGCTTACATTTTCCCCAAACTGGACATTGTGAAGCACTACCGCTCCAAGGCAGCCTCAGAAGGATCAAAAACTGTTTCAGCTGATCTTGCTGCTGGTGGCATCCAAACATCGCTCAAACCGGAAGTATATCTCCTTCCCTTGGTGTATTTATGAAACAAAATGCTTATGGTATTTCCTTTATCCTGAAGACCTTGTAATTATAACAGGCCCAAGAAGATCCTAAACAACTGGAGCGGCTGAGCAATAAGGAGTTACTATTGCAGAATATTGATTATGCAATTGATATGTTACTGATATATGTCCTGACACTGTCTATTTTCCCCGGATTCTTATCTGAAGACACTGGAACACACAGTTTGGGCGGATGGTAAGTCACAGTTTAATTTGGTATCTTGGAGGTAATTTCAATAGCAAACATTCTTCCAAACGAGTGTGTTCTGTACGTTCAGAATCTCTGAATCTTGTGCTATGTCAGGTATGCGCTTGTATTGATAGCAATGTATAATGTGTGTGATTTAATTGGGAGATATATTCCACTCCTGAAATTCTTGAAGTTGGAGTCCCGGAAAGGTCTCATGATAGCCATTCTTTCTCGCTTCTTGCTCGTCCCGGCTTTCTATTTCACTGCCAAGTATGGAGACCAGGGCTGGATGATAATGCTAACATCTTTCTTGGGGTTAACTAATGGTTACCTCACTGTGTGTGTCCTCACTTCTGCACCGAAAGGTTACAAGGTTTGTTCGCAACATGATTCTCATGAGCATCTGTTTCCTGTAATGGTTTTGTGTAGTGCTGAATAAAATTTACTAAAATAAATATCATTTTTTCATTCTTAGGGACCGGAGCAAAATGCGTTGGGAAATCTGCTTGTATTGTTTCTTCTTGGTGGAATCTTTGCTGGGGTTACTCTTGACTGGTTGTGGCTTATAGGCAAGGGATGGTGAACATGGAACTTAGATATTGAAGAAGGGAGTGTCTTTTTATACTTAGCCAGTTTCAGATTTACGGAATGATGATTAATTTATGAGGAGATTGCAAAGTGTATTGTTACTGAACCAATCTTTATTACAGTTCCAACTCTCTTTTGTACAGTTCTCCTAGAAAAAAAAAAATAGAAGAATCGATTGTTTCTCTTATAACATTTATGCTCCAGAAACTAGCTGATGATCAATGCTAATCAATTACAAATTAGGCTTTTTTGTTGTTCTTTTTTTAATTCTCTGTGTCCCTCAAGAGGATGAGGATTGATGCTTCTTTTGAACAACATTTCCTGCTATTATTAACAAGAAATTATTCCGGCTCTTGGAAGCTTCTGTGTGCCTTTTCTTGCAAGTAGAAGTAAATAATGATTGAAGTTTGTACGAAGTCGCTTATTTTTCTGTATAATATTTTCATAAGAAGGTAGAGAGTGCTTGATTGCTCCAATTTGTATACAATCTTTTGGTCTCAATAGTCAGGTTTCCTCGAGAATTTTCACACATTGAGAAGGTTATTCATATCCGGATTGGTGTGTTCATAATAAACTTCTTTCTCGTGACTCCCTCTAGGATTTGGATTCACTTGGATGATAAACAACCAATTTTGTTTGTATAATAAATTTGAAGATTCAGCTCAGATATCTTGTCGGATTTTTATTGTGATCATCATTATAATTGATGTGGTATTTGACTTTAGCTATTCTATGAGGATCTTCACACTCCGACAATGGAAATTGACCTATTTGGTGGTTTCTTGCTTGTGTTTTAATGATTAGGGTCATATACTTGATAATGATGGATAAAATTCAATCTGTATCAGTTGCAGCTGTATATACTTGCAGGAGCTACTTGAAAGAAAATATTACAACACTTGGATAGCGTTTAGTTACTGAATTGAAACAAAAGAGACAATGATGGTTTTAACAGAGAGGACATGCTTTTACTTTTATGTCTCATTTCCATCCCTGTAACTAAACATGTTCTTGTTCTGTGTATATATCCTTTTGTCATAGGATTTTAACGAAATGCAACTTTGATGACAGTGTAGTTCCAGCGAAGCTAGAGGTTTGTAATTTCTATCCTTTGATTGAGTTAAATAGGAGAGATTTTTGTAAAAAAATAATATTATTTTAATATATTTTTAAATTAAAAAATATTTAAAAAAACAAACTTACGAATTTACGTGAAGGAGATTCATGATGTAATGGAAAAATCTAATATTAGTAATCCACTTAGCATCTGTGGCAGCTTAATCCTTGGGTTGAGTTTGAAGCTTTTAGCAATGGTGACCCAACAAATAGAAAGAGCTCAAGCTCTCCCATCAAACAAGTGAGAAAAGATTGTCCTATTTTCAACTTCTCCTTTTCCTTTCTGGCAACTACTTTTCAACAATTTTCTCTTCATGCAATACTCACAAAATCCCAGGCTAAAAAAAAAATTGCTGATACTATGAAAGCACCTTCCATGGATAGAAAGACTAGCACAAAAGGACAGGCACTCAACCACACTAGAACATGTGAATCCATGTCTCGAATCCATCAAAAAAACATAAAGTTAGCAAACTTTCTATTCAAAATTATCTCCTACCCTTGCTTGTAATTGACATTAATAAACGACCAACATACTCAGTTCTAGGGAACTGGTTCCTCGATTACATTGTTGTTAATTGCTGTCATCGTAGCCGATTCCTTTTATTAGGGTTTAATTAATCAAACTTGAATATTTAATTTTTCTTGTTAATAGTCCCTAGATATACCTTTTGTCTTGTGCTAAACAACATCAAATTTTTGCAATCCAATCCGTTTGTCTATCTTTTAACTTGCTATGGTTTTACTTACACCAACCATATCTAATTTTTCTTATATTGTTTTTCTACCAAAGTGACAGCAATCTCTGAATAGTTTCCTCCTCGGGCAAGAGCTGAAATTTACAGAGTGAAATAAGACAAAAAAATAAGACAAAAATAAATAAACCCTAGTTGGCCTCCTCGTTTGACTACTAGCTTCACGTGATCGCCCTAAAACAAAATGTACCATGAAAAAAATTACAGGGGCGAGGCGAAAGGTACACTAGCATAGGCCAACCAGCCATTATCCAAACAAAGAAACTAAAATCAGGAGGGGCAAAACATGGAAACGAAGACCAGACCATAATGATGACGATGATGTTAGTCTTGAAGAAGATGATGACTGGGCCTTCCCGAACTGCAGCGAATCAACAGCCAGTGGCATGTTTTCTTGATCAGGGCTACACTTGGATTCATGGACTGGTGGGTGTGTGCTATACATTATAGCTCTTAAAACAGCAGAAACTGTGGGGATGTACTGAGTTTTGTTTCTTGCAAGTAGCCATGTTAGACCCATTAGTTGGCAATCCCTTTCGAACATTTTGCTTGCCCTCTCATCCCTTGTGCTCTTGTCTTGTGTTTCATTCTTGGCCTTCAGCTGTAATAACAATCACATTCAAGGTTGTTTTAGTAATAAGAAAACAGTGTTCAAGGTGGAATACCAAGGAGGAAAGGTGATGGATGTGCAAAGGAATCCCAGTGAAGAACCCAATTGTTTGCAATGTAAAGAGGGCACATGGATTTCGGCAGGTTATATTCCGAGAGCATGTTTGATTTCGAGTTTTGAAAAATTTAATATTTTTATTATATTAAAAATAAATTTTTAAAAAATAAAAAATATGATTTCAATATATTTCTATATAAAAAACAATTTGAAAAGTAATATGAAAATCAAAGGTCTAGCATGTAAAGCTATTGTGAGTTTTCACAAAACATCAAAAGGAAGACCCTGGAAAAAACCTACACTGCCCCACTTCACTTTCATGCTTCTATTTCTGCTTCTTCTTTTCTATGCTATTTTCACCAGGCATTGTGCATTAGTCAATACTTGCCTAAAAGCCTAATTATTGCTAGCAGCTTGAACTCCTGTTTTGCTTAGAGTATAAAGTTCTTTGAACCATTAAAGAAAACGAAAACTAGCCCTTTGAAATTCCCTCAAAGTCTTATTAGTCCTTTCGCCACTAATTTGCACATGAACAAAATAAAGTGTTACTCATACAACATCAAACAATTTCCCACATAAATTCTTGCATTAAATAGGGTTTTTTTTTTTTACACAGAATAAAGAAACGAGTGGCGTATCTACAACAAATTAGCTGTATGGGCCCTTCAAATTGTTGTAGATGCACCCCCTCATTTGCAAAGTCAAACAAAACCAGGCAAAAAAAATCAAAAAAATCCTAAATTATTGGATGAATTAACAATCAACAAGAAACCCAAAAGAAAAGAAAGAAAGAAATAGAATTAATTAAGAAAAACCCCACAAAAAGCCCAGCATTGATAAATGAAGTAATGTAAAAAATAAGTCCTTAATAAATGAAGAAATCCCTCTCTTCATTGAAGAAACAATCACAAGGAGCAATAAATGCAAAATTCCTTAAACAACTGACCTTTTGGAGAGCACCAAGGCACTTTGTACACCCTGAATAAGTGGAATTCTTACAGTTCTTCTCCAAATTCTTTACAGCAGCAGTAGGAGTTGCATTATGAAACGCAGAACTCACATTAAAAGCAGCAGGACAACTAAGTGAACCAATCTGATGAAGCCTAATCCCACAAAAACACAATATAGCATCACAGCTAGCATTAGGCTGTGCCAACTTCACATTTTTACTCAAAAGTGCACTTTGTAATGAATTCACACATTTTTGCGAATCATCAGGCATCATTGGCAAATCAGGTGCTGATGTTGGGGCTGGAGCTTGGACTTGGAGGGCTGACCTTGCATGAGCTGCAAAGAGCCAAGCTGCAAGAACTGGACAGCACCGGCTACGGTCAAGGTCTCTACCACATGCATCATTTACACCACCAAAAAGCTCAGCTGAAAGGTCCAAGTGGCAAATTTGAGACTCAGTTTGGACTGGAAATGCAGGGACTGTGTTGGGGTTTGAATAGTCTCCTGGTTTTAGAGGCTGGTTTTGGCCAGAGACTGGCTCAGATAGGAAGCTTGAAAGAGAGGGAATGAATGAAGAAGTAAAGAGGAATATTGTGAGTAAAGTTTGCATCTTTAGTGAAATCAAGAAGTGGGCTTAACTTTTTTTCTTGGCTCTAGTTGTTAATGATGTTGTTAAGCTCGTAATGAGTGAGGAAAGATTTATGTGTGAAAGAAAGTTGAGAGATTTTGATTGGGAAATGGAGACGGGTTAAAGAAGCGATGGGGCTTTGAATCTTTAGCTTTTTAAAAGCTTTATCAAAGACTACAAAAAGAGAGAGCTCCTTTATATCTCTTGAAAATTATTGAACAAAAGAGGAAAGTGCATATGCTATAGATTCAAGAGATGTTCAAAGAAGCAGTGGTTTTAGTGGATTTTGGTGATCTTCTCGTCTGGTTTACAAGGCTGAGAAGATGCAAATCTCGAAATATAGAAGGAAAAAACAATGAAAAAAAAGTTGAGAAATTTGTGGAAGATGAGTTGGGAGAAGAAGAAGTAGTCTCTCTCTTGTTTCTCTCTTTACCTTTCACTTTATATTTATGCAAAGAGATGACACATTATGGATTCATCATCCACATGAAAAAGGGCAAAGATCTTTTCTTGGTAGTGCTGAAAGAGGCTTCAAGTTCACAGCAATCATCCATTATTGTATAGCAATTTTTTATAGATAAGCTTTTAAGTCCTTTCCTTTTGTTTATTGAGAAGGGAAACTTGAGGGGTCCGATGGAAAACAGAAGAGATTCATCTGTTTATGAGAGAAGGAGGGGAGAGGAGAGTTTTGATAAGAAATGGTGGCAGAGGACTTGGCAACTAGTGATGTCCTTTTCTTTTTCATTCCCGAACTTCCGCTGGCCATGAATGAAAGGATATGGTACATTTTGTCCTTATATTCTTCACTTTTTTTAATATGGCCACTTCATTCTTTTTTATTTCATCTGCCCTGCTAAAAATATTCATAATTTAGTCTTTTGTCTAACTTCCAATATTTATTTTCTTCCTAACATGATAGAAAAAATAGACATGTATATATATATATATATATATATATATATGAGAAGATGCTAAGTCCAAAGTTAGAAGACGTGGCCCGGCGCGTGGCCTTGCTCAGGGCCCGCATCACAAATTGACTAAACCAATTAGCTTTTCTGTTAATTTGTATCCAACACAGCGTTGTTCTGTACTGGATGCCATGCCCGTGGAATGCTGCTGGCTTATGGCATATTTAGATGTTGTTGTAAGTTTATAAAAAAATATAAAAATAAAAATTATATAAAAAAAAATTGTTGAAATTCATAATATTTTTAAAGAAAAAACTATAAAGCTAAATTCTCAATCAATTTAATATTTTTTTAAAAAATAAACAAAGAAAATTCTAGAAAAAATCATAACAAAAAAAAATCACATAGGAAACACTATAGCAATCCACAGTTTTAAAGAAAAAAATTACGAAGCTAAATTCTCAACCGGCTCAATATGAAAAAAATAAAATTGACAAAGGTAATTCTAAAGAAACAAAAAGCAAAAAAAAAAGAAAAAAAATCATGTAGGAAACACTGTAGCAATCCACAGTGTTTTAAAGAAAAAACTACGAAGCTAAATCTCAACCAGCTCAATATGAAAAAAATAAAATCAACAAAGACAATTAAAAAAAAAAGAAAAAAATCATGTAGGGAAACATTGTAGCAATCCATAATTTTTTTTTATAAAAAAAACTATGAAGCTAAATTCTCAACCAACTCCATATTTAAAAAATAAAATAAATACAAACAATTCTGAAAAAAAAAAAAAAAAAAAAAAAGAAGAAGACAATTTTGGGGGAAAAAAGCAAAAACAATTTATGAAGAAAGTTAAAGCTGAATTCTCAACCAACTCAATATTAAGAAAAAAAATTAACAAATATAATTTTGAAAAAAAAAAACCATGTGGAGAAATATTGTAGCAAAACAAAAATTATGTGGGGAAATATTTTAACAATGCATAGTGTTTTGAAGAAAAAAACTACGAAGCAAAATTCTCAACCAGTTCAATATGAAAAAAAAAATTGACAAAGACCATTTTGAAAAAATAAAAAAAAAAAAAGCCATGTATAAAAATATTTGTAGTAATCCATAATGTTTTAAAGGAAAAAAACTACATAACTAAATTTTCAACCAGTTCAATATTAAAAAAATTCGACAAAGATAATTTTGAAAAAAAAAAAAAATAAAAAAATAAAAAAAATAATGTTTTAAAGAAAAAAACTACATAAGAAAATTTTCAACCAGTTCAATATTAAAAAAATCAACAAAAATAATTAAAAAAAAATACAAAAATAAAAAGGAATAAAAAAAGGAAGACAATCTTTGAAAAAAAAAACATGTCAACCCCACAAAAAGGGGAAAAACTTAAAAATAGAAGGGGAAACAAAAAAAAGGTAAAAAATAAAATAAAAACATGTAGCAATGGAAAGCTACAGTATTTTTCTCACTTTTTTTAAAGTATTAGTTAATTATTATTAAAAAAATCATTGTAGTTTTTGAAATAAAAAAAAAGTCTCCATGATCAGGTGATCAACCCATTTGATCAATCAGTTTTTTTGAGTCAATTAAATATCTAATTCAAATTAAAATCCAACTTTGATTTAGTGATTGGATTAAAAAAAATTAGATAAACTTGTGGATCGGGTCTTAGAATAATAACTACCCAAATGATTGAATTAATATACCAAATTAAAAACTTTCTTCAATAAAAAGACCAATTAAATTAAAATACAAAAAAAACAAAAACACAACAAAGGTCTTTTAAAGAAAAACTCAAGAACATAAACACCAAATACATAGAAGATCAATTAATATGAAAATATATAAAAATAATATTTTATTATGATTTTTAAATTTTATTTTTAATATTAACATATCAAAAAAAAATTAAAAACCATTAAAAAATAATAAATCAACAATTCAACCTCTGCCAACAAAATTGCACTTAATTTTACCCTCACATTTTTTTCAACAAAAAGAACTATATTACAAAGCAAATGATGCCCATAAACCGCCAAATTTAGACCTGGAAAAAGAAAAGACCTGACCTTTGAGACCTGATCATTAAAATCGGGCACAAAATGGGACGGTTTGATTTAGCAAGGATAAAAATTAACAAATATTTTGGATGATTCCATGAAAACAGAAACACTAGGGACCATATTTTTTTGTATCATATGTACATAACATGATGTGGAAGTCAAATAATGTGTAGGGCCTTGTCATTTCTTGCATGCATGTGTACATGTGTTTGTCTCACTGATAGGTCACAAGAAAACGGAACTAGACTGGAAAAAAAGTAATAATTGTTCATTATTTTTCAATCCAATCACACTGCTTAGGATCCTTTTTCAATTACCTAGTGTGCCCACAGGAAAATAATGGTTTTATGAGAATTTCTTGAATTTATTTGTTTTTTCTATAATTTTGCAAGGCAAAAGAGTTCTTACTTTTGATGGATAAATCATATAATTAAGTTGCAAGAAGTCTAATTTTTTTATTAATTAAGGAGTCATAAAATTAAATAAATATCTAACATCATTTAACAATTAAATACCTTGAACCAACATCATTAGTTTACATATATGTTGAAATTGCAAATTTGTGTGTTAACTTATATGATATTTTCAGAATTTAAAAGAATATTATCTACACAGCATTCTCAAACACTTTTAAAAAAATGATCCTCGGGCTCTACACCAAAAAAAAATGATAAATAATAAGTTTTGAATTCTTTAAAGTATTAATTGATTCATTAAACATGAAATGAAATGCTAATACAAAATTACTATCATTAAGATTTGGTAACTATATAGATGATCATTTTATATCTAAAATCACACTAATTACTTTTGTTTTGTGTTATCAATTGCTCAAATAATTAATGTTGCCTTGACTTTAACATAGCTCGATGAAATACTACAAAAATAATATCGAAAACACTATATGAAGGGGGGAAAAACTAGTGAAAAAGAGACTTGCAATTTTGCTTTTCAAGGAGGTGGGCGTAGAAAAGAAATGTTATTGGATAGAAATGAGAGGGGATCCGAGGCATTTGGCATTTCTCTATTGAACTCTTCTGAGTAGCAATTTCAGCTTGACTTGATCAAGTGGCTCTACTTGATTAGCTGCCTCTCTAGGACAGGAGCCATGCCTTGACAGCCCAGGACAGAAAAATCAAAGTTTTCTTTAACAAAAAATTGCTTTTAGGATTTGTGAGAAAGAGATTTTATTTGTTTTTGCATTTGAATTTTTTTAATTGTTTTGAATTGCTTATTAATGTAAAAAATAAAATTTAAATAATAATAATAAAATATTATTTTAATACATTTTCAAATTAAAAATATATTAAAAAACGACCGTTATTACAATCGTAACCATTATTACTAAAATATTGGAAATTGCTTAAAATTTTGTTTTATTTAGTAATGAAAATAGTTCTAAATTTCAGTGAATAATATAAATTATATTTCAAATTTTTTTTTAAAATATAATCTTTTAAGTTGTGATGATTTTTTAACATAAAATCATATTTAATTTAACTAAGTTGCCACGAGTTTAAATCTCACTAATCTTATTTTATTTGATAAAAATTAAGTATAAGTAGAATGAATATATGTGAATTTTAAGGTCAAAAAGCTTTTATTTAAAAATAATATATTAGAAAATAATATATAGTATATTTTAAAACTTATCTAATAAAAAAAAAATGTCTTCATATTTATAAAAATTGTTTTGAGAAAATTATTACAATCCACCACTATTCAAAATAAGAGCTTGACAACTGCCAGCCAACATTCCCCAATTTCAAACTAATATTTCTATATTCCTTGCATATTCCATCTCTAAAAAGGACAAAATCCCCCCCATAAAAAAGATTCTTTTTTTAATCAGGACAAAACTTTCAATATAATTGAAAACTATAAAATAAAAAATAATAGTTAGCAATGGACACAAGGAGAAGATTATCTAGTAATCAAAAGACAAAATGTAAAGCGCCAATCAAGCAAGAATTATTCCACCATAAAGTTGCTTTACGAAAAGCTTCCAATCTCTACTCCCTATGATTTTTTTTTCTCTATAATTTTATTTCCTTCTTTGGGGTCTGGGCCCCTTAGTTTCAGTATTTGTGACAGGAGAAAAGGAAGGACATACCTTTTGTTTTAGCCTCTGTCGAGAGATTCAAAAGTGAGAGATGGCCTTGTCGTGTAAAAGGAGCTTCGGTAATTGAGCTTGGAAAGAGGCAAGGGAAAAGTTAGAACCATGCTTCTGCAACCTTTTTCTGCCTGTTGGGTTATCAGAAATCGGCTGGCACTTTGGATCTTACCCCAACGACATCATGTGATTACCTAGTCACATTGGAAAAACTTCAAATAATTTTGGGCATTTTCTTGATTGTCTAATGGTCTTTGAGGAATTGTTTAAAATTGAGCTAGATCAATGGTTCTCATACTCCTACTCCTGTAAAAGAATTCTTTTCTTAAAAAAAAAAAAAAAACATCCTGTGGTGTTTATCCTAAATCACATGAATTTGCATTGTAAAGGGTAGGTATATTGTTTATCTTACTCTTAAGATCAGTAATATAAAAAATAATTATCTTTATTCATGAATGACATGTTAGAGAATAATATAAATTATATTATAGGATCTCATTTAATAATTTAAGTTATTAAGTTGAGATAGTATGACTAAGTGGTTATGAGTTTGAATCTCACTATTTTCATTTATTTAACAACTTAATAGCTTAAGTTGTTAAGTGAAATACCAAAATATAATTTATTTTATTCTAGCATGACATATCTACTGACCTATAAAAAATAATAATTAATGTAGGTATCCCGATGTTAACTTGTGACACAAGTAATTATATTACTTATAAAATGAGAAATTCATGTAGCTGGGTGCGGCAGAGCAAACATGCTTAAAATCATTTGGTGTGCCATGAAGAACTGTACAGGACATGAGATCAATTTAGAGCTCAACTTGTCTTTCTTGTGCTCGATTCTGAGCCCAAGGTTTTCCTCCTCGGTTTTTCCCTTCTCCTGCTTGTCCTTAACGGTAAGTAAAAAAATTGAGAAACCGAGAAAACAAAAAAAAAAAATTAATAAAAAAAACTGAATAAAAAAAAAACCGATTAAAATTTTGAAAAACCGACCGGTTCGATTTGGTTTGGTATCGGTTTTAGGCTTATAAAACTGAACCGAACCAAAAAAATAACCTGAAAAAACAGAGTCAAAACCAGAAAAAACCAAACCAAACCGAACCGAAACAGGCCGGTTCGAACTGGTTTCGGTTTTTTTTTTAAAAAAAATTCAGTTTAGTTATTCTTTTTATAAAAACCGAACTAAACTGAATTTGCTCACCCTTACTTAGTCTTGCTTCGTTTTCTTCTCAATTTTATTTCTCCTCCTCCTCCGCCCCCTGTTGACGGACTCGGTTTTGAGACCAACGTTTTCTACTTGAGCTCGTTTTGGAATCCAAGTTTTTCTGCAGCACTGTCAGGATTAAAGGGCTGTGCTTGTATATCTGGCACAGTTTCTAATTCAATAATCCAAAAAGCAAAATTAGAATTTCAAGTTCCATACAAAGGAAAGTGGCAGGTGAGAAAGATTGCAATATAGACTTCGCCTTTTCTCTCAACTCTCCAGTCTCCACGCACAAAAGCAGCCGCCGTGGCACAAACATCAACCACCCCCATTTTCGACAGAAAGAAAGTATAAAAAACTATGGCGCCTTGAAAATCACACCAGAAGTTGAACGAAGAGGTTGTTGACAATTGCACCTTTTAGGTTAATTCAATATTTTTAATTGATCTCAAGTGGCTTTTCAATCTGAGGATTACTTGCCCCATTATATTGTATTGTTTATTTACTAAAATAATCAAGAACGAAAGATCATCGTATATGGGAGCAGCACTATCAACATAACATTAGATTATGCATGATGGTGTTTGCTTTAGCAGTTGGCAAATCACAATCACTTAATAATTCAAATATAAGTTTTCTAATAAATTGTTTAGTAATAATAGCTTGGACTAATTTTTTTTTTTTTTATATAATCTTAGATTCAAATATTATGATTGTTAATATAATAATTATTGAAGATTTACATGATCGTTAACTTCAAAATCTATGAAATTAATAGAATTACACGCGAGCTAACTAGAAATAACCATGTTAAAAAAAAAAAAAGATTTTCGTTCTAGACTCTGGCTGCTTTATGACGGCATAATTAGCTGAACAACAAGTGATAACAAAGCAAATTAACTATTGGTTTAGCACGAACATGCCCTTTTTTTTTATTAGCTCTGTCTTATTAGCCTATAAATAAATTTAATAGGTTTTCTGTATGATTCATTGGTTATAGATCTCCATCGAACTGTTTAGAACTTTCATACTCTTCTAATCCGCCTACATCATCAACTTTAATGAACAATAATTAAATACTTGTATAGCTTAAAATTCATATAGCTAAATTATCATGAAGTTTTACTACAAATTTGATCAACGTAGGATGCATTTTAAGATATTAATCCAGTCACCATAAAACAATCTAAAGATATATAGTTACAACTTTGTTTTTAATAACCAGTTTAGTGAGAATTCCATTTCCATTCAATCTTAGCTAAAAATTGAAATAGCGTTACTGTTTTAAAAGCATTTTTGAAATAGATTGATTTTTTTTAATTTTTTCTTTACTTTAAGTTATTTTTTTATATTTTTAGATTGTTTTAATGTGTTTATATTAAAAATAATTTTCAAAAAATAAAAATATATTATTTTAATATATTTTTAAATAAAAAATACTTTTAAAAATAATTATTACTATATTTTCAAACCACTAAGTTGAAGTAGGGAAGAGAGAAGTAAAATAGGACCATCAGAAACATAGCGACTAAATTGGTTTCTCCGTCGCCAAAGCCTTCGGCAGCATAAAAATCTGTGCTATGGAGACGAAATGAAACCGTCGCTGAAACACTTAGTTTTATAGTGTAAGCGTATAGAATAGCCCAAACTGAGTTGGGGCTTTAGAATTTGGGGGCGGTTGTATTAAAGTTTGGGCTAACTTTCTATTAGTAAATTTACTGGGATGAACCAAGGCCCATCTATATTCGACACTGCTATACTGCTAAATTTATAATTATGAGGCATTATTAAAATAATTATAACTATAATTTACGGTAAACCTGCACTAAGTAATTACAACTATAATATATATTAAGCTTGTGCAAACTAGTTCGGGTTAATACTAATTAGAAAGATAAAAAATAAAATGTTATGACTTTAATAAAAATAATTGACTTAGTAATCATTACCATTTTTTTGTATAATTAACGGGCTGAGCTATGAAAATTTATGCATTCTATCAAATAATTAAAGGTGTACTTCGACAGTGGAGGAAAAAAGAAGCAGCAAATCACTATATAAATAGCTTGTATAAATTACTAAAAATGATATTTTTTTTTTTAATTTTTAGGACAATAATTATGTCATGCTTTGTGTGATTCTTGAAGGCTTCTTGCTCAAAGAACATGATGTAAGAATCAGGTGGCTTGCTGGTTCCTGCTACCCACCTTTTAGACTTTTAGTGGAAGACGAACATTGTGTTTGAAATTATTGCAGCAATAAATACAGCTGAACTGTTCACAATATTATTGAAGCAATGATTACTCATGCCCTTATCTCCTATGGCCGTCACAAAGAATTGAGGAAAAAAGAAGACAGATTTTATTTGAAGCTTCCTCCATGTCAATGATATAAATGGAAACATGAAGCTTGAAGATTGCAGAAAAACAAAAAAGGGATTGCAGAAGATCACATAATCACAAACTCCAAATGTTTAGCAAAGCTCCTAATCTTCCTTTTCTCTTCTGTAGATTCTGATATCAAAACGTTCCCTTGCAAACTATAAAACACACACACATACATTAGCATCCCTTAATTTACACAAATTCTCTCAATCCAGCTGCGTTTTTGTTTCTGTTTTTCAGCAAATTATTTTGATGTTTTAAGAAAAATTAGAGTAATATATGGGAAGAAAAGAACGCACTTTTTTGTGTTGAAATTTGGAGGTTGTAATAACTTTTTGTGGAGCACAGAATATGATCCAGTTCTGGTCGGACGAGAGAGTGCTTTACGAAACTATGTTTTTTCGTGGGCGGTCAAAGGAGAGAAAGAAGAGGTGGGTTGACAAGGAAATGACTATGTATTGGATCACCAAAGAGAAAGATTCAAAGCAAAGTTCCTTGCTTCTTAATTCATACATGTATTTGGTATTTTCAGCATCAATTTCCATTTGAGTGGTGATGGTAGATATACTTATCATAACAACCAGATTAAGAAATTGATCAAATCTTGATTGCGTATCAAGTGACGAATTCATTTTGGAAATTAATTGATATACTTATCTTCTTTTTTTCTTTTTCTTTTTTGTAGTTGCTCGTTGTTCGAAGACTAGAAGCTCTCACTGGGAAAAATAAATTTTAAAAAACTCTATTCCCAGCTAATTTATACTTAGATGCACATAGATATAAAAAAATCAAGAAATTAGACCATTTATGTGTGTGTGTGTCTAAAAAGAATAAAAAGTACAAAATGAAAGAAAGAAATCACACCACGTAACTTAAAAGCCGGTGGCCAGGATTACCTTACATCGGTAGGGATGTAACTCAATTACACACGATGCTGAAAACTGCAGGTCCGGTTAGATAAAAAGATTGCTTAGTATCATTTTCAATTCTCTTTCATTCTATGTTTTCAAAATTATTGAAACACAAAAATAAAATAAAATTATCTGCTATGTTTTTCTTTTAAAAAGTTAAAAATAACAAACATGATGATAATTTCATGTTTTTTTTTTTTAAATATATCATATATAGATATATCCGACTTTTTTGTATTCTCTATTTCTCACTTAAATATGAGATCCATCATAAAAATTATTAGCGGGTTTCATCATCACATAAGATATTAGAGGACAACCCTAGGTTGCTTAATTATAATTCCTTTTCTTTTCCCTTTAAATAACTAAGTTATCCACCTCCCTCCGTATCTTGCCTTCGAGCCCTTACATTTTTTATCTGCTAGAAACACAAGCAAAAAATCAAGTTTCTGGTTTTTTATCAACCTGAAATTGATTATATGAATTCTTCATACATTAATGATAACGATTAATTACCTCGTCTATAGATAATTCCACATATGTAATTTCCTACCTCACGCCCTGACCTTATCTTGCTAGGTGGGCTGACTTAAATCCAAGTTGTCTTGCAAATTAAGGAATATTTCCAAGTGCCTAGCTACCACTCAAATCTATAGATTACGAGAAATTCATGTACATGCATGACTCGAGAAATTAAAAGAAAAAAAAATATAACAAATTTCATATATATGCATATATGAACATAAATACTGAGAATTCAAAACAAAAATCAAAGTTGAAAAACAGCAAAAAACCTCACTCTAGCCTTACATTATCTATCATATTTTAGGCCATATTATATATTTACAGGAAATCATCAATGTCCAAACTCTCAGGAATTTCAAACTTCAAAAAGCTGCTGTAGCACTCCCTCTCATCCTCAGTACTGCTGCTGTTGAGATAAGTTGATGATGAATTCAATGGATCCGGGCTCATTAAAGGCGTTGATATAACTGAGTCGATGCTGAAGTTCTGATATCCATTGTTTGCTGATTGGAATCCTGAGTACTCTCCAAGTTCAGGAACTGTAGGATCTGGAGGAGTACTATTGCAATAAAAGTTTGGCAGTGAAACCAAACTCTCATTCAAACTTGAAGGCACGAAGTTTTCTGGGGAATCTTGACAGCTGAAAGTGCTCGTCGGATTCGACGAAAACCCTTCTACATTTTCTTGCATGACTTGTGTTGTTTGGTCTATAAACTCGCCAGTAGATGTAGTAGCAGTAGAACGAGCAGGAACTTGTTGAACTAGATTATGAAACTGCCTAGGTTGTGATAATAATGCAGGGACATCTTGGTTTTGTAACAGTGGGTTGAAAAGCTGGTTTTCTTGTAGTTTCTGCAAAAACATGTCTGAATTTCCTTGTTTCAATGATGATAGAGTGGTGGCTAGTCTAAAAATATTAGGATTTAGTAGGGCTTGAGTATTGCCCACCAAGGTTGACAGATTGAGAAGTGTTGATGGGTTGCACAAAGCTGAACTTATAATGGAGGATAGGTCAAGAAGATCAAGACGTGGGGCATGAGTCACAGGATCAATTCCATTTATAAGCAACCTTTTTCTTATTTGAGTATTCCAGTAATTCTTGATTTCATTGTCAGTTCTTCCTGGCAAACGAGCTGCTATAGCTGACCACCTTACATTGAAAAAAACAAGAGTTGTTAGCGTAATATTCAAATTAAATTATGAATACCTTGACAACAACAATATTATTATTCATAGGTGCACTAACCCTACAAGCTATCATAAGAAAAAAATCAAGAAAAATCAAAATAATTAAAAGGTATATAAAATTACTTGTTTCCCAGAATACTGTGAAGTTGAATTATAGTCTCTTCTTCTTCAAATGAAAATCTTCCTCTCTTGATATCAGGTCGCAGGTAATTTGTCCAACGAAGGCGACAGCTCTTTCCACATCTTTGAAGCCCTGTAAAAAGTGAATTAAATTAGCTATGTTATAAGTAAAAAAAAAAAAACTCACCACCATCATCATTTTAAGATGGAAAATAGTTATTTTCTTTGATTCAAGAAACAAAATATTTTCTAACATATACCTGCATTTTTGGGGAGGGACCGCCAGTTGCCAGGTCCATGAAGTTGAATAAAACTGATGAGCTTGTGATCTTCTTCTGGGGTCCAAGGACCTTTCTTGAGTCCATTTTTGTCACAGCAAGGTACTCTTCCCATTGTTACTGATACTATGTTTCTTTTCTTTGCAATAGTACTTGTGTTTAGGGCTTAATTATAACGAAGGGGACAAGGTTGTTAAAGGGAGAGAAAGTGGGCTGGCTCTTGAAGCAGAAAGTGTTGCTGTGGCTGATAAGGAGAAGATGACCCTTCATATATATATATATATATATATATAAATAGCGGACAGCGATGAAGGGGGAGAGAGATTTCAAGTCAAAAAGATTTGGTACCGGCCTCAGGCCACGTATCTCTCTGTTCTATGTTAATAATACAATAATACATGTGTATAATGTGTATACAATAATCTTGTAATTATACAGATGACACGTGCCATGGCAAAAAAATTGTATAACGTAAGCAACATTCGAGTTAAAGGAGAGAGACTGTATTAATTTATGGATATGGTGATTAAAACCCAACAAGTGAAAATTGATCCATTGTGAAAGAGTAATTATGGATTTTTCTCATGAATGTGTTCTTATTTAAAGACAATTTATGATAAAAAGTGAAATTTTGAGGTACATGGGAAAAAAGAAATTGAAGGAATTGAATAATGAGATAAAAATCCTCAATAGGGTCTCTCATCATTCGATCATGTAAATAGCTTAAGATGAAATTTAGTCGCACGCACTAGACCAATAATTTAACATTAAAAAATTATAATTTTCAATTCAATTATTAGTTTGAGCTCGATTCGTTCAAGTGATTCTAAGGGTCCTATCATAATCTATTTTTTTTTTATTCTATAAAATTTTACCCTTTTTTTCTTTTAAAATAAATAATAAATATATAATAGTAAGAAGACTAGTATTTTGAAAAAAAAAAAATGGCTAAGGAGGATTCTGAATACACAGAAAAATCAAGCTACAATTTTGGATGGAATTAAGAACCTAATTATACCCAATATTGTATCCAAAACTAGAAAGACAATGCAGATTTGTTCAATTAATTTAAAGGTTAAATCAAATCATTGTTAGATGAATTTCTGTATAAAAATTAAATCCAGGGATATCAAATTGATTGAAATCAAGGGTGAAATTAAAAAAAATTAAAAGTTTAATGGTCAATTGAGGGTGAATCTGCATAAATCCAAGACCAAGGACTAATGTGAAAAAAAAACCAGAATTCAAGGCTGATAATGAAGTTTGACAAGGATAAAATTGCATAAAATTAGAAGTTTATGGTTAATTAGGAGTGCAATTGAAAAAAATTAAAGCTGGAGAACCAAATTAAACTTTATCAAAATCCCTAAATTAAAATTCTAAAATCCAAAACGATGTCATTTTATTTAAATGAAACAACGCGTTTTGACCAAAATGGCATTGTTTTTTACCCAAACAATTAAAAAAAATAACAAACCAAATGACACATAGTCTATTTCTGTTAATCTTCTTCATCATTTTTTTCACCTGAAAGCTACTCAAGTGACCACATTTTTAGAACATTTCATGCTTCATCCCTTAACCAAAATATACAAACCATACACCAACATGATAGCCTGATACTTAACCATATCTCAATATGGTTTTTTTTGGCCGATTGATACCAAATCGATCTCGGCGCTGTCCTAAAAT
Organism: Populus alba; assembly: GCF_005239225.2. Lineage (NCBI taxonomy): Eukaryota > Viridiplantae > Streptophyta > Magnoliopsida > Malpighiales > Salicaceae > Populus > Populus alba. The sequence continues at coordinate 21,334,310 of NC_133302.1, read as the reverse complement.
GACCAACTCAAGCAATCTTGAGTTGTCAAAATTTGACATTTAATGATTGCAACTTTGTGTTATTTTTCATTGATTTCATTGGATTTTGTCTTAATTTTGGATTTTATGCTATTTATTTATTTATTTATTTATTTTAGGATTCTGGATTTCGGTCTTCTCATTTATGCTTCCATCTTCACATCTAGCTCCCAACTGAAGAAATCCTTGCACTTAATCACAAACACCATTAAAATGAAAAATGTCAAAAAAAAGCTCTGAAAGTGTGAAGGATATATATGTTACCAAAACAGGCTCTTTAGCTATGAACAGATCAAATTGTTGATGGTGTGAATGCCTACGAAAAAAGGTGAATTAATTGAAATTGGATCACATAGAGAAATGATAATATATAGTGCTAAGAGGTTGACTTTATTTTTGTACAAGTCCAAAGTGAGAATAATTGGAAGGTAGAGTAGTTAGACACGATAGAAGAAAACTTTCCACTGTTGCATTGCTGGTTTCTATCATTATTTGAAAATCATTTGCCCATTAAGAGAGGCCTTCCTACGTTAGCTGCTATCAGCATTTCAGCACAATCCTCTTTTGGCCAAGAAAAATAAACCCATCGAATATAGAACTTTAACTCTTCATTTAATAATATAAATTATATTTAATAATTTAAATTTTTTCAAATGAAATATTTTTTTGCTAAAATATAAAAGTTCTTGACAATATATATTTATCTAGTGATGCCCCTGCCATCCATCAACACGTACCAATAATAATATATTATATAGATATATATAGGACTTATTTTTTACCACCTTTCTAATTTATCAAAGCCTCATGAGCTCCTACTCCTCGAGATAATATTTTAACATGTTGTTTCCTGCTTTACCACTGTCCTTTACAGGTGTGTTTGAATAACAGGCCCAAGATTTTCCAAGCTGGAAACAATCTAATCAGGCCACCAGAATCCAGCCACGTAGCATAATGTTGCAGGTCTCCTTTCTAACTCCCACAATAAAGTCAACCTTCTCTTCTCTATGAGCCTGTAGCTCTCTCACTTTGACAATTGTCTCAAGGCAGTCTAAAGATTACATGTTTGCTTTATCTCTGGAAGCAAATTCATCAAAGTCATTGAAAATCTGGTGTTAATTTCATCCACCCTCCAGCTAACAATCAGAGGCAATGGTCAAATATTATTATATTACATCTAGCTTTGGTTTGCCCTAGGTCAATAGTATTATTATTGTTCCCAGAAACCTTGCTTCCTTTACTTGTCCACTTTCCTTGTATTCTTACTCCTTGGAAAGGCCTTCAATCCATTTGATCTTGAAGAACAAGTTAGTTTAGTTAGTTCTTTACTTTATTATTATTATTTTTAGATTATAAAGATAATATTATAATTCAAACCCTTTCAAAAACAGGAAGACTACTAATTATACAAGTTGAGTTACAACTTATTAGCAACAAATTAGTTTAATTAATATGGATATTTAGGGAGAATTATGTTGAAAATAGTAATCTTCAATTATTTATATTCAAGGTCTAAAAGCATGATGAATCTTACAATTAAAAAGAAAATGTAAATCAAGTGAGTTCCCAAGCCATGTTATTAGCGATTATTAATAGAGATAACATCGTATTAGGAATGTTATACATGTGTGCTTAGTAGCTAATACAATATATTGAAAAAAATTAATTATACAAACCATGATCTTAATTATTTAGTCCTAAAAGAAAATTCTTATCTAGCCTCTTGTCCCCCTGTTCGCTGTCTGCATGACATTAACTCAATTAATTTCGAAAGATTGCATATATATATATATATATATATATATATATATATATATATATATTATGTGATCGTTCATTTACCATTAATAAAGTGGGTGGTGATATCATTGTAATGACCTTGTTGTGGAAAGTTCCTGAAACAGTTCATCACCATAGTTTCTTTTATAATTTTAATAGATATGCTTACATAACATATATATTAGTTGATGTAATTACTTGTCAAGAATCTAGGGTTTGCTTGTGCATGGCTTTCTCTATATGTCCATGTTCATTATACATCTCAAAGTTGACTTAGTAAAAATATATTATGTCAAGATTAAGTATATGGTAGTTATACATATGTTGTTAAATTCTTGGTGGAGAGATAGCCAAGAGCTCCAACAAACTTTGAATATTGGTGGGTTTTTTGTACTTGCGTTTCATCTTCTCAAGGCATCATTTAAATTTTATCGGTTCACATGCATGCATATAAAAAATAGAGGTTTTTAAAGTATGAGACACTATTATTCTATGTACTTCATGCACATATTCTATACTACGTACTTGATGGAAAATATTGTGTACATCAACAGAATTTTCAGCTCTAAATTCTCTAATGTATGAAGAATTTATGGCATGATCTAAGAAGATAAACTTATTTTTGATCCTGTCCGTTGTTGGGTTAGAAGAACATGAGCTAGGGCACGTGGTCTAGGCTTGTGGCAGAGATTTGTCTCGTGAATATCAAAATCACACGTAGATGATTTGTTGGTGGGGGTGATGGACGATCCATTTGTGTTTCTGGCCACCAAAATGGATGTTGTTATGGTGATGCAATAGAACTTCTGGGCATGTCTGTTCTTCATGGAATATGGGTGAAGTTTTCTTTTTTTAAAAGAATAAAAGAGGTCCCGTGTGTTCCATGAGTTTTGCTGGGTGAGGCAGCTGATTTTAGGCAAGAGAAAAACATGGGCCTGGTATTACTACATAGATCAAGTCCAATTTACCAGCAGATCTTTCAACACTCAAGCACCCAGGTTAGCCCGTGTTGTTTTCAGTTTGAGCCTAATGAATGGGTTCTGTGGAGCCATTTTTATGTATGGGAGCCCACTTTAACATAATAATTTTAAAGTACATATAATCTGATGATAACCCAATCAGGATAAACTAAAGCTAATTGAGATTTGAGACCCATAAACTTTATTCAACAAAATAAAATTAAAAAACCAAGGTAAAATCAAGCTTTAACAAATATTTAATTTTGTTTATATAGTTTATGTTAATCTTTCAATCTGTCTTAACATATTTGATTTCTCTCAATCTATCCTTATACTTTAAATTATTCTTCATTTTATGTTCATTTTTTCATTATTTTTTTTTAATCCCAATCTCTTCCAGTTGACATCCACTCCCACCCAAAAAAAAAAAAAAAACAACAAAGCAGCCATACTATTTCAATTCCATAACTTTGTTACCGATCGTTTTAGTTTTTAGATAACTTGCTGCATTGTGCCTCGAGTCTAATCAAATTTTTTTAATATATAAAAATATTAAAGTTATGAGAAATTTTTTAACAATTTCATTAGAATTGACCAACAAGTTAACATTGACATATTTTTACTTGACTTTTTACCTAATATGTGCTTTAAATTAAATCGTGTAAAAATTATTCCGACATAATTCATTCAACTTGATAAGTCCCAAAAAAAAAAACATGAAAATTTGATAAAAATATAATTTAGCTTAAAAAAAATTAAAAATGATATATATATATATATCAAGACAATAATACATTAGATCAATCTAGGGATCATAGTTTAACCCACCAAAGTTGTGACATGGGTCATGGATTTTACTGGATTTAATAATTTTTTTAAATTTTTTATTTAATTATATAATAACAAAAATAAATATTTAGACACAAATCTAATGTCGGGATGTTTATTTGAGACCATAATAATTTTATAAAAAATAAAATTGAAATAAAATGAAGACTAATTAAAAATAAACTATATGTTGACGAATAGAATAAAAAAAAATTTAATAAAAATTTAATATTGAATAATAAAATTAAAAAAAAATCTAAAAAAAAACCACAACTTACCTCATAATATTAACTTTATAATTTGATTCAATTATCTTATTAGGGTCTCATAATGTTGGAAGAACATCTTGACGTTGAATTTGCGCTTGATTTTGTTAAAAATAGTTTGGATTTTTTTGTTTTACAAATGATATAAAATAGAGGGCCTAAATTAAAATTAAGGAAACAAATACAACCCTTTTCGAATTCAAGCACAGAAATCAAGGCAAGAAAACAAAGGAAAAATAAATAGATCACGGAAAGACATACCAATAATACATCATTGACACGCGCCATCTTTAAAATAAACCTCTCTTTAGATTATTCTAACGACATCACAAAACACTTTCATCGGTGCTTGAAAGTAGCCGCACGAGCCTCTCCAATGGACATACTTCCTTAAATGTTGGTGCTTGTATTACACATGCTAGATTTTTTTTCATTTTCTTTCAATTTGGTCCTAGATTCTTTACTAATTCTTCAATTCAATCCTGAATTTCATCCCAATCAAGCTTTTCTCTTTTAATTTGATCCCTGATTCTCCATTAAATCTTGAATTCAATAACGAATTTCATCTTAAATGAGCCTACTGAAGGCATTACCCGGGAGAGAAGAAGGGAAGAGAAAAGAAATAAACAAAATCGAATAATTAGTCCCACCGAGGAGAGAAAGCATATTGTCATGCCTAGAAACAAGTAATGACATAGCCAAGTTCGGTTCGGCAGCTTTGCCTAGTTCGACCAAGTTAATAAAAATCATTGTTGTTTTAATATTTTTAAATAAAAATATTAAATTAACATTGTTTTTAAAATAATATTTCTTTTTAAAAAATTCAAATTAAACTTTTACCAAGTCAATCGCTTTTAAAGTTCACTAACCATTTCTTTTGACCCATCCTTAATCAGCTTTCACAATTGTTTAGAAGCTCGAACAAGCCGACAAGTCACCATGATAACTCACTGGACTTTTTTAAGTTTAATAATATTAATTAAAAGTTCCCAACGACAACACACGTGCAACTTGCTAGTGTCCCCTATAATTGATAGGTGATCATATATTTAATAAAAATATTTTAAAAAAATAGCTAAATTATTCTAGTTACACAAAAAAAACAGGATTAACAAAAAGTTTTTTTTTTTCAATCTCACCCTTACCTCTAGCAGTTAATTTTTTTATTTTTAATTTTTTTAATTTTATCATTCAAAAATAAATTATGTTAAAAATTATGCTATATAATTTTTATCAATGTTTTTCGTTGGTTTATATACTAATCTTATTAATTTTTTTTTGTTTTTCCCTTTCAAACTCAATCTTTAACATTAGATTTGCTAAAAATAATACTTCATAATTTTTTTTCATTTGTTTTCTATAAATTTATCGTGATCTCATTACTTAGATCATGGATTTAATAAATTAATTCAGGTTGATTTAAGTTATTTTTTTGCTATTTGTTCTAATAGATTTTTTTTTTTCTTTTTATTTCATCTTTTTACATTTGTTGAAAATTAAGCTAATTTAGTAGTTTAATCTGAGTTGACTCGGGTAACTTTTAATTTTTTTTTAATATTGACCTTCAAAATTGGATTGATGAGAAATTAACATTCATAATTTATTTTGAATTTTTTATAGAGTTGTCACACTCTTACAACCCGAATTATACATTGAATAGATTAAACCAAGATGATTCAATATATTTCATTATCTCAATATTAAAAAAAAAACATATTTCAATATATATATATATATATATCACATTTTAAGTTTATGATTAAAAATTATTAAAAAGTATGCTAATCGGATTTTTTTTTCATTAAAAATATTAATCTCAACTACAATACACAATGACCAATAACCCATATAAAGAGACGAACACACACACACACACACACACGAGGTCAACAAATATAAATTTATTCATTTCTTGTTTTCGCTCTTTAGTTTCTTAACATAAAGCACCGTACATTGCGAAATTCACAAGGAGACAAGAAGCCACACTCAAATCAGATTTTGCTTACCTTGTTCAAAGATGCCAGAGAAGACATCCATTTGATCCTGAGGAAGCGCCAAGCCAATCTCAACTCCTCCTCCCCCATCTCTACATTCACAAAGATGGAAACTGCCTGAAGCATAAATATGGGGAACCTCTGTCTTTTTGGGCCTCCCCCACCCAAAATCTGTGTCGTAAGCACGCAACTTAGGTGACCCAGCAACAGTAACCAGCCTGCCTTGTTCAGACACTTCTTTCCACTTTGATATCCATTTCTCAGCCCCCACAAAAACCCCACTCTCCAATTCCTTGACCTTCTTACCAATTTCTCTAGCTGCCATGATGATCCCATTTTCTCCAAGTAACTCACTCTTCTTTGCAGGGACATAACATACTGCTAGACAGTTTCCAAAATATGTTGCCGGTAGTTTAACTTCAGGACGGTGTCTACAATCTGCCGGAAAAACGAAGTAGTAAACCTTGTCATTATCAAGTAAATCACTTGCATCCTTCTCTTGTGACTTGATCATATTAACCCATGTAAAGGCACATGCTACCACAAATGTTGATACATGCACTTGCCCTGGATAATTTTCCATGCATTTAATGGACACCAGATCTTTCAACCTCTCCATGTGGGTTTGGCCTATCGTAAATGTGACGCCAACCTTGTCTCTAAGTTGATCATCGTAGGTTGATCCCAAATCGTAATCCCAAGATGAAGCCCAATTCCACCAGTCCTTTGTAAAAATTGACTCAAGCCCCAATGGGTCTTTGATCCCCGATCTGTCATGAGACGGCAGCATTGACTTTTCAAGGCAAGCGATGTCTTCTCTGGACCTAAAAATCGACGCCCAGGATTTCATGAAATGGCTAAAAGCCATCCCATCAGCTACCACGTGGCAAAACTTGGCACCGATGCAGATACCTGAATTCGGAAACACAGCTACTTGCAAGGCAAGAAGTGGCACTACACGTGTGTCATCTGATGTCACACGTGTGGGAGGCCACTTAGGGACAAAACATTGCAGTTCTCTAAGATCGACTCCGGCATGGTCTCCGATGAGCTGGTCAAAATCCAGCATTGACTCAACAACAGTGAACGGGATCGAGTCCCCATCTTTGTAGAGGATATAGGGTTTCTGGGGTGATGGTGGGCACATAAGATTGGAGGCTAGAGGGAAAAAGTGTTGAAGAGTGAGGGAAAGAGAGTTTTTAAGAATAGGAAGGATGTTGTTCGTCAAGTAAAGAGTAGGGTAAGGGAATTCATAGAAGAAAAGGCGTTCCATGGGACGGCAAAGAAGCCATGGAAAGTCGAAGAAAGTGAGAGGGAGAGAGGTGGTGGGTACTGAGCCTAGTGGTGGAGAGACTCGGAAATGATCAATGACTTTTACAGGATGAGGATGAGCCATTTTTTGCGAAGAAGAAACTAGAAAGAGATGAGAAACTGCTGATTGAGTGGCACTGTATAGGGGTGAAATCATTCGTTCCATCCTTCTAATATAGCCACTTACGTAATCTAGTCGCTCTACTAATTTCATAGTTGATTGAGTCCCTATACTATACTAATTTGCTTAATATAGTCCCTCCACTGTTCAAACCATCAAGGAAAAACAGTAGCCCTCATAGTTGCTTAACAGATGTCCTTTGGCTTCATTTTAATACACTATCATTAGTCAATTATTTCATCCCATGACAAGGTTCATTTATTCAACTGTTGATGACTAACAGTAGTTTGATGGCTTAGTAATTATTTTCTGATTTTTATTTTTGATAGTTTTAATGCGTTAAAGTAAAAATATTAAAAAAAAATTATTTTAATATATTTTAAATAAAAAATATTTTCAAAAAAATTTCCTGTATTATAATATCAAACACAGACTTCCCACAGTCCGCAGCAGCAATTCGTTCTTTCCATTCTTTGGTCCAAATTATCCTAACAAGCTTAGCAATCTTCTGAATTTTCTATGCGTCCAAAAAAAAATTATAAAGAGCACGGAAAAAATTATAATGTTTTGATGAATGAGATGATCAAGGAAATTTCTCCGTGCAAGAATGGGATTTGAATTGCTTTGAATTTCCTGGCTGTACGTGCACACAGCTGAAAAGTTCTGTAATATCTGCTTTGAATAAAAGAAAAGAAGAAAAGTTCAAGAAAGATGGAGTTGAGGAAATTATAAGGTTTTTATTTTTTAAAATTTCTTTCAAATTAAGCTGAACTCCAAATATTTTAAATATGTTCATGAACTTCATTATTCATGTAAAATTAAATCCGCTTTCTATAAATTGGCCTAGAAAGCAAGGTTTTATTGCTCTAAAAACTATTAATTTTTTGTCTCTCTAAACCCACACCACGCGTAAAGACACAGTACATCTCTTCTCTCCGAGGAAAGCATCTTTTGTCTCTGCAAGATACTATTTATTTGCCGCCTTTGCTCAATATTAAATGGGCAACTCTCTTCTACCCAATACAACTAAAGTAAATAAGAATTCTGAAGACAAGCACAATGAACGTACAGAGCAAACGAAGAACTTTATGTTTCAGATCATACATGGTACGGTCTTTGTCCAGTCCCTCTTGTCCCCCCCGCCAGCGGGATCAAAAAAGGTATCGTTTTGGTTTATTTTCATCTGTTTATGGTGTATATATATCGTCTTGCAATAAATTTAACCAAAATTAAGCCAGAAAACATTATTCAACGTTAAGCTATTTGGTCCTTCACATGTCCAACGAAATAAAATGCAAGAGATTTAAGGAGATCATTACCTATTTGGTGAGTATTGAAAAGAAAATTAAATATTTGAAAAACTGCCTTGCATAATGCATAACTTTGTATTGAATTATATAGAATACACAAGGTGTCGTGACCATTTGATCTTAAAAATCTGAATTTATATTAAAAATCATTTTAATTTAATAATTTAAACGGTTAAATGAGATTTATATGATTTACTTTAACTATATATATATATAAACAAGTGGTAAACACATATAAATTTATTCGTTTCTTGGCTTTGCTCTTTATTTCCTTAACATAAAGTACAGCTAGCGTGTTGCGAATTTCTTAAGTAGACAAGAAGCCACACTCAAATCAGATTTTGCTTCCCTTGTTCAAAGATGCCAGAGAAGACATCCATTTGACCCTGAGGAAGTGCCAAGCCAATCTCAACTCCTCCTCCCCCATCTCTACATTCACAAAGATGGAAACCACCTGAAGCATAAACATGGAGAACCTCAGTCTTTTTCGGCCTCCCCCACCCAAAATCTGTCTCGTAAGCACGTAACTTAGGTGACCCAGCAACAGTAACTAGCCTGCCTTGTTCAGACACTTCTTTCCAGTTTGATATCCATTTCTCTGCGCCCGCCAAAACCCCACTCTCCAATTCCTTGACCTTCTTACCAATTGCTCTAGCTGCCATGATGATCCCATTTTCTCCAAGTAACTCACTCTTTTTTGCAGCAACATAACATATTGCTAGACAGTTTCCAAAATATGTTGCTGGTAGTTTAACTTCAAGACGGTGTCTACAATCTGCCACAAAACCGAAGTAGTAAACCTTGTCATTATCAAATAAATCACTTGCCTCCTTCTCCTGTGACTTGATCATATTAACCCATATAAAGGCACACGCTACCACAAACGCTGATACATGCACTTGCCCTTGATAGTTTTTCATGCATTGAATGGAGACCAGATCTTTCAGCCTCTCAATGTGGGTTTGTCCTATCGTAAACGTGACCCTAACCTTGTCTCTAAGTTGATCATCGTGGTTTGATCGCAAATTATAATCCCGAGATGAAGCCCAAATCCACCACTCCTTTGAAAAAATGGAATCAAGCTCGAATGGGTCTTTGATCCCCGACCTGTCATGAGACGGCAGCATTGACTTTTCAAGGCAAGCCATGTTTTCTCTGGACCTAAAAATGGACGCCCAAGATTTCATGAAATGGTTAAAAGCCATCCCATCAGCTACCACATGGCAAAATTTGGTACCAATGCAAATACCTGAATTTGGAAACACAACTACTTGCAAGGCAAGAAGTGGCACCACACGTTTGCCATCTGATGTCACGCGTGTGGGAGGCCACTTCGGAACAAAAGCGTGCAGTTCTGTCACATCTCCAGCCTGGTCTCCGATGATTTGGTCAAAATCCATCGTTGACTAAACAATTGTGAATGGGATTGAGTCCCCATCATTGAAGAGGATATAGGGTTTATGAGGTGCTTGTGGGCACATAAGATTGGAGGCAAGAGGGAAAAAGTGTTGAAGAGCAAGGGAAAGAGAGTTTTTAAGGCTAGGCAAGATGTTGTGCGTGAAGTAAAGAGTAGGGTAAGGAAGTTCATAGAAGAAAAGGCGTTCCATGGGAGGGCAAAGAAGCCATGGAAAGTCGAAGAAAGTGAGAGGGAGATAGGTGGTGGGTACTGAGCCTGGTGGTGGCGAGACTTGGACACGATCGATGACTTTTACAGAATGAGATTGAGCCATATTTTGAGAAGATGACGCTTGAAAGATAAAGATGAGGGAGGTACTTTATACAAGAGTGAAATTGGGTTAATAATCAGTGCCATCCTTGTAATATAACCAGTTAGTTGTTCAAGTCCCTGTGATAATTTAAGAGTTGATTGAGTCCCTCTTGCATACTAATTTGCTTAATGTGATCCCTCCATTGGTAACACTGTCAGGCAAAACAGTAGCCCTCATAGTCGTGAAGAGGGGAAAGAGATAAGGTATTGATGAGGAGAAATTCATTTGTATAATTGAATTCGTCATGGTGAGTTTAAGTTGCAAAGCTGATTTGGTATATTGTTATATATATTTACAAGTTAAAGAGGTTATAATAACGCACATATATATTATCTTAGAATAAAACAAATTAATTTAATGCAAATAATCATTCTTATGCGTGGACCAACTATCGTGTTTTCTGGCCAACAGTTCAACGATTCATGGTATTGTAGGTTATCAAGTATTCGAGCTATCATCCATCATTATGTGGTTACTTGAAAACTAAAATAAAAAAATTATTAAGGTAGATCAATTGAAATTTTATGCATGAGTTGCTTTAGAAAATAAATATTTTTCTTAAGAAGTTTTTTATTATTATTATTGTCCTTTTCTAGTTTTTTTTTCTACTTGAAGAAAAGAGAATAGTTTTTCTATTTTGTTTTTCATATTCAATATTATTAGGGTTTTTTTTTTTTCTCTATATAAAAGGTTAAAATAACTTTTTGATAAGTGATACAATATGAATAAATAAAATTAAGTATTTTAAGAGTTTCTCCATAATTATAGCATTTTTTATCTTTGAGAGTTTTGACTTATAACAAACTTCATTATTTTCTGTTTTTGTTTGTATTAGTTGGAATCAAAACCCAATAATTATTGGTGATTAGTTGTTGAATAACTATGACTAGAAACAATTATAGAATATAGCGTGATCATGTGATGAGGGATGAGGAGATTACACTTGGAAAAGAGACGTGTAGAAATTAGTGATAGAAAACATGTGGAGACATATTATATAATTGATTTGTCAATTGGTGGAACTGAGAACCTTGGAAAATCACAAGGAGAGTGATCACATATCCATGATCAATTTTAAATTTTCACTTAAAAGGCAAGAGTAGAAAAGACAACCTCATTATCATGATAAGACAGATGTTGATTGATATTTTACACTAATTTATGATACTTATTTTGATGATAATTATTCTAATAATAATAATATAAATAATGAAAATAATAGAAATAATGATATCATTAATAGTAACCTCATTAATAAGTTAAATGTTGAGTACTGAGAGAATATGAAATGTGGTTAACAAAAAAAAAATTAATTTGGACAATGATGATCATTTTGACTACAAGCTTAAGATTATCATAAATGTATAATTATTCAAGGGTTATATGAATAGAATACATGCTGACGAAGTAAGTTTAAGGTTTATAATTTATTACTTTAAAATTCAATGGAAGAGAAATAATTTGCTATTTTTTTTATAATGCAAATTTTTATATAAAAAACTAGAGTTGATATTTAAAATTGTTATACTCATAAAGTAAAGAAAAAAAAAGGTTGGAGAGCTTCAATTGGACATCCAAGAGATCAAGGAAAGAATACATTGAACTAGATGATGAGTTCTTTCCAACAAGAGAAAACTGTTTCATTTTTAGAAAAAAAAATATATTTTTCTATTTAGTTTAGAGAATTAAATATTATACTTAATAATTTTATTTTTTTCTATATAGGGAATCCTATAATAACTCTATAGTTATTTATTAGTATTTGTTTTCCTCTTTAAGGTAAAACTAGAAGTAGTATAAATATTTTTATTTGGCTTGTATTTTAGAAGACCACTTGAAAAGAAATATCTAATAATAAAATTTTAAATTTGAATTTTTATGTAGTGACCTTATTAGGCAAAAAATTTTGTTGTTTATTATGTTATTTTTATACACGTCATTTGATATCAAAGTCTAACAATTTTTAATGGTTGGTTGTTGTGTAATGATGAATAACCATGGTTGTAAAAAATAAAAAAAATAAAGCATGCTCATGTAAGAAAGAATGAGAAGATCTCCTTCAAGAAAAGAAAAAAAAAACATTCAGGAGCTAATATGTTGTTTTTATCAACATTAGTTGTTGTTATTGGAAATCATGGTGATGAGATTCATAATATGGTGGCTTGCACAAGTGTGTTAGGGATCTAAAATAAAATGATACACACAAAGATATTGTGTCAGAAATTCATGATGTGGAAGCTCAAACCTATTATGTGGTTGTTTATACATAAGAAGTTGTTTGTGGTAGGAGATGGTTCTGGACTAAAATTTAAATCCGAGGATTTGTTTCTTCTGATTCGGGGAGATAGATGCAAGAGTTTTTTGAAAAAAAAAATAAATAGTTTCTTTGTTAATTTTACTTTTCGTCTATTATGTATTATTATGTTTTCTAGTTTTATTCTACTTTAAAGGAATAGTTTTACTTTTTTTATTTAATATTTTTAGTGTTTTCTAGTTTTTTTTCTATATAAAGAGTTGTAATAGTATTTTTGCAAGGATATAATGCATAAAGTTAAGTATTTCTAGAGTCTCATTTATAATTAGGGAATTATTTTCATTTAAAAATGGTAACAAATCTTACTATCCTTTGCATCATATTTGTACTGGAATTGGGAAACTCTTAAATTCATTTGATCAAATTATATTGTCTCTTGTTTTGGTGTTTGACAGGTTAGACATGAAATCTTAACAATTGTTTTCCCTTTTGTTTAAGAAATTATTTTAATGAGAGGACTAATGCATCAATTCATTTTCTTAACATAAAATTTAAAATTCTTCTGTTTTTTCTTTATGAATTTTGATCAAAATTTAATTTTTAAGATTAACAAGAATGGCAATCGAGGTTTGATTTCTAGCCTGCCTTGTTCAGATATTCTTTCCAATTTGGTAACCATTTCTCTGCCAATTCCTTGACCTTCTTACCAATTGCTTTAGCTGCCACGATGATCCCATTTTCTCCTAGGAACTCACTCTTCTTTTCTGGTGCATAGCATAATGGTAGGCATCATGTTGCCTGTATTTTAACTTCAAGACGGTGTCTACAATCTGCCACAAAAAACTTAGTAAATCTTGCCATTATCAAATAAATCACTTGCCATAGTTTCTTGTGACTTGCTAAAAGTAACCCATATAATTAAAGGCACATGCTTCCAAAAATGTCGATACATGCACTTGCCCTGGATAATTTTTCACGCATTGAATGGAGACCAAATCTTTCAGCCTCTCAATGTGGGTTTGGCCTATCGCAAATGTGACCATAACCTTCTCTCTAAGTTGATCATCGTGGTAGGATCCCAAATTTATAATCCCGGGATGAAGCCCAATAAAAAAAATGAATTCCTCGTGAACTTTGAAAAATTGAATTCCTCGTGACTTGCAAAGTTGATTTGGTGTTGCTATGTATATATACTAGGTGATCCACATTATGTTATGGATAGGGTCAAATTTTTTATAATATAAAAAATTATGTTTAGGCATCATTAATGTTTTTATAGAAGCAAGAAAAAATCAAGATAGGGTCATTGACTTGATTGAGTTCATAATCTTAGTTAATATAATAGTATTATTAAAAAAAAGGTGTCGAAAATAAATAAAGCAAAAGGAAGATAATAATTAACTATAAAAAATGAGTTATCAATATCATACTTTGAAGAAGAAAAAAGAAAATCTAGTAGGAAAATCATTATCGTGGACACCACCTTAGCTTTAGAAAGAGTTCACTGAAATGATTCAAATGTCACTACAAAAGGTTGCACGATACCAAAAGACATTACACTCATTGTCAAATCAACGACTACGAAAGTAAATTAAATAAAAAATCATGAAATTAACATTTAATTCTTATATTTAATTAATCAATTTAATTTAGTTTAAAATAAAAATTTCTTTTAAAAAATCTAAATTTAACAAAAAAAACAAGAAATAAAATGACCCCAGATAACTCGGGTAATTTTTAAAATTAGTCACAAATCCTAGAGAAAGAAAATTTATAAAAAAAAATAATAGAGTACAATCTCTATTAAATAAATATTGAAGGATAAAACTAAAAAAACACAAGCTTAAAAAAGAAAAAAATAAAATAAGCAAACCTGGGTGAAACTTCTAAATCTAGGTTAATCTCTCATACTCGTAACCAGTGAAATCTTAGACACATGCTTAACTAAAAAGCTTGATTTCTAACCAATTTAATGTTGAATGATGAAATTGAAATTTTTTTAAAAAAATTTAACAAAATAAAAAAAATAGTAATCAAAAGCATGAAAATCAAATCTAATAGGAAAACAAAACTGAAGGAGGGTGAAATAAAAAAAAAATTAAAAGTTATCCCAATTAAATCAAATTGCAATAAAAAAAAATTATGATCAAATTTGACAAATGAAAAAAAATTAAAAGGGTATGAAATTAAAAAAAATAATTAATTTTATTAATTACTTAAAATAAAACAAATAGTGATCAAAAGAACATGAACTAAATATGAAAATAAATAAAATTATTTTAAAAAATTTAAGGGTCAGGCATGGAAATCAAGAAGAAAAACAATAAAAAAAGCACTAGCATCAAACTGGAGGTTCGTTGCCCACACACATTACCTAAGGATGGGAGCACCATTAAGACTATTCTAACACTATCTTGGAAGCCACAGTATTGCCAATAGACATCCTCTCCACAATGACACATGCATTGCACATGTCAGTGTGTTTTGTCTTTTAAATAATATTTTATATTTATTAAAATATCAAATTGCTTCTAAGTCAAGGTGATTATAACAAAAAAAAAAAAAGTTTGAAAAAAACCCTTGAAAGCCAATAAAAAAATTACTTATGAGGTAATTTAGTCATTTTACAATACTTTAAAAAATAAATATCTAAAAAATCTCATAAATACAAGTTAAATAAATTTTGCTTTTAAATTAATCATTTTATTATGCACTTAAAATGTGAAAGGATCATTTTAATCTCGATCAATTTTATAATGACAAATGAATCTCATGAAAAGACTATTTTTTCCACAAATCTCAATTCATTGGTTTTTGTTGTGAAGGGAAAAATCATCATTGTGTTGTCTCAATCCATGGTGCAATCAGTTTACTTCTATCGTGAAACACTAGTCTTTTTTGGGTTTTTTTTATAAATATATATAAGTTGAAGAACATACAAAGAAAATGCATATTATTAAATAATAAAATATGTTTCTTCTCTTATAATCAGATTTAAAACAATACAACAAGATTAAAAAAAATTATTATGATGGATAGTAAGGTAGACGGAAGCAAAAAGAAAAGAAAAGGATTGGAAGTAAGAAAAACAAAATTTAGATATTCTCTTGTGTACAACATGCTTGATGCAAATAAACATTCTCATGTGTGAACTAACTATCGTGACTTTTAGCCAGCAGTATTATATCATGGTTTGGTAGGATTCTCATGGATTTGAGTGATCATCACATCCATTGTTATCAGACAAATTGGAATTGCATTCAAATTCGATACTCTTTAATTCATTTGATCTCATTATTTTGTCTCTGAAATGGCTGCTCATACTTGCCGCCAGTAATGATCGATGTCCTTCTTGTTTAAAAATATATTAAAAAAATAATTTAAAATTATAAAAAATTTAATTTTTTCTAAAAAACATGATAAACCGCTCCCAGACAGGTTGAAATCTAGGACTAAACACCCTCTAAATCATCATAATTGACACAAAGGACAAAGTTGTTAATGAGAAAGTTTTTGTACATTGGAGTGGAGCGGAGATTATTTGCTGCAGCTGATACTTTGAATCAACATCCCAATTACAGTTAAAATTGGGTCATGATTTCTATCCCATGTTCATCTTGTATCTCATCACGTTTAATTCACTCATCTAATTAGGTCAATTCTTCGACCGGAATGTTAAGAAAATTAAATCAAAGTTTATCTGATTTTCCGGGTAGATCATCCCGCTATCCTATCAATTTGATTTTCCGGGTAGATCATCTAATTAGACTAATGCATAGTTATGGTTTTGTTCCTGTTTTGTGTTTTAATCACCAGTGGAACAAATTAATATCCCATACCATCTTTGGTGAGTCTCTAAAATAATAAGCTATATGTGTTTAAATAAAATTTTTGAATAATTTGTTCTTGTAACATTACTCAAACAGTTGATGATGGCATCAATCTCCAAGAAATGGTGGGGGTTTTCCCCTTTTAATGCAAAAGGGAAGTTTAATAGATGAACAGCAATCCAAAGACAGTATGGTGATGCACACAGATATATTGGCAACGGAGTATTTAATAGAAGGAAACATTTGTGGTACAAAAAATAAAAAATAAAATTGTTTGAAATAGAAGAAACTAGTATATAAACATGGGAAACAAAGGGGAAACGTATCTTGATCACCATATCCAAAACAGCAGACTTAAGAATGCAAATCCATAAGCTGTCATATGGTTTGCTGAAACAGTGAAGTCTTTCAAGTGTACCTTAAAAGAGAGAGGAGTGACGATAGCGGAGCCTCATATAATTTGATCTGTGAGGTGAGAGCTGATTGAACTACTGTCCTACAAATTGAGGCTCTCCCAAACATTTTGTTACAGTCTCACTAGCCTTCTGTGATTCTGCACGTTCCTCTTGTTTCTTCTTTTCCCTGAAATTCAAAATCATTTTAGAAAAAAAAAAAAAAAAAAAAGCAGAACGCCAAAATCTATCGGGAGGAAAATAAGTATACACTCAATTATGACAAGAGTTGGAACTATGCAAACTGCAATCAATTTTAAACGTTATGGGCATTTAAAGAACATATTGCATGGCTCATCATGGACATCACAGCAAGTTCACAAGTAGATTTTGGATTTATAACCATGCACTCTGATTAAACATTAACTGTTTAAGTTTAATGAATTAAGATTTTTTTCCCACTTGTCTGACACTTGCAGTTACCGAGTCGAAGGAAGTTCTGTGCATGTTATTTTTGATACTCCCATTTTGAGAGGTTGCATACTAACACTCTAACAGGTAACAGGTAACAGGTGCAGTTCAGAATGATGCACAATTATGTTTTTGTTTCTGTATTATGTAATAATCACTAGTGGAATAAATTACTGTCCCCTGCCATTTTTTTTAAGTAAAATAAACTGCAGATAGAAAGGAGATAGATCTTTACCTATCTACATACTCCTTCAGCAACTCTCTTGCTTGAACCAATTTAGAAAGAAGGCCCCGGTATACATCAAGGTCCCGATCCACACTTCTTTTATTGATGTTTAGTGCTGAACAAAGCTTTTGCATGAAAATTAAAGATAAATGTCAAAGTATCGAGCAAAAATCTTTGATACATAAAGTAATCATTGAGGTCTTGAAGCTAGCCAAATTCGAAATCTTAAGCACTTAAATTAAATTTGGAAAACTCAAGTCCAAGATCTCTTTGAATTAGAAATCCTGCATACATCATATCTTGTTCAAGGAACTGAATCTTCAATAAAAAAAAATAAGAAGAAAAAAGCTACCAATGGACAAGTGACGGAGGGATATGAATTTGGATACACTTGTCCATCTGTCAAGAGAATTGGAACAGGATTGAAGATCTCCTGTGAAGAAATAGGTATTCTTCCACTTTCATAAGTGAGATGTCATGGTTGTTGTATCTATGCACTAAGGAAGCATATGGAGTTCTTGAGCTCGTGGAAGGAATCTCAGATATATATCCATCTTCTCCAAAGTTCTTGCCACAACTAGATACTCTAGAGGAAAATCCTTGGTCTTGGATTTGAGGGTAAAATGGGCAGGTTATTAGGAACAAAAAATTTTCTGGATTTGATGAACTAAAACACATTCAAAACAATGAAAATCACTAGAAAAAAAGATTTAAAAACTTTGCAAGGCACTCAATACATTACATGGATTGCAATAGAGAAGGAATGCAACAACCTACCTTTTCTAGTACTGTCGGTTCACTAGCATTTGACAGCTCAAGAAGGCGAAATAACCCAACAGCAAAGAAACGGCTGTAGCTGAAATTCCCACTCGCAACTCTTTCTGCGATGTCCTTTAATGTCCCCTCAATTTCTCCTTCCCTGGATGAAAAGTCAACTAATGAACTAGGAGTCTGAGCCCGAGCCCATTCTTCAAGCTTTTTTGCATCTATTCTGCAGGCCATAACATACAGAACTAGTCAACCCAAATGGTGATTAAAGTCAAATAGAAAAGGCATTTTTAGAACCTGTTCAACAAAACTATCAAGCGCCAATGAAAATAATTGTGCAATTCAAATTTTGCAGAAACATGGAGTAACAATTATATTCTTTCAATTTTTTGTTATGCATGGTAATGAAGGAAAAAGGGAGAAAAAGTCGACCACCAATATATGAAAATCTTAACAGAACTAAGAATCTCCAATCTTTCTGAGCATCTGGCTACGTACACTTTTCGAATGTTTCAGTTTCTACTATTTATCAATCTTTATAGTTGCAAATATTTCCTTTTCATTTCACTTAGTCAAAGAAACTCAAATGATCTATATATAAAAGTAACAATGACGATAACGCATTTTTCTTGGGAAAACTACTTGTAAATTGTGCATAGAACAGAAAGGTTTTTCTTCTTCTTCTTTTCTTCATAACCATCAATGACAACCACCTAAACATTATTCTTCCAAACATCCAGCAATTACTATAGTCTCTCAGTCTACATAAACAGATTTTTTTTTGTTATGATTTTTGGTATTCAGAACAAAAATCAATATTCAATGATAACTGATGTTTTCTTATTCCTCATGCAACGCAATATCAAATGTCAGATTCAGATGCAATACACTTGGTAAAGAGAAACTGTCATAAAGCATTAACAACCACTACTTCCATCAATTCCTCTACAAAAACTAAATCTAAATCACGAAATTGAAATAACAAAAAGATTTCCTGTAAAAAGACAGAAAAACTCGGAAGACAAACCTGTATTGCTCCGGATCCTCCTCCAATGCCTTAATGTAAGCCTGAAAAATGGCCTCTCGATCCTCATCACTCGGATACCCTTCCATGAGTTGATCATACACAGTAACAAAACCAAGACCAAACACAGGATCGTAGCGGTAAGTCTTCTTATACTTCATCAGATGTTGCTGCACAATCAACTCCTGCAGAACCGTGTTATAGATACTCGGGATTGGTCTCTTATAAGCCTTCAAGAAATTCAACTTGGTATCAGCTACCGTTGGTGGCACATCTGAAAATTAACCCAATTCATCAAACAAATCAGTACCACCAAATCCACACACTACTTTACACAATTAAAACCATAAACAAAATAATGAATACGAAAAAAAATATTCTATGACCTCAAATTCTACCGTACTACTGGCCAGCATTGCAAAATTCAGATGCCAAACTTCAGGTTTATTACTTAAAAAAATATAATAAAAGTTTTAGTCTTGACTGACTGACGCACAAGCTGTCTCGATGATATTCCTTTCCATAAAAAAAAAAGAAGCTTTATTAATATTTCCAAATGAAGCATTAATTTTTGAAGAAGAAAAATACTAAAGCTTATTTCATCATTAATTCTGTGATTAAGCTAACAGAAAAATTAGATATTTTCAAAATCTAAATAGAAATTTTCACTGTAATTATTCATAAAATAAATAAATCACACTAATTCCTCAACAAAGTTAAACAAAAAAAAGGAATTGCAAAAATCATTCTATAATAAAAAAAATAAATAATAAAACCCTAAACCTCTTAATTACACTAACTTTCTAAGACTTTTATTTCTATTTTCTCTCACTTTCTCAACAACCAGACACAAAAAAGAAAGACGAATATCTAAAAAATATCAACAAAGATTTTTTCTTTTACCAGTAGAAGTGGACATGCAATGGATAACCATACGGGAAGTCGAATTCGAAGCTCTAACGCCGACATAATGACACGAAAAACTGGACCGAAACCGGGAGCCTTCAAAACCTAAATTACGCGCTACTGTACAGAAAGCCCTTTTGTCGCACGAAGATTGGGAAATTGCAGAGAATGATACTGAAGTAACGGCAGCCATTGTGGTTGGATGGAGAGAAAATGAGAGTGAATTTTCCGGGAAATTTTTGTTTTTTGTTTTTTCTTTTTTTTTTAAGTTCTAGGGAAGGAAGAGAGAAAATTGATTTGCATTTTTATTTTCCTTTTCTTTTTGGTGTGTTTGGATCGAGAGAAAAGGAGAGAAAGTGAGAGGTTGGAAATTGAAAGAGAGGATTATCCGTTATTTTTCGTAAGAACAAATTGGATTATTTTGATTTTTAGAGGAACCAGTGATGTTTTGACACGTAAGTTGTTATGGGTGAATGGGAATTTTGTAAATTTTGTTAAGAATTTGTGGTTATGGTTTGATAGGGTACTACGAATGTGTTTGACATTATATTTTTAAAAAGTATTCAAAAGAAATTAAGTTTTTAGTTTTTGTTCTAATATAATATATTTTTTATATTTTTATATTATTTTAATGTGTTAATATTAAAAATAATTTTTAAAAAATAAAAATTTATTTTAATATATTTAGAAATAAAAAAAATACTTTAAAAAGTATTACCACAATAAATAATAAAAGATAGTCAATAAAAATTTGGATTTTCTATTCTTTTGATTTATTTTTTTCAATTTAATTTATTTAAATCAACATCTTAATACATAATTTTAATGGGTTTATACAGGGATAAAACTTAAAACTAAGATCTATTTATAAATATAGGATTCATTTAGATTTAATGTATAGTTTAGGGTGATTATTTTCAGTTTAGTTTTGTTTTTATATATATAAAAAAAGTAATCAAACCGGTTTTTATTAAAAAAATAAAAACCGGTTCAAACTGACCATTTTCAGTTCGATTTGGTTTGGTTCAATTATTTTAGAATAAAAGTTGATTTTTTTTGGTTTGGCTCGATTTTTTTTAGTTTAACTTGGTTTCAGCTTTTTTTCAATTTAATTTGGTTTTTTTCGGTTTGAGTCTGATTTTTTTTGTTTGACTAGGTTTTTTTTTTTTGTTTAAGTTCAGTTTGGTTTTTTTTTCGATTTCAGACTTATAAAATCAAATAAGTCGATTTTTTTTTAAAAATTTTAATTGGTTTAATTAGTTTTTTTTTAGTGTTAGGTTTTTTTTTAAATCTTTTAAGTTGAATTCTAATTATTTTTTTTAATTATAATTATTTTGGTTTGCGATGCATCCAATTTTCATGTTGTTGGGTCCTAAAGAATTTTCTGTAACTTGGACTGGACATCGGCCGAAGTATTGTCCGTGAACAGCTCTAGTGGGTTCATCTGTTCAGCTACTTTTATGTACTTGGGCACCATGCGGAGAGTAATTTGTTTTTGAGTTCGTTTTTGTAATTGTAATTTAAAAAAATAAATTAAAAAAAATATGGTTATTTGAAGTTAGTTGGATTTAGATATGTATTTGATAAAAAATATAATTAAAATTTATATGTAGTAAAAAAATATTTATAAAATATTTGGTAGTTATCTGATTTCGGTTATTTTTTAAAGTGTTTTTTTTATTTAAAAGTGCATTAAAATAATATATATTTTTTTAAAAAAATTTATTTTTGATATAAGAGTATTAAAATATCTAAAAATATTTTAAAAAAATTAATTTTAAAAAATTAAATATTTTTAAAACACAAAAATAAATAATATTTTATAAAACTCTTTGTATAAAATGCCGTTCAGACTCAGACTCAGTTATGCAGTACAAAACATAATTTTTACAGTTATCATATTTTTTACATTGTTGAGCTGATGTCTCATAGGTCCAAGTCAATTATGATGGTCATGGAACATTGAATTGCTGTGTGTGAGTTAGAGAAACAGCCTTTTTGCTCACGAGTCTTTTCACTCATAATGCCAAAACTGAGAGGTACATGCATAGTTTCCATTGTTGCCGTTTTCTTCTTCTTCTTCTTCTTTTTTTTCATCTTGGCAGGAACTGCATGAGTGTTTGTACAGAAGCAGATGTGCCTTTTACATGGAAAGCAATGATCATTTATTATTGGTACTTAGCGTATCAATTGCTTGCTGTTTTGATGTTATATATATATGAACATACTTTTATACACAGTAAACGAGTGGGTAGCTATACTTTCAAGAACCAAATTACAGGGGAGAACTCATGATTCCGAATTAATCTCATATTTATATATGAGTTGGAAAATATAAATGATAAAAAAGAAAAATAACCCGCGGGTAATACAGGAAACAATAGTAATAAAGATATAAAATTTACAAAACAAAAGGGGGGAAAGCAGTCAAATTGTAGCTTGCAGTCAGGGCTTCTCATGATGACGTGTCGATCTTATCCAAGTCACTTTGAACGTGCCAAGGCTATCCATTGATTCACATGGTTATATGCCTTCTGCTCCAATGACCATGGAAGTAACATGCTCGCTATCTTTTCATATTCAGCATCAATCTTACCGTACAGATTTCTAACTATAAAGGAAGAGAAAAACAAATGTCCAGTACAGTAGTTGAAGAGACAGAAACACTGTATAACTGTGAGTGATTGATTGATTGAAATTATTTTTTAAAATATTTTTTATTTTAAAAAAATTATTTTTAACATCAACACATTAAAATAATCAAAAAATTTTAATTTTAAAAAATTATATATAAAAAAAATTTTAAAATCAAAAAATAAATAAGGCATAAAAAAAAGCCTATTTTTTTTTTTTTTTGCTTTTAGCATATTTTTCAAAAAAAAAAATATAGTCCCAAACAAGCAAAATAGTATGATTTATAAATATCATGATCGAAAAACATAATTTTTTATAACTTATGTTTATTTAGGATAGTAATATTCTATAGGAGGGAGCCACTAAGACAGAAAGAAAAAAAAAATCAATACACACCATAGCTAGCTATGATTACAAAATATCAATATTATTAAAAAAAAATTAACAAAAAAATTTTAACATATTACTGATGTAACCCAAACAAGTCATAATTATCTTTTAAAAATAGCCCATTTGGATGATAAATATAATTCACTGAGTTATTATTGGTGTTTTTTATTATTATTAAATTCATATTATTAAATTTTTTTGATAATATTTATGATATTGTAATCCGAGTTTTAATATGTTTTTTTGATTTTTTTTTTCTCGCATTTATCTTCTTTCTGTCTCATAGTTTTTTAAAGTATATCATTATTTTATGCTATAAAAGTTATATCTTTCAATCATGATATGTAGAAACTATATTATTTTATCAATTAATTTTTCAACCATGCTATCCTGCTAATATTCTTAATTAACTGTTCTGATTTAAAAATAAACAAAAAAAAAAGAACAATATCATTGATTTATCTATGAATCCATAAATTATTAGATTAATTAAAGTTTATTGTTTTTATTAAAATGATAGCATTTTATTCTTGTTTTTCATATTAACTTTAAGGTAGTTTAGTTTTACCGAATTAATATATTACCGAATTAAAATCCACGTCAAATAAAGTCATGGATGGTCGAGAGACATCTCTGGTAAAAAGAGGGAGGTGTAACAGTGAGGGAAGATCTTAAGATGGAGATTTTATGTCAAGTCATGCCTCTCTCTAGACATGGATGGAAACTAGCTATAGCTACAAACATATAAATAATATGCGAGAAATTGAAGTATCAGTTGACAATTTCTTCAACTGTGTGATGGATTTAGAATCTTTCACTGTAAATGGGCTTGGTAGAATTAAAAAGTTTGTTTTTTTATATAATTTTAAGATTGAGTTTTGTGATTATTAATATAATATTTATTAAAAATTAAAATAATTATTAATTTTAAAATATATAAAATTAATTAAAACATATATAAACTGATTCGAATACATCCTCGTTATTAATAATAATAATCAAAAAATATCTTTCACTGTAAAATGAAACGGTGGAGACTCAGACACATCAAGGTAAAGCTTCACGTGGCTGTGGTGGCTGTTTCATTAAATTACACTGCCTGGTAGCACAGGATCCTGGCCTCCCTATGGCCATGAGATTTGCAGGTATTATTATTGCTGGCAACTCTATGTCCTATGATTTATAGACAAAATCATAGTTTCGGACATGACATCTTGATGTGATAGATTTTCATAACATGGTCATTGAACGCAGAGTATTATCAGACCGCCAGTGGTTGTAATATTGATTACTTTTTAAAATAATTCTTTAATTATAAATATGTTCAAATAATTTTTTTTATTTTTTAAAATTTATTTTTTTATTCTGACACATTAAAATAATTTTAAAATATTAAAAAAAAGTAATTTTTTTTAAATATACTGTAAAAACAAACAATATTATATGTATCAAGAGTTTAAACTAGACTATCACCTTCATTTTTTTTGGGTACAAAATAATAAAAAATTATTAAACCCAATGAATTAAGTGTATTAATTAAATCAATGTATAATAGCTTTTTTTTAGATTTTTTTAAAAAATAAATAATATTATATTAAAAAGTTAAATGAAATTTTAATCTGATCACATCAAGTTAACTATAACTTAATTAAATAAGACTAAATTTAATATCACTAAAAAACAACATAGGACCTCCACAATTCCCGCTACCTAAATTTGTTCAAGATTGAAAGGTGTTCTCTCATTACATGTAGCATTAAACATCAAGAAGAATCATGATGACATGCGAGATAGATTAAAATATACAAAATTGGAAGGGGATAGATTTATAGCCAAGTGGAGTCACAAGATCTTTCAGTGAATTAATATTTTAATCATGGCCAGTGGCTAGCTGCTTTCTACACTAACTTTTTCAAAGCAGGAATCACAGAGCTAAAAAAAAAATAAAATTACAAAACACCTTTGTTTCCTCTATATATTGATCTCTAGTCTCCAAGTTCCCCACTAAAGTCAATAACTAGATAAGCAACTTGTGATTCTCTACTCAAGCTTTGTTCTTACTCTAATGGTGTAGACTTTACATCTCTCTTCACTCCACTCTCCTCTAACACTCCTGAAACAAATACTATTTTCTACACACACAGAAGCAGTAAAAATGGAAAGCGTTTAGTCTCTCCTAGAACAAGTTATGAGCTTGAGATCCATTGGGAAGGAGTTCTTCCAGCCAGGTTCCCGAAGGATGCAGAGTGTTAAAGATAAAGCTTCTAAAAAAGACTCAAACGTCAAGCCCCTTAATGATGCTGCTTGTGCCTCTGCTTCATCGAAGCAGAAAACAAGTTTCTCAGGTAATTTCAGTTCCAATGATTTCAATAATCCTGCTAAAAACAGTGAAGATAACAAGCGTAAACAGGCAGAGGAATCGCTGCGGACTGTGATGTATTTGAGTTGTTGGGGTCCTAATTAACTTCTAGGCAATCCGAATTGTGAGAGCAGGCTGGGATACTGCATCGAAGTTAATGTACAGAGTCTGTAATGTAAGTGAGTGTTCATGTAATATGTACTGTATTTAACATATATGCCTATCTTTTCTTGTTCATCGTCATGGGAACTTTAAAGTGAGAAAATGGCAAGTAATGATCAGATCCTTGAGCACAGAAAATGGCCTTGAAACCCTTAAAACTGCTCATGCATGGTGGTAATCAAGGCCACAGGATTTGGAGATAGATTTGCTTATGATTCATTCAAAACATCAATCGAAATCAACAATTTGAAGATAAATAAAATTGAAGTGCAAGGATATATTTTCTCTAGTAAAGAAAGGCATCAAACTATCATGGATCACACAAATAGCCCTTTCATCGAATGAAGACGCTTGATATATGGAACATGTTAAGAACATGTGTGAAGGGTTAAGAAATCGACACAGAGGAAGCACTGTATCTCTGAGGATTAGACAGCATGTATGAACACATTAATAATCTTGCGTTTCTATAATTTATTAGAAGGCTCATTGTTAAGCAACATGCTAATATTTACCATCATAATACATAAAGCTAAATCAACTGTTCATAAAAATATCATTCATCCTCTCATGTATGTGAATTATAATAATTATAATAGTGTAATTTATGAGAAATTTAAATTTGATCCTGGAATTTTTGTTTGCGTGGTTTTTTTAAGGGATTGTTGAATTAAAAAAAAAAAAGGGACTTCAGTGAGACAAACAAGTAATATAAGTAGTGGATTGAAAATTTATGTTAACAATTTATTTGAGTTTCTTATAATTTTTAGCTATTAACTTACTAGTCCTTTAAATTTTATAAAATTTAATTTTAATATTGAATTTTAATTTACTTATTTTTCAATCTTTGTTAGTTGAAGAAGAGAAAAGAGGTCGTTGGATTCCAGTTAGTGAGGAATTCGATTACCAAAATAGTTGTTTTTTATGTTAAATGGTTTCATAAAATGAATGATAGGTGTTTTTCTACTTTATAAACACCTAAAAATCATATATGAGCTTGGATTTTTTTTTTCAAGTGGATTTTGAGTTCTAAGGCAATCCTTTATTTTTCTTTCCGTGGCCATGTATTGGTTTAACAAGTTTTCTAAATTGTTTTCTAGGTTTTTTTGATAGAAAATGAATTGAAAATAAATTTTTAGGTAAAAAAAATAAAAAAAAATAGTTTTTTTCGACCACCATAATGATCGGATTATAAGGATGAACATAACATGTGTTGTCTGTTGATGTAGGTGACACATCAAAAATTTTTTTTCTCTGAAGCATGGGACAAATAATGAACTTAAAAAAAATATAAGCCCATATATTTTAGCCTAGCCTTGTAGGCTCGAGCGCGGCCTATTGTTTAATTGGGCGAAGCGCTAGGCCTGGCCTACCATCAACCTAACAATTGATTTTTTTAAAAATAAATTATGGGTTTATTTTTATATTAGTTTGTGATTAGTTTTTAATAATATTGTGTGTGTTTAGTTTTTAAAAAGATAGATATGATTTATTTGTTATTTGTTTTTTTTTAATATTGATTTTTTTACAAGATTTTTTATATGTGAAAGTCCTGTATTATTTTTATTAAAAAAATTATATGTGTTTTTTTTGGTTTTTATTACAAATTTTATGTGTTTTTTTATTACAAGTTTATTTTGATAGAGAACTTCATTAAATACAATAAGATAAATTACTTTTGTTACGATGTTAAATATTTTAATCTTCATTTATCGCTTAATTTTTTCAACGTCTTAGTATTCAGTTGGTGTTTTATTTTATAAGTATATTTTTTTTATCATGCAATTAAATAAAAAATAGTTTTGAGAAAAAAATTATAATCCCAATAAAGTTCATAATCTGTTTATAGATTTGACATGCTAGTCCGAGTTACCTAGTTCATAGATTTGATGAGTTCATCCACTAGTCGGATATGTTTTTTTTTTTTTTTTGATCCATTAATTATTTTTAATTGTTTTTTCTGAACTTTGTCCTTCAATATTAGATATGTTAGGAAATATATTACATTATTGTTTTTTTTTGCTTTCTTTATTTAGGGTTATCATTATGTTGATGTTTGATGTTGTGACTATATATTTTTATTATATAATTAAAAAAACTATTTTATAAAAAAAAATTACTATGCTCAGTGGGGTCCGTGACATAATTTACTTGGAAACTGAGATCAACCTAATCTATTAATATCTCAATAGTTTTTATAAAAAAAATTATTATCTTGAAATTTTGTTAAAAGCTAAGTTATATTTTTACTAATCATAAAAATTGCATCTTCAATCATGAAATCAATTAATTTAATTCGGGCTAATTTCTGAGCAATATAATTTAAAATTTGAGTTAGATAAAAAGTTAACTTACAAGATTTCAAGATTAATCTATTAAATTAGGTTTAATAATATAATAAAAAATTCTTCACCTCTTAATATTTTTTTTTTATATATTTTAAAAAATTTGTATAATCTAAAGCAGAAAACAGGCCAATTAACTAATATATAGGCAAATCAAGATGCGATGGGCTAGAGGTTTATAACATCTAAAAATAGGTCATGCGCCAATGTTTAAAATTAGGTTAGAGAAAGTTTGGAGCTCAAAACTATAATAGGCCGAAAACCTCATAGAGCTCGTATTCATATATACTTAATCACTCGAGTTTGGATATATTACTTGGTCAGGTGCTTATCTAGAAAATGGATCATCGATTTATACTTTTAGAAGTCATGATTGGCCAACAAGTCCAAAACACATGCTTTTCAAATTAGACTTGCGGTGTTTATAGGATTTAAATTCTTGATAGGATGTTCACTAAAATCCCTTTGGACCGATTGAGCCCGAATAGACTAATACACTTGATGCTACTAAATTATAAAACGGCTTATTTTCAAGTTTTTTGTAGAAAAAAATTAAATCAATATTGTTTTAATAAAAAAAAATCAAATCAGATCTCATCAAAATTTTATTTTGATCAAGTTAAGAATAAACCCGTATGATTAAACCAGATTTTACCGATTCAACTCTCATATAGTTCATACCAAGCTCTGGATGCATAGATAACCGAATTTACTTGCAAAGACAGAGTGAGTTTAATACAATTGTCTGGAGCATTATGAATCCTCTCTTATAAGTTACCACGAATCCCCAACCCACAATTGTATTCACAGTTGAGTCTCTAAAGAAACAATTTAGCAGTTCTACCCTTGAAGTTTGTTTGTCTCCACGACTTGTCGGCTTGTCCTCTGAAGTCAAAACCCAGACATGACCAGAGTGGGTGCCATCATTTGTTGCCGGTGGCCTCATCTGACAGAGTGCCAGGCAGTTTCACAAGAAAACTGCGTGTCCATTATTACCTGCTCTAGTCTAGTGGCTGCATTATCTTGTCACATTTTCACCGTCAAGATGTGACCAAAACCCATATTTGTCCTTCTATTATTAATATGACAAGTGGTTATGCATGGTCAGGAAAGTAATTCTAGGAAACAAAATGCCATTTGTCTTACAAGGGACCAAAACCAGTGGCATTAGCCTTTAGCTAATGGTTTCTGGCTTTCTACTACTTGTTTTCAGCCATCACCATCCCCTCTGTAGAATTCCTACGTGAGGAATCTAAAAATATGTAGATGGAGTTCTACTATAGAAGCAGAGGACAGATTTTTTGAATGGAAACAAGAATTATGTATGAACAAATTTAGTAGATTTCTTTTCTTTCTCTCTATTTCACACTTTGTTTATAGATTACATGAATGAATATATATACACATATTCTAACTAACTTTCTCAACTAACTAACAATATGTCACTAACTTTAACATTTTAACCGTCAGGACTAACAGTAATTGT
Organism: Populus alba; assembly: GCF_005239225.2. Lineage (NCBI taxonomy): Eukaryota > Viridiplantae > Streptophyta > Magnoliopsida > Malpighiales > Salicaceae > Populus > Populus alba. Next base: position 21,304,708 of record NC_133302.1, on the reverse strand, counting down.
ATTTACATATATATAAAGTGTTAGGCTGCTGTGATCTTTTTAGCGTTTGCATGTTGCTGGGATTCCTTTAGTCTTGTGTTGATAGATGTAGAATGTTGTAGACTCCAATATCCCCCCTCAAGATGAGAATGGATATTTACCATTCCCATCTTGGTAAGGATAGGATTAAGAGTGAGATATCCTAGGGGTTTGGTGAGTGCATCTGCCAGTTGAAATCTAAAAGGGATATGAATGATAGTAAGTAATCCATCCTGCAGTTTCTCACGTATAAGGTGACAGTCAAGTTGTATATGTTTTGTACATTCATGATGGACTGGATTAGAAGCAATCTCGGAGGCAGGTTTGTTGTCGGTATACAACAGGGCAGGTTTGGAGTGCGGTATATGAAAATCATTCAACAAGTAAATCAGCCATTGAAGTTCACATGATGTAGTTGCCAATGCTCGATATTCTGCTTCTGCTGAGGATCGACTAACAATTGGTTGTTTCTTGGATTTCCAGGAGATGAGAGAATCGCCAAGAAACACCAAGAATCCCGTGACACTTCGTCTGGTATCAATGCAACCTCCCCAATCACTGTCAGAATAAGCTTTTAAATGGAATGTAGAATCAGCTTTGAGAAATATTCCTTGACCAGGTGTTGCTTTGAGATATCGAAGGACTCTTTCTGCAGCTTGTAGATGAATTGTATGGGGGTTGGACATGAATTGGCTGAGTGTTTGGATGGCATAGGAAAAATCTGGGCGTGTGATTGTGAGGTAAAGAAGTCTGCCAATTAATCGATGATAAGAAGCAGGGTCGGACAGAGAAGGGCTAGCATCATTGGCACTGAGTTTCAGTGTGGATTCCATAGGAAATTTAGCTGGTTTAGCTCCAGAAAATCCAGTATCGGCTAGGATATCTAAGGCATACTTTCTCTGGAAAAGAACAATGCCTTTTACAGATCGAGCGACTTCAATGCCTAGAAAGTACTTAAGGTTTCCTAAGTCTTTTATAAGAAAAGTCGTGCGGAGGAACTGTTTAACTTGGTTGATTGTTGTAAGAGTATTGGAGGTGATGATAACATCATCAACATAGATTAATACTGCGATGAAGGTGTCTGTAGTTTTGCTGATGAAGAGGCTAGAATCTGATTTTGCTTGTATAAATCTAAAAAGTAATAGAGAGGTAGACAACTTAGAAAACCATTGTCTTGAAGCTTGTTTTAGGCCATAAATGCTCTTTTTGAGTTTGCAAACGCGATGATCATGGGGAGTGGAATAACCAGGGGGTAATTGCATATAGACTTCCTCATGTAAGTCACCATGCAAGAAAGCATTGTCTACATCAAGTTGATGTAAATGCCAATTGTTGACAGCCGCAATGGTGAGAAAAACTCTGACTGTTGTCATTTTTGCCACAAGGGAATAAGTGTCAAAGAAATCAATGCCCTCTTGTTGTGTGTATCCCTTAGCTACTAGCCTGGCCTTATAGCGTTCCACCTTGCCATCTGCTTGGAATTTGACTTTGTATATCCACTTACATCCAATGGCAGATTTGTTGTGAGGCAGAAGAACTAAATCCCAGGTTTGGTTGTGTTCAAATGCTATAATTTCATTAGTCATAGCCTGTTGCCAATGAGGAATAGAGTTGGCTTGTTTGTAAGTTTTTGGTTCAAAAACTAAGGAAACAGAAGAAGTGAAAGCACGGTATGGTGAGGATAATTGAGAAGTAGATAATAAAGATAAAAGTGAATGTGGCTTACCAGAAATGGAGCAATTGGAAGGGATATGGTCTGCTAAAGGAATCTGAGCCATAGTGCCACAATAATACTGTTGTAAGTAATAAGGTGGATGTGTAGTTCGTGCAGACCTTCTAAGATGGGAAATATCATTTGGAATTAAGGTAGAATTGGTGGGAATAGTAGGTTGTAAAGTCAATGTTGTAAGGGGAATAGAAAGGCTTGGAGTAGGTTGGGATGATTTGCTAGGTAAAGAATCAAAAAACTGGGGAAAATATAGAAATACTAGGGGTGTATGAACTGTGTTTGGTATAGATGGGAATATGGATTCATGAAAGATGACATTGCAAAACACAAAGGTTCTACATGTTGTTAAGTCAAGCACTTTGTACCCTTTAATATGTGGAGGATAGCCAAGAAAATACATTTGGTGGCTCATGGGTGAAATTTTCCTCTGTTGTGTGTGAGGGTACTGGCAAAGCATAAGCAACCAAATACCTTGAGGTAGTTGTAAGTTGGTGGTTTGTTGAATAGGAGCTGATATGGTGTTTGATTTTGTAGAATGATGGAAGGTGTGCGATTGATGATGTAGGTGGAGGTGAGGATGCAATCGGTCTAGTAAGTTAAGGGGAGTTTGGTTTGAAACATGAGAGATCTAGCTACATTTAGTAGATGTTGATGTTCCTTTCAACCCTTTCATTTTGTTCAGATGTCTCAACGTAGGTTGTTTGATGAATAAGTCCATGATCTTGGTAAAAAATGGGCATGTTAAACTCTTGTCCATTATCTGTTCAGATAGTTTTAATGCTGGTGTTGAATTGAGTGTGAGCATAGATTAGAAAGTTGCTTAGAAGACCTCTAGTTTCAAATTTGGATTTCATTAAAAACAACCAAGTGAATCTACTGTAATCATCGATAATTGTAAGAAAAAATTGATGACCAAAGTATGAAGTAACAGAGAAGGGTCCCCAAATGTCAATGTGGATTAATTGAAAAGCCTGTGTAGATGTATGCATGGACAAGGGAAAGGGCAGCCGTTTTTGCTTGGCTAAGGGGCAAATGTCACAAATGGATTTTCCTGTGAAAGTTACTGAAGGATCTATTTTGTTTAGAAGGTTGATTTTGGAAGTAGGGATGTGGCCTAAACGAAAATGCCAAAGATCAGTGGTAACAATACAAGATTGGATTAATGCTTTGGGAGGTAAACATTCTGTAGATTGATCAGGAGGTTTGTGGAGATGGTATAGACCAGATTCAACTTCAGCAAGCCCAATTGTCCTCTATTTGTTTAGGTCCTGCAAAATACATTTTGTGTAAGGAAAGAACAAGCCAATAGTGTTATCGGTAGTTAATTTTGAAACAGAAATAAGATTAATGTTGAAAGATGGAACATAAAGAGCATTGTGTAAGGTGATATCGGGTGAGAACTTAACCTTCCCTGAAAAAACAATAGGCGCCTTTTGGCCATTTGGCAGATGAACTTGGTTTTGAGTTTTAGGCAGAACAATGGATTCGAAGAGAATGGGGCTACAAATCATGTGATCTGTTGCTCCTGTATTAAGAATCCAGGTAAACCTGTTCTGAGGTGAAGAATTGGTATGACATGAAAAGGATATACCTGATACAGATACTTGTTTGGCAGTGCTGGTTAGCTTTGAGTTGGAAATGCTATTTGCAAGGGTAAGTAGATTCTGCATTTGCTCTTGAGAGAAAACAATGTTGGGAGTGTCTTGATGTTGATTAAAAACAACAGTGTTATGTGCAGTAGGCAGTCTTTGATGAGTCCTATTTGCAGGTGGCATGACAGCAAATCTTTTTCCTTTTGGCCCCTTCCATCCAGGAGGATATTCAATGATCTGAAAGCATTTATCAACTAGGTGTCCTGGATATCCACAGTGAGAGCAAGTTGCCTCAAATTTGCCTTTTTGTTTAGCAAAACATGTAACATATGTTGAGCCTGTTCTTGGAATTGGATTGTGATATTGTTCAACAACCATAGCTTGTGAGTCAACAGGAATGCCTACCATATTCGTTAGGGTCCTTTGGCTTTCTTCTTGTAAAAGTAAAGAAAATACTTTTCCCATAGATGGTAAGGGAGTTTGAAGTAGTAGTTGACTTCTAACTGCAGAGAAGGAATCATGGAGTCATACCAGAAATTTCATCACATAATCGGATTGTTTTCGATCTGTCAGGAGTTTCAGAATGTTGCAAGAACATGAATCAAAGTTTCCACATTTACAGTTTGGTATTGGACGATAGCTAATGTATTCATCCTATAGGGCCTTGAATTCACTGAAATAATCTGTGACAGTTTTTGAGTTTTGAGAGATAGAACTTAAAGATTTCTCCAAGCTGAAGACTGTTGGGCCATTGCTTCTTAGGTATCTTACCCTCAATTCTTCCCAAATTTTGAAGGTTGTTGTGAAGTAAAGAAGGTTGTTGCGAATATCTTTAGTAATAGAATTCATTAGCCATGACAGAACCAGATTATTTGATCGTAGCCATGCCACACGAAGTGTTTGATTGTTGGTGATTGGCTGAGATAAAGAACCATCAATGAAAGCAATCTTGTTTTTCACTATTAAGGCAATTGTCATGGATCTACTCCATGCAATGTAATTGTCACCGGTGAAGATTTCAGAGACCAGTAGTGCACCAGGGTTATCAGAAGGATGTAGGTGGTAGCAACTGGAAGAATCATCAGATAGATTCACAATGGTGGTGTTGAATGAATCATTGTGGGCTGTAGAAGCATTTCCTTCAAGATGATCAGACATTTGTAAAGTCTGTGAGAGAATTCAAGAAGATAATGAAGAAAAGGATTTTGAATCTTTTTATTGATGATCAAGAAGTGTTTTTTGCAGAGAAAAAATAAATTCAGCAGTTTTGCTCTGATACCATGTAGAATTCCTACGTGCGGAATCTAAAAATATGTAGATGGAGTTCTGCTATAGAAGCAGAGAACAGATTTCTTGAATGGAAACAAGAATTGTTTATGAACAAAATTAGTAGAGTTCTTTTCTTTCTGTGTATTTCACACCTTGTTTACAGATTACATAAATGAATATATATACACATATTCTAACTACCTTTCTAAACTAACTAACAATATGTAACTAACTTTAACATTTTAACCGTCAGGACTAACGGTAACTGTATATATATATATATATAAGGCTGTTGTGATCTTTCAGCGTCTGCATGTTGCTGAGATTCCTCTGGTCTTGTGTTGATAGATGTAGAATGTTGTAGACTCCAATACCCTCTATAAATAAAGGCCCCTTAGAATCCCTTAGCTTCATCACGATCATCTGTAATCTGCAGTCATCTACTTGCAAAAGAAAAGATAAACTTTAAGGGTTAAAGGAAAAAAATGAGTACAGCAAGAACGGCTTGGGTTGTGGGAGCTAGCATTGGAGCTGTAGAGGCATTGAGGGACCAGGGTTTTTGCAGATGGACCTACACCATGAGATCATTACACAAACATGCCAAGAATAATATGAGGTCAATCTCTTAGGCCAGGAAGCTTTCTTCTTCATCTTTTGCTATGGTTTCGGGTGAATTGAGGGAATCAAGCCAATCCGAGGAGTCTCTGAGGAAAGTAATGTACTTGAGTTGATGGGGTTCAAATTAAATATTGAGTTGAGAAGTTTGCCATGAGAATCTGATGTCTTATGCAGGCTGAAGCTGGTCCATTGAGAAGAACAAAGCCAAAGCCATGATTATGGTTTGTGAGAGAAAATTTGCGGGGCTTCATGAGTGATTGATGGAAGCCTGGTGTGAACTGTAGCTAGGCAGGCTGCCATCTCATGATCAGCTTGTAATTACACCATTGCTATATACAGCACGATAAAATTTATGGAGCAAAAATGTTGCCACCATCTTCCTATCCTTTGCTATCCCTTTTTAATTGATGTCCCTTGCAATCTCAAAAATCTTGCTTGTTCTTTGATCATTTCGCTGTGAGATGTTGTTGTCACCAAATTTTCATGGTTTCTGTGACATGGGCTAAATGACATTCAAACATCCTGCTTAATTTTGAGCATGGATTCAGCCTTTCCTTGATAGATCATGGTTTGATGCTTAACGCCAAGCAACAAGATTAGATACATGTGCATTTTCAATTAAGAATTCAAACTGGAATTTCAACACTTTTTCTGTAGATCTGTCTTCCAAATTCCAACCTGTCTATCAGTTTGACCACTTCTCACTTCAAGTAAAGCGATTAACCATTTCTGTGCATGGATAATAGGGCTTCGATAGGATTTTAGAGGCTTCTTTGAATGGTGGGCAGAATTCTTAAGAGCAATGGATATACCAACCACCAACTTTCATTTAATTCTCAATTGGATCCCCAAATAGAAAACTAGGAAGGCCAGGGATGCACTCGGATGTGTAGATGGGCTTAGATATGCTTGGATGGTACTTCACTCAAAAGAACATGTGTAGCGGTGTTTTTTTAATTTTTTTTTAAATGATTTTTTTTTATTTTTCTTAAATTAAGTTTGTTTTTCTATTTTATGATTTTAAAAATGAATTTTTTCAAAAAAAAAAAATTTAATAAAAACCACTAACACAACATTAAACAGAATCTAAATATATTTTTTAAGCAATCTAAACTGAAATATCAAATATAAAATAATCTGCTAATTGATGCTTACGTATTTTCTTTTCCCAAATCTTTTATAAACCTTCCTGTGTAAGTAGATGGCGAGGAGGATTTTTATAAATCTTCATGTCTGGATGTAAGTAATTTGCTCAATTTTGTAAGTTCCTGAAAAGGGATAGATACAAAGCTTTATGTGAATACATGTTTACCGTAAAATAAAATATGAAAAAAAGATGAATTCCAAGAAATCGAGAGAGAGATTCTATCAACTTTATTTAATATATATAAGAAGAAAAGGAGAAGCATGCAATTTGACATTTGTTTATCCTCAGTCCCACACTTTCTTACATTCCTTACATGTGGCAAATGCACTTCAATGAGAAGTGCCACCAAATTGTGACATGCATGACTCACCACCCTTCAGCTAGGATGCTCCTCCTGATGCCTTGGCTTTGATTTATTTATTTTACGAAGCAAAACCGTGTGCTCATTTCAAGGCAGGCAGAGAAGCTTTTGGGTTGTTGTCGAGCAAAAGTAAAAAAAATCTAGCCATCCCAAGAACCCGATTTTGTCCCCACTCTTATTGTCACCATGTGGTAGTTGAATATCAATACAGTCATCTCACCATAAAAAAATTACCATTGGCCTTTGCTGGTTTCCGCACCCAAAACCACCAGCAGGAAGACTTTAGCCTCAGGTTTTTTCCTAAACTTTTGGGTTTCTCACCTATATAACCATACCCCATCCTTCTATGGGACTTATCAAATTATAGCTCGTGTTATCTTACTCTCTACAAATCCCACTACAAACTTGTTGGTTCTATATTACAGTAACATAAAAAATGAGTTCAGCGAGCAAAGCTTGGCTGGTTGCAGCAGCTATCGGAGGTGTTGAGGCCTTGAAAGATCAAGGGTTCTGTAGGTGGAACTACACCTTGAGATCCCTACACCACCACGCCAAGAACCATGTCAGATCAGCCTCTCAGGCCAAGAAGCTTTATTCTTCATCCTCAGCCATGATCTCAAATATAGTCAAGGAAGAGAAGGCAAAACAGTCGGAGGAGTCTTTAAGAAAAGTCATGTACTTGAGTTGCTGGGGTCCAAACTGAAGCTATGAATCTAGTAGATGAAATCGAGGGACTTAGTTTGTAGGAGTAAATCCTTGCAAGCTTATGCAAATTGTAAAATTTGATGCTCATTTGGAGCTGTAGAGGCATTGAAGGACCAGGGTTTTTGCAGATGGACCTACACCATGAGATCATTACACAAACATGCCAAGAATAATACGAGGTCAATCTCTCAGGCCAGGAAGCTTTCTTCTTCATCTTTTGCTATGGTTTCGAATAAATTGAGGGGATCAAGCCAATACGAGGAGTCTCTGAGGAAAGTCATGTACTTGAGTTGTTGGGGTCCAAATTAAATGAGTTTAGAAGTTTGCCATGAGAATCTGATGCCTTATGCAGGCTGAAGCTGGTCCATTGAGAAGAACATAGTCAAAGCCATGATTATGGTTTGTGAGAGAATTTGGGGGGCTTGATTAGTGATTGATGCAAGCCTAGTGTGAACTGTAGCTAGTCTGACTGCCATCTCATGATCAGCTTGTAATTACACCATTGCTATATGCAACACGAAAATTTTGTGGAACAAAAAATGTTGTCACCATCTTCCTATCTTTTGCTATCCCTTTTTAATTGATGTCCCATGCAATCTCAAAAATCTTGCTTGTTCTTTGATCATTTCGTTGTGAGATGTTGCCACCAAATTTTCATGGTTTCTGTGACATGGGCTAAATGACATTCAAACATCCTGCTTAATTTTGAGCATGGATTCAGCCTTTCCTTGATAGATCATGGTTTGATGCTTAACGTCAAGCAACAAGATTGGATACATGTGCATTTTCAATTAAGAATTCTGGAATTTCAAAACTTTTTCTGCAGATCTGTCTTCCAAATTCCTACCTGTCTATCAGTACTGTGACCACTTCTCACTTCAAGCAAAGCGATTAACTATTTCTGTGCATGGATAGTAGGGCTTCGATAGGATTTTAGAGGCTTACCTTGAATGGTGGGCAGAATTTTTTAGAGCAAAGGACATTTATAGACTTAAATCTTGAAGTAAGGGATAATTTCTTCATCTTCTTCGCCATCATATCCTCCTTAACCATGCTACTATTCTAACACCCACACATATACATGGTTATTCAAGGCTCATTCTCTTCTACTTAAATTGATTTAAGCATTGAAGGATCTATCATTTTCATCAAAAGACTTGTTTTGAAGGTTATCATCCATCCCAATACTTTCTCAAGCAGGTTTTAGTCCAACTCAACCTAAAGAGTAACTAATTCTTTTGGAAGGGGTTTCTACAACTTCATCACTGTTAGCTTGAAATTGTACTCACCTAATTAACCCTCGTTTTAAAGTTTGTGCATGATTTTTTTATATTCAAAAGTTAGCATTCTGAGTTTTTTTTTTAATGTATAATGTGTTTATAGGATATGGCTTCTAAAAATAATTTAAAAATAATGTGCTAATTGGTTCAACATCAAATAGAAAATAATGTGCTAATTGGTGCTTACGTATTTTCTTTTCCCAAATCTTATATAAACCTTCTGTGTAAGTTGATGGCGAGTAGGATTTTTATAAATCTTCATGTCTGGATGTAAGTAATTTGCTCAATTTTGTAAGTTCCTGAAAAGGGATCGATTCAAGCTTTATGTGAATACATGTTTACCATAAAATAAAATATGAAAAAGATGAATTCCAAGAAATCGAGAGAGAGAGAGAGAGAGAGAGAGAGAGAGAGAGAGAGAGAGAGAGAGAGAGAGAGCTATCCTCAGTCCCACACTTTCTTTCAGTCCTTACAAGTGGCAAAAGCACTTCAATGAGAAGTGCCACCAAATTGTGACATGCATGACTCACCACCCTTCAGCTATGCTCCTCCTGATACGTTGGCTTGGATTTATTTATTTTACGAAGCAAAACCGTGTGCTCATTTCAAGGCAGGCAGAGAAGCTTTTGACTTGTTGTGGAGTGAAGGGCAAAAAAATCTAGCCATCCCAAGAACCCGATTTTGTCCCCACCTTCTTGTTGTCGCCATGTGGTAGTTGAATGTCAATACAGTCATCTCACCATAAAAAATTACCATTGGCTTTTGCTGGTTTCCTCACCCAAAACCACCAGCAGGAAGTCTTTAGCCTCAGGTTTTTTCCTAAACTTTTGGCATTCTCACCTATATAACCAAACCCCATCCTCCCATCGGATTCATCAAAGCATAGCTCGAGCATTCTTACTCTTTACAAATCCTACTACAAACTTGTTGGTTCTATATTACAGTAACATAAAAAATGAGTTCAGCGAGTAAAGCTTGGTTGGTTGCCGCTGCTATCGGAGGTGTTGAGGCGTTGAAAGATCAAGGGTTCTGTAGGTGGAACTACACCTTGAGATCCCTACACCACCATGCCAAGAACCATGTCAGATCAGCCTCTCAGGCCAAGAAGCTTTCTTCTTCATCCTCAGCCATGATCTCAAATATAGTCAAGGAAGAGAAGGCAAAACAGTCAGAGGAGTCTTTAAGAAAAGTCATGTACTTGAGTTGTTGGGGTCCAAACTAAAGTAATGAATCTAGGAGATGAAATCGAGGGACTTAGTTTATAGGAGTAAATCGTAGCAAGCTTATGCAAATTGTAAATTTTGATGCTCATTTGCTGAAATCGAACATTATCGCATGTTTCTATCATTTCTTTTGGTAACGCGCAGTGCATTTCCCTAGTGAGTAAATTTAACAAAGCTCTTTTCTAGTTTTCAAGTGGAATAAACAGGCAATTAATTTCAATATGAGATATGAAATTCAACTCGAGGCTAAAATCTCTTTCTCCCCACATCCTCAAATGGATAAAAAGGCTACATGAAAAACGAAATCCTCAAATTGGATTTGACCCCAAAGAAAATCCATTTTGCTGTAAAATTCTCAGTCACTGATCTCAACAGGAGTGATCGTTGTGTGAAAAATGGAACATAAGCTTGTACTATCAGATAAATTTATTAATAAGTAAGATTGGATTAGCTTCAATAAGGAATTATAATTACGGCTTGTCATGTGAGGTGTTGAATTTGTTAAATCTTATAGCATAGGAGAAGATTTAAATTGACTAAAATTCAAAATTAATGTTCATTCTTAAATCACTCTTACAAGCTCACTAGAATCTCTCTGTGTTAAACCCAAATGAAAACAAAAAAACTAAAATTATGAGCGTTTATTTTCAGAAAAACAAATGGTCGTGAGACCAACACAATTTTTGCCTAAATTTCTTTTCAAGCGCTAATAGTTAGCATTAGTGGAAAGCTACCTCCAAGAATATGGCATGTGGCATTCCTCGCCTCTAATTTGGCCTTAGTTGGATTTTTTTTTTTAACAAAAACGGTGTGCTCGTGAGAAGATAGAGACCAAGGTTGATTTGTCGAATGTCATGCACAAATTAAAAAATCCACTAACGCATCATGTCATAAAAAATACCGTTGGCCTTTGCTGGTTTCCTCCCTCAAAACCGCCACCAAGAAGCCTTTAGCCTATGGTTTTTCTCCTACACTTTTGGTACACTCACCTATATAACCAAACCCCTTTACTCCCCTTTACTTCATCAAATCATAGCTCCTGATATCTTAATCTCTCCAAATCCCACTTCAAAGAGTTTCCAACTCGTTGGTTCTATATTACAGTAACAGAGAAAATGAGTTCAGCAAGCAAAGCTTGGTTGGTTGCAGCAGCTGTTGGAGGTGTTGAGGCCTTGAAAGACCAAGGGTTCTGCAGGTGGAACTACACCTTGAGATCCCTGCACCAACATGCCAAGAACCATGTCAGATCAGCCTCTCAGGCCAAGAAGCTTTCTTCTTCCTCTTCTGCCATGATCTCGAATAAAGTCAAGGAAGTGAGAGCAAAACAGTCTGAGGAATCTCTAAGAAAAGTCATGTATTTGAGCTGTTGGGGTCCTTACTAAGCAAAGAAGCAAGAACAGAGATTGAGGAAATTATCGTGATAGGATTACCCTGATTGTTGCAAGTCGATGTAAATATTTGTAAATTTTGTTGCTGACTTAATGGAATCAAACAATATTATTCTTGGATTAGACTTTTTCCTTGCACCTTTTATGTTTTCTGTTTTCCCACTTCTTTTGGTAGCACCTCATGTCACAAGTGAAAATTAAAAGGATCATGACAAGGTTCAATTTTAGTGCATCACAGCATTTGATAAGGATATTTAAATCAATTGCAACCCCAAGCTAAATATCTAATTTGGTTTAAAAAGTATTTTAAAAAATCAGCAACTCAATTGGAGGAGGGGTTGTATCGCAAAAGCTAAGTATCTTGATGGCGGGTTTCTTGGGCTTTTGTGGTTCTGGATTGAATCTTCTTCCGGAACTTCTGGCAATTAAACATGGCTTAGCTGAAGCATAGGATAGAGGCCACAGGAGGATCATTATCGATTCTCAAGAGGCAATCGAGCTTACGAAAGAGAAGAATTCTAAAATTTCATAAATTGGATTGCGTTATATGTAGATGTCAAGTTTTTTTGGCTAAGCATGATGTAAAGAATCATGATTTGTTCCAGGTGTGGGACATTCCTTCTCCGGGGCTAGACTCTCTCCTTATTGACCGATTCGTTGGTTCGTTGGGTATCAATTTTAGAAGAGTTTTTTAGTTTGTGTCATTTAATTTCACTGCATCAAAAAAAAAAAATCCTACCATATTAACTTTCAACTTTCTTGCTTATCAGCAATCATACACAACAACAGCAGCAACAAAGTAACAGCATCATTTTCTTTCATCCTTTTACAGCTCCATAACACCAAAACAGCTTTGTGAATACATGTTTACCGTAAAATAAAATACGAAAATCGAGAGAGAGAGAGAGAGAGGCTCTCAACTTTATTTTATATTAAAGAAAACGAAAAGTAGAAGCATGCATTTTGACATTTGTTTATCCTCAGTCCCACACTTTCTTACATTCCTTACATGTGGCAAATGCACTTCAATGAGAAGTGCCACCAAATTGTGACATGCATGACTCACCACCCTTCAGCTATGCTCCTCCTGATACGTTGGCTAGGATTTATTTATTTTACGAAGCAAAACCGTCGTGCTCATTTTTCAAGGCAGGCAGAGAAGCTTTTGACCTGTTGTGGAGTAAAGGGCAAAAAATCTAGCCATCCCAAGAACCCGATTTTTGTCCCGACCTTCTTTGTTGTCGCCATGTGGTAGTTGAATGTCAATACAGTCATCTCATAAAAAATTACCATTGGCTTTTGCTGGTTTTCTCACCCAAAACCACCAGCAGGGAGCCTTTAGCCTCAGGTTTTTTCCTAAACTTTTGTATTCTTACCTATATAACCAAACCCATCCTTCATCGGAATCATCAAAGCATAGCTCGTGTTGTCTTACTCTCTACAAATCCCACTAAAAAAACTTGTTTGGTTCTTATATTACAGTAACATAAAAATGAGTTCAGCGAGTAAGCTTGGCTGGTTGCCGCTGCTATCGGAGGTGTTGAGGCGTTGAAAAGATCAGGGTTCTGTAGGTGGAACTACACCTTGAGATCCCTACACCACCACGCCAAGAACCATGTCAGATCAGCCTCTCAGGCCAAGAAGCTTTCTTCTTCGTCCTCAGCCATGATCTCAAATATAGTCAAGGAAGAGAAGGCAAAACAGTCGGAGGAGTCTTTAAGAAAAGTCATGTACTCGAGTTGTTGGGGTCCAAACTGAAGCTATGAATCTAGTAGATGAAATCGAGGGACTTAGTTTATAGTTTATAGGAGTAAATCCTTACAAGCTTATGCAAATTGTAAATTTTGATGCTGATTTGCCGAAATCGAACATTATCATATGTTTTTATCAATTCTTTTGATAGCGCGCAGTGCATTTCCTCATTGAGTAAAGCTCTTTTCTAGTTTTCTAGTGGAATAAACAGGCAATTAATTTCATTTACTTACAATATGAGATATGAAATTCAACTCGAGGCTAAAATCTCTTTCTCACCACATCCTCAAATGGATAAAAAGGCTACATGAAAAACGAAAATCTCAAATTGGATTTGACCCAAAAGAAAATCCATTTGTTGGAGTGATCATTGTGTGAAAATGGAACAGGACCTTGTACTATCACATAAATTTATTATTAAGTAAGAGTGGATTGAAATCTTTTGATATTTAAAAATACAGAGTTATGTCCTTTTCTATGTCAAAGCGTGCAGTTTCAAGAAACTAGGAACGATGCTGATTCAAAATTAATGTTCATTCTTAAATCACTCTTACAAGCTCGCTAGAATCTCTCTCTGTTAAACCCAAATGAAAAGAAAAAACTAAAAATATTAGCGATTATTTTCAGAAATACAAATGGTCGTGACCAATACAATTTTTGCCTAAATTTCTATTCAAGCGCTAATAGTTAACATTAGTGGAAAGCGACCTTCTTGCAGAGAGAACAGCTGAACTTTTAACTTCCATGCATGATCATAGCCATTAAACCTGGCATAGATTAGATTAGCAAAGCGAAGTCTGAAAAAAAATCCTCACAGAAATCTGAAAACATCTAATATGAAAACTAAAGTTATTGTTTTATTGTTTTAATTATTTTTCAAATTAATTTTAAATTATAAGTATTTATTTTCTATTTAATTTATGCTAGATGGATTATATTAATTAGAAATTTTTTTAAACTATAAATCCTTTTTATAACAAATTTTTAGAATTAATATAAATAGAATTATGTAGTTTATTTTTATAGAGATAAAAAACTATTATTATATTTAATAAAAATATAAAAAAATTAAAATTTCTGAAAAGTTTAGTCTACAATTTTTTAGAACTTGACAATTCTAGTTTTTATTTTGGCTATAGTCTGTGTCAAGACTTAAACTGTCTAGTTTTTTGCTGAACTGTATTAAATATTAATTTAGTAAAATTCGAATTGGATTGGCTTGTGAGTTAATCTAATGATCGATTAACTGAGAAAGAAAAAAAAAAAAAACAAAAGAAAGAAAGCATGCAGTTTCCTAGACGGTCCTGCAACCTTAATTGATACAGTTTCATGCGTGTGAGCCTCCAAGAACATGGCATGTGGCATTTCTCACCTCTAATTTGAGCTTAGTTGGATTTTTTTTAAGCAAAACGGTGTGCTCGCGAGAACATAGAGACAAGGTTGATCTGTCGATTGTCATGAACAAAATTAAAAACATCTACACCCACCCATTTTATCCCAACTTATTTAATGAAGCCAGTCGTCTACTAAGACAAAAGATGCATCATGTCATAAAAAATACCGTTGGCCTTCGCTGGTTTCCTCGCTCAAAACCACCACGACGAAGCCTTGAGACTCTGGTTTTTCTCCTACACTTTTGGTACACTCACCTATATAACCAAACCCCTTTACTCCCATTTACTTCATCAAATCATAGCTCCTGATATCTTAATCTCTCCAAATCCAACTTCAAAGAGTTTCCAACTCGTTGGTTCTATATTACAGTAACACAGAAAATGAGTTCAGCAAGCAAAGCTTGGTTGGTTGCAGCAGCTGTTGGAGGTGTTGAGGCGTTGAAAGACCAAGGGTTCTGTAGGTGGAACTACACCTTGAGATCCCTGCACCAGCATGCCAAGAACCATGTCAGACCAGCCTCTCAGGCCAAGAAGCTTTCTTCTTCATCCTCTGCCATGATCTCGCATAAAGTCAAGGAAGTGACAGCAAAACAGTCTGAGGAATCTCTAAGAAAAGTCATGTATTTGAGCTGTTGGGGTCCTTACTAAAGCTAAGAAGCAAGATGAAATTGAGGAAATTATCGTGATAGGATTACCCTGATTGTTGCAAGTTGATGTAAATTGATTTGTAAATTTTGTTGCTGACTTAATGGAATCAAACCATGTTATTTTTGGATTAGTTTTTCCTTGCACCATTTATTTTGTCACAGGCCCTCATGTCGCAAAGTGAAAAGGATGATGACAAGGTTAATTTGTCAAGGATATTTGCATCAATCAGAATCTCACTAGAATCTAATTATAATTTGGCAAAAATAAAATTTCAATTCAAGAAAAATTAGATTTAGAACTTATACTGCTTTTTCAAGGACATAAATGGATTTAAGAAGTAATTATTGGACTTGTCCCCTTTTTGGAGCCAAAAGTGATGCGGACCAGCCTCCATGAGGGAGTTCGACTACAAATAGAGAAATATAACAGATTTTACGCTTCTAAAGCAAATAAGGGATGTAAACTGGCTGTTTTCTAACCCGGTGATTGGGTATGGGTGCACATGCGTAAAGAACGATTTCCTAACCAAAGGAAATCAAAATTACAGTCTCGTGGTGATGGTCCTTTTCAGGTTTTAAAGAGAATCAATTACAACGCATACAAAATTGACCTTCCAGATGAGTATAGTATTAGTACTATTTTTAATGTTGCTGATCTTGATTGTGGGTTACGTGATCACGTGATCACGAGGTTCGTATAAAAAAAGTTCTTTATGTGTTTTGTTTTTTTGCATAAATGAAGATGAATAGGGACTATTTTCTTCGATATCAAAACTTATGAAATTTCAAGAAACTTGGGAATGTTGCAAAATGGTTGAACCGGCCCAAAAAATAATATTTTTCTTGAATCTCTGAAAGATGAATTAGATCGCAAGAAATACTTCTTTTGAAGTGAATATATATATATATATATATATATTATATATATATAATTTATTAAACTTTTTTAATGGTTAATTTTTAAAAAATTATTAGAGTTTTTTTTTTAAATATCAATAAAGTAGTATCATTTGAGAAAGATTAGGTGAGATAATATACTTTTACTTTGTCATATTTCAAAAACGCAACATTTACTAAATATTGTAATTTCCAAGAATGAATAGGTGAAACTTCAATTGTCTAGCTCAATTGGTCAACCGATTGAATCTAGTTGTATGAAACCGGTGGATCGTTTCATGCAAAAACTATAATTTAATAAGTTTTTCTTTCAAATATATTTTGAGTCAAAAATATATATTTTATCCCAACTTGTAAACTAAAAAATAAACTCCAATAAAAATATCAAAAGGTGATTATTTACATAGTAGTTGTCTCTTGTTTTTTTAATGTTAATGATGTAAGTAGACTTTCAATAATAGGCGATTCTGAGGAGTCATGTCTGGGTCTGTTCATAACTAAATAAAAATCTAACTCAAATAAATTACGTGAATGGCTTAACATTTGATTTTGTGGAACAAAAGAATAGGTTTTAGGCTTAGGGAGAAGGTCTAATCGAGCTAGACCCAGAAATACCTCTCATATTGGACCATAATTTTCTATTACATGAGATTTTGAATGTCGTTTCTTGTATGGTAGTCATATATGTTGCTACGCGGACTATTTGATTTTTAGATATAAAAATTTCATTGATACCTTTTAATTTTAATAATTTTGTGATTTTTTTTTATTATTTTTGAAATCGGATCAACCATTTTCATTAACCCTTTAATGAACTGGTTAACTAACTAAGTCAAATAATTAAAAATTTCATTTTGTTACACTTATTCTTCTAAAGCGCGACATTTACTAAATATTACTATTGTTGAAGTGAATGATTATTTTATTTCTCTTAAAAATAATAATATTTAATAAAATATCATGTTTTTTATAATGTAATATAATAAAAATATATATTACTTTAAAAAAAAATTAAAAAAACAAACTAGGTATATAATAATAATAAAAACTTATTTTATCTCCATTTTTTTAATGAACAAGTTGTATTCCAATGATTAAAGGGGAAAATAGAGACCACCTGTTTTATAAAAAAAATACCGTTGGCCTTTGCTGGTTTCCTCACTAAAAAACCACCATGAAGAAGCCTTGAGCCTCTGGTTTTTCTCCTACACTTTTGGTACACTCACCTATATAACCAAACCCCTTTACTCCCATTTACTCCATCAAATCATAGCTCCTGATATCTTAATCTCTACAAATCCCACTTCAAAGAGTATCCAACTCGTTGGTTCTATATTACAGTAACAGAGAAAATGAGTTCAGCAAGCAAAGCTTGGTTGGTTGCAGCAGCTGTTGGAGGTGTGGAGGCGTTGAAAGACCAAGGGTTCTGCAGGTGGAACTACACCTTGAGATCCCTCCACCAACATGCCAAGAACCATGTCAGATCAGCCTCTCAGGCCAAGAAGCTTTCTTCTTCATCCTCTGCCATGATCTCGAATAAAATCAAGGAAGTGAAAGCAAAACAGTCTGAGGAATCTCTAAGAAAAGTCATGTATTTGAGCTGTTGGGGTCCTTACCAAAGCTAAGAAGCAAGATGAAAATTGAGGACCAATATCGTGATAGGATTACCCTATTGTTGCAAGTTGATGTAAAATATTTTGTAAATTTGGTGCTGACTAAATGGAATCAAAACTATATTATTCCTTGATTAATTTTTTCCTTGCAACCATTTATTTTTTCTGTTTCCCCCCTTCTTCTTGGTAGCACCTCGTGTCACAAGTGAAAAAGGATCATGACAAGGTTCAAGTTTAGTGCATCACAGCATTTGCTAAGGATATTTAAATCAATTGCAATCTCGAGATAGAATCGAAATTCTAATTTCGTTACGAAAATCTATTTAAAAAAAGCTAGGCCTGCAACTTTGACTGGTTTTTTAAATGACATACATGGATTAAGAAATAATTATTGGATTAAAACCTTACCTCCGTTTTGGGAGCCAAATGGAAGTTATATATATATATATATATATATATATATATATATATACTTATATATATATATATTATCTGTTAAATGAAGATCAACAGGGCTATTTACTTCAATGTCAGAACTTTTGAGTATTCAAGAAACTTGGAATGTTGAAAAATGGTTGAACTTGACAGAAAAATTATTATTTTCTTGAATATCTGAAAAATGAATTAGCTCGTAAGAAATATTTTTTTTGAAGTGAATAATGTTTCGTAACATAAGAGAATCCATTTGATCACTGCTCAAGTCGTATATGCATCAAAATTTTGCTTGATGACATGTCTGCATAAGGAGAGCTTGAGAGTTGAGGACTTGGTATTTTGTGACACATGCAATGGATCTACAATTATTGTCTGTCCTTTACTCAAGCCCCACTCCTGAAGAAAAACAGGAGGATTTGCCTCCTATACTTGAGGCTCACTTCGGATTTTTATAAAGCAAACCGTGTGCCTCTTTACCAAAACAAGGCCCCGCTCTAGCAACATGATAAGATGGATGAAAAAGAAATGTATTTAATGCCACCAAGTGGTCCTTGATGGACATAAAGATTCAGTCCCATCATAGCTCGTGGTTTTGGCTCCCTTAAGCCAAAACCACCAGCTACAGCTTGTTCCTAGCTTCCGGTTTCCTCCAAATTTCTGGCACCTAGTCCCCTACTCTCTTTATAAGCAAATCCCACTTTGCCATTTACACCATCGACACGAATTCTCAATTACATCTCATCCTTTTCAACTAAAAATCCCACACCAAAGAGTTTCGAACTATTGTTCTATTTTATATTACAGAGAAAATGAGTTCAGCAAGCAAAGCTTGGTTGGTAGCTGCTGCTATTGGAGGTGTTGAGGCCTTGAAAGACCAAGGCTTCTGTAGGTGGAACTACACATTGAGATCGCTTCGCCAACATGCCAAGAACCATGTCGGGTCAATTTCTCAGGCTAATAAGAAGCTCCCTTTTTCATCTTCTGCCATTATTTCAAGTAAATTCAAGGAAGAGAAGGCGAAACAGTCAGAGGAGTCTCTAAGAAAAGTCATGTATTTGAGTTGCTGGGGTCAAAACTGATACTCTCAAGAAAGAAGAAATTCTGAGGAAATCAGTTCATAGGATTAGAGTAAATTTTTGCAAGTTGATTTAAACTGTAAATGCTTGTGCTGATTGCCAATCAAATATATCTCATTTTATTGGCAAAATTTTGGGGAAATGGCCTTGACGTAACATGAACAAAGGGTATGGCTCCTGTTAAAAATAATAATAAAAAAATCAGCAACTCAATTGGAGGAGGGGTTGCATCACAAATGCTAAATATCTTGATAAGTTAACAAATTAGTGCAAATCTTGAACTGGAATTCTCAATTTCAATTTGGCCCAGCCCAGAAGAAAATTAGTTTAGGAAAGTATATTTGTTCACTCACAAGTGTTCACGGCAGGGTGATGATCACTGTATGTGAAATGAAACAGGCCTTTAAATTACACAAGAATTGTATAAATAATTAATCCGAAGAGTTTGTGAATAATTAACTGTTGAATTTGTGAAAAAAATTCACACAGAAATTGGGTTTTTATAGACAACAATTATAGATGAAAGATGTGTGGGGGTCTAAATATGGGATTAGCCTTAAAAAATATATTGGGACGTGAAGAATTTCAAACCAGTTGATTTGGTGAAAACTTTGGTGTTATCACTTATCATTGCTGTTAGCAACACGTTATCTAGATAAAGCTATTGGTATAGAAAATATATACTTTTTTTTTTAAGTTTAACGTGGGTGTCTAGCCAGCTTGTGCACATCTCGATTAATTCCACGGGCCCTGAAGTTAACGATTATGTAAGCCTCTAGTGGCTATCATATGAGTAACCTAGGGCTCGAACCTGAGACCACAGAGAGAGCAAACCTCTTGGTCCCAAACTTTTATCATTGAACCACCACCTAGATGGTTATAGAAAATATATACTTGATTTGCATAAACATGTGACTATTGGCTTAATGTTTGGATCACGACCCAAACAACAACAAGGAGGCGAAGGTTTATTGCCATATGGCCCAAACAAAATCAATTTTGTTTTGGTAAAAATATTTTTTTTAATTTATATTTGAATTAATATCTCTTTTTTGTTATTTTTTAATTAATTTTTCCTTCAATTTCATCTATATATTTGGTTTAATTTGTTTTTCAAATCAAACTTGTTTTTGATTTTTTGATTTTTAAACCTTTAACAATTTTTTTTTTCAATTACATTCCTCGGCATTTGATTTGAATTGATTTTTCTATCGAATTTGGTCCTTGTTTTTTATTTTTTTGTTCTTGTATTTTTCTTTTTGTCTTCTATGGGGTTAATCTTACTAGGGTTATGAGTTTGGAACTGGTTAACTTTGATTTTTTTTTTTTTATGTTCTTTTTATGAAATTGATTTAGTTTTAATTTTATCATTTAACATTTAATTTTTTTATTTAGTTTTTTTTTTTCATTTTTATTTATGTGGGATTATCTCAATCCTATACCCATAGTCTTAGAGTTAGTAGGTTAATCCAAGTTAACTTGGTTATATATATAATGTTTTTAGTTCCCTTAGTAAGCATATTTTTATTGAGAATTTTTCTTCATTGTTTTTTTTAGCTTCCATGCAGTCAGTCCTAGTCTCATGACCACGGTTATAAGTTTTAAAAGTTAACATCTGTTAATTTTGATTTTTAAAATTAATTTTTTAATTTTATCTTTCCATATTTAAATTTTTAGGATTGATCTTTGTGTTTTTTTTTTTTTTTTTTTTACTTCCTTTTCATGTGGCTATCCTAATCTATTGTCCATGATCGTGGAGTTAGTGGGTTAACCCAAGTTGATCCAAATCTTTTTTTTATTGATTTTTAAAATATATATTTTAAGTTTGTCACTTAATATTGAATTGTTTAATAATTGAGTTTTATATTTTTTTCAATTACTTTTGTTAACAATTATTTTTATTGTTTACCGCCACAAATAATTTTTTGATTAAATAAAAAATTTAGTCTAAGAAACAAAGTTATTAAACATAAATAAGTGTATAATATGTGTTGTATGATAACATATTTTAATTTTATTAATTAATAATTAAATATTAATTTATTTAATTAAATATAGTATAGATATTTTAATATATGATGGATAATTTTTTATATAAAAGACCTGACGAAAAACTTATTATTCTTTATTTTTTATTAAAAAAGATATCGAATCCTCTACGAAGCGCTGTTGAAATATTTTATTGTAGTTTTCTAGACCATCACAATTGTTTACAGACAGTCCTCACTATAAAGCGTTGGAATGCTTTGAATCTTCCTTAACTTTATTAACTCAATGATGATTTATATACAGCTATGAAGAACGAAACAAGAATACATGATAAACTCTACTAACAACCTGATGACAGAGGACTAATTCAAATTCAAACAGTAGAGTCTTATCAACATAAGAATTCCTGAAGACCAGCAAGACCAACACAGAATCCTAACAATACAACATTAGTATTCTTGAAGACCAGCACTGTTAATGTTGCTGGCTAACATCCCTCCTCAAGATGGACTGCCTTGAGTAAGTCCAATCTTGTCCTTGAGTATTTCAAACCGATAACGGGGAAGTGATTTTGTCAATGCATCAGCGAGTTGGTCATTAAAGGAAACATGACAAACCCGAAGAACTCCAGACTGAACTCTTTCACGGATAAAATGGAAATCAATGGAGACATGTTTCATCCTTGAATGAAAGACTGGATTTGAACTTAGTTGTGTTGCACCAATATTGTCACAATAAATAACAGGAACTTGATTAACCGAATATTGAAGTTCATTCAATAATGAACAAACCCAGCTGATTTCTGAGGCTGTGTCAGCCACAGAATGATATTCAACCTCCGTTGATGATCGGGCAATGGTTTGTTGTTTCTTGGATGACCATGAGACAAGATTCCGACCTAGGTATAGAATGTAGGCACTGGTGGAGGAGAAGTCATCCTTGTTTCCCCCCCAATCTGCATCTGAAAAAGCATGCAAATGTGAAGGTGATTGATGATGCAGAAGAAGACCTACATTACTGGTGCCGGATAGATAACGCAGTAGGCGTTTGACAAGTTTCCAATGTTCTTCAGTCGGCTTGTGCATGAACCAGGACAATTTGTTCACAGCAAAAGATAAATCCGGTCTGGTAAGTGACAGATATTGAAGGCTTCCAATAGTGGTGCGATATGTAGATGGATCAGGAAGCAACACACCCATTGCAAGAGTGGGAGAAGGACCTGGTGGTAATGGAGTAGCCATAGGCCGTGAGTTGTTCATGTTGGTACGATGCAGGAGATCCTGAATATATCTGTGCTGAGAAAGCACCAACCCGTGAGGATGTGATTGAATTTCCACACCAAGAAAATAAGTCAGAGATCCTAGATCCTTCAGTGAGAACCGCTTGGCTAAGTTTTGAATAAGGAGGTCGACTGCATTCTCATCATCACCAGTGATGATAATGTCATCCACATATACCAATAAATATAGAAGATGTCCATGGTGTTTAAGAATGAATAAGGACGTATCATTTACTGAATTTGTGAAGCTGTTATCAATCAGAAAAGAGCGAAGTTCATGGTACCATGCTCGTGGTGCCTGCTTGAGCCCATAAATGGCTTTGCGCAATTTGCAGACGAAATGTGGTCGCTCTTTGTCTACAAAGGCAGGGGGCTGAACCATATAGACATCTTCCTGCAGACGTCCCTGCAGAAAAGCATTGTTGACATCCAATTGTCACAGCTTCCACCCATTACTGACTGTAATGGATAGAACAAGACGAACTGTGGTTGGCTTGACAACCGGACTAAAGGTTTCGGTATAATCAAGCCCTGGTCTCTGGTGAAAGCCTTTTGCCACCAATCGTGCTTTATAACGAGAAACACTTCCATCAGAATTGCGCTTCACCCTGAAAATCCATTTACAACCGACTAAGTTAGATGCACATTGAGGAGAAACCAAATCCCAGGTTTCATTTTGGATTAGAGCATTAAACTCATCCTGCATGGCTTGACGCCATTTGGGCTCCTTTAAGGCATTGGTAATAGATATGGGCTCCTGAATATCAGTTGAGGAAAGATTTGTATGAAAGGTGAGTTTGCGGATAGGTTTGTGAATATTGTTCTTTGATCTGGTGGTCATGGGATGAGAAGGTGCAATAGGTGGAGCAAGGCGAGTGTTTAGAGGTGATGGTGAAGTAGGCATTATAGTGGAAGGTTGTGTGGGTGGCACTGTAGGAGGGTTGCTGTTGGCTGTTGTAATGGAGCTGCTGACAGGGTGTGCTGCAGAAGGAGCAAGTGCAGGTGGCGTGAATGGGGGAGGCACAGTGATAGGTGCCACAATAGAAAGAATAGGAGGTATCCATGGTGGTGGAGAGGAAGAGTTTGATTCAGAATGTGATGGAAGTAAAGTAGGATATGGAAAAATGGACTCATCAAACCGAACATGACGGGAAGAAAAAAATTTGGAAGACTGGAGATCAAAACAGATGTATGCACTTTGAGATAAGGAGTAACCAAGAAATATGCATGGTTTGGACCGGACATCTAGTTTATGAGCCGAATATGGACGCAGCCATGGATAACATAAGCACCCAAAAATGCGCAGTTTATCATAGTTGGGAGATTTGTTAAAGATGAGTTCAAATGGAGAATAATATTGTAATGACCGTGAAGGCATCCGATTAATTAAATAAATGGCAGTGGAAAATGCAAATGACCAAAATTTTTGAGGTAATGACGCATGGGTGAGAAGTGAAAGACCAGTTTCTACGATATGTCGGTGTTTGCGTTCAGAGATACCATTATGTTCAGGTGTGTGTGGTGGGGAAGTATGATGAGAAATTCCATGTATTTGAAAAAAATCTTTTAGAGCTGTAAATTCACCTCCATTATCAGAATAAAAGGTGATGATTTTATGCTTGAAATAATTTTCAACAATGGCTTTAAAACGTATGAAAGTACGTTTGACATCAGATTTGCGTTGCAAAGGATAGAACCATGTATAACGTGTAAAATGATCTACAAAAATAATATAATATTTAAAGCCATCAATGGAGTACATAGGAGCAGTCCATACATTAGAGAAAATTATTTCTAGAGGAGCATGAGACTCTAAAGTGGAAATTGAGAATGGAAGTTTATGACTTTTATTACATTGACATGCATTGCAGGAAAACTGTTTTGTCATTGAACTAGTGTTGAGTTTATTTTTGGAAAGGATAACATTTAAAATAGGTAACGATGGGTGACCTAATCGAAAATGCCAATTTATTGGTGCAATTGTGGAAATAGAAAAAGCAATTGGAGAAGAGGATGTTGGATTGAACCCCGACCATTCATAAACGCCACCTTTGCTTTCACCCTGAGCGCGCACCACTCCCGTTAGCAGATCATTCACAAGAAAACACCAAGGGAAGAATTCAATAGAGACATTATTGGTTATACAAAACTGATAAATAGAGATAAAATTTTTTTTAATGTCAGGAACACAAAGAATGTTCCTGAGATTAAAAAAAGGAGGAGCCTGAATGTAGAGTTGAGGAGCCTTTATAGGTAATGCGTAAGCCTGTACCATCTCCAATCATAACATCATCTGAGCCAGTATATGGAGTGTGGAGAGACAGATTATTGAGATCAGCAGTGATGTGGTGAGAAGCACCACTATCCAACAGCCACGAAGGATTACTGGTCACAGTATTGGATTCATTGCTGGCTGCAAGATGAACCTGTGGCTGCCAAGGGTTGGAACTGTTGTTGCTCTTGGGAATAACTGTATTTTGAGGGACAAACTGAAATGAGGGGCATCGTTTTGCTGTATGCCCTTGAAGGCCACAAACCTGACAGTATCCCAGGTAAGGACGAGGACCAGGTCGTGGATGATGAAGGCCCTGATTATGGGTGTGTCCTTGTGGTCTTGAAGAACTGTGGAATGAAGTGCTCCACTGTGGTGAGGAAGGAGTATATCGGCTAAAAGAATGTTGAGATCGATATCCAGAACGATTGGCTGTTGCATTGGCCGTAGGAGAGAACTGTAAGGGGGCTTTGTGTGAAGTGTTGAGAGAGGCTTCAAACATGAGTAATTTTTCATGAAGCTCATCAAAGCTAATGGAGCTGTCTCTTGCTTGTACAACACGTACAAGTTCTTTATATTCATCTCCCAATTCTTCTAAAACTTTATCTGTGATATCCTCACCATCAATGGGAGCACCCAACATTGCTAATTCATCTGCCTTTGCTTTAACAGAGTGAATGAAATCAAAGATGGAAAGAGAGCCCTTTGTAAGAGCTTTGAAACTGGCCTTGACTTGCTTGATACGGCCTCTGGAGGGGGTGGCATATGTGGATGCTAAAATTTTCCAAGCTTGCTGAGATGTAGTAGCACAAGCAATAAACGGGATGATTGAGTGATGAATAGCTCCAATGAGAGCTTTTAAGATTAGTTGATCCTGACGTATCCATGCATGGTGGGCAGGATTAAGAGTGTTTGAGTTGTCAATGATGAGATATTGTGGTGGACAAGGGTTGGTTCCATCAACGAAACCGTGGAGATCATAGCCTATAAATAGTGTTTGAAATTGTAGTTTCCAGGACAAATAATTTGAGCTCGTAAGCTTGAGAGGAGCCTGTGCCGTGACATTAATAGTCACCAGGTTGGGTAGGCTGGTGTGAAAGTGACTGGAATGGTTGGGATCAGTCATGATGAGAAGGATGATGGGAAAAAAAAAATTTAAAGATGCTCTGATACCATATAAAGCGTTGGAATGCTTTGAATCTTCCTTAACTTTATTAACTCAATGATGATTTATATACAGCTATGAAGAACGAAACAAGAATACATGATAAACTCTACTAACAACCTGATGACAGAGGACTAATTCAAATTCAAACAGTAGAGTTCTATCAACATAAGAATTCCTGAAGACCAGCAAGACCAGCACAGAATCCTAAGGATACAACATTAGTATTCCTGAAGACCAACACTGTTAATGTTGCTGGCTAACACTCACTACTACTTCAATTGTCTTCAAAAACAGTCTTGCCCAAAACAAAACATTGATTGAGAAGTGACAAACCGCATTTGTTTAATGCGTGTGAGTCACAGCAGAGACAAGTTTGATATTATGATAAATGTATGTAAATAATATTTTATTATTTAAAAAAAAAATTATTTTTAACCTTTTGGTATTAAAATGATTAAAAAAAAATATTTTTTTTAAAAAATAAAAAACAAACTAGGTATAATAATAAAAACTTAATTTATCTCATTTTTTTAATGACCAAGTTGTATTCCAATAATTGAAGGGGAAATAGAGACCACTTGTCTCATGAAAAATACCGTTGGCCTTTGCTGGTTTCCTCACTCAAAACCACCACGAAGAAGCCTCTAGCCTCTGGTTTTTCTCCTACACTTTTGGTACACTCACCTATATAACCTTTACTCCCCTTTACTCCCCTTTACTTCATCAAATCATAGCTCCTGATATCTTAATCTCCACAAATCGCACTTCAAAGAGTTTCCAGCTCGTTGGTTCTACATTACAGTAACAGAGAAAATGAGTTCAGCAAGCAAAGCTTGGTTGGTTGCAGCAGCTGTTGGAGGTGTTGAGGCGTTGAAAGACCAAGGGTTCTGTAGGTGGAACTACACCTTGAGATCCCTTCACCAACATGCCAAGAACCATGTCAGATCAGCCTCTCAGGCCAAGAAGCTTTCTTCTTCATCCTCTGCCATGATCTCGAATAAAATCAAGGAAGGGAAAGCAAAACAGTCTGAGGAATCTCTAAGAAAAGTCATGTATTTGAGCTGTTGGGGTCCTTACTAAAGCCAAGAAGCAAGATGAAGTTGAGGAAATTATCGCGATAGGATTACCCTGATTGTTGCCAGTTGATGTAAATTTTTGTAAATTTTGGTGCTGACTTAATGGAATCAAACTATATTATTTCTTGATTAATTTTTCCTTGCACCATTTATTTTTTTCTGTTTTCCCACTTCTTTTGGAAAGGATCATGACAAGGTTCAATTTTAGTGCATCACAGCATTTGCTAAGGATATTTGAATCATTTGCAATCTCAAGATAGAATCTAAATTCTAATTTGGTTAAGATAATCTATTAAAACAAAATCCAGGTCTAACTTTAACTGGTTTCTTAATGACATATATATTATCTGTTAAATGAAGATCAATAGGGCTTATTTACTTCAATGTCAGAACTTTTGAACTTCCAAGAAAATTGGAATGTGGCAAAATGGTTGAACTTGACAAAAAAATTAGTATTTTCATGAATATCTGAAAAATGAATTAGCTCGTAAGAAATAGTTTTTTTGAAGTGAATAATGTTTCGTAACATAAGAGAATCCACTTGCTCACTGCTCAAGTGGTTTATGCATCAAAATTTTGCTGGATGCCAAGTCTGTAGAATGCTCGATTAAGGAGAGCTAGAGAGTTCAGAACTTTGTATTTTGTGACGCATGCAATGGATCTACAATTATTGTCTGTCCTTTACTCAAGCCCCACTGCTGAAGAAAAGCAAGTGGATTTGCCTCCTATACTCGAGGCTCCCGTTGGATTTTTATAAAGCAAACCGTGTGCTTCTTTACCAAAACAAGGCCCCGCTCTAGCAACATGATAAGATGCATGAAAAATAAATGTATTTATAATGCCACCAAGTGGTCCTTGATAGACATAAAGATTCAGTCCCATCATAGCATAACCACGATAAAATAATACCACTGGCTCCCTTAAACCAAAACCAGCAGCCACAGCTTGCTCCTTGCTTCCGGTTTCCTCCCAATTTCTGGCACCTAGTCCCCTACTCTCTTTATAAGCAAATCCCACTTTGCCATTTACACCATCGACACGAATTCTCAATCACATCTCATCTTTTTCAACTAAAAATCCCACAGCAAAGAGTTTCGAACTATTGTTCTATTTTATATTACAGAGAAAATGAGTTCAGCAAGCAAAGCTTGGTTGGTAGCTGCTGCTATTGGAGGTGTTGAGGCCTTGAAAGACCAAGGCTTCTGTAGGTGGAACTACACATTGAGATCGCTACACCAACATGCCAAGAACCAGGTCGGGTCAATATCTCAGGCTAATAAGAAGCTCCCTTATTCATCTTCTGCCATTATTTCAAGTAAATTCAAGGAAGAGAAGGCGAAACAGTCAGAGGAGTCTCTAAGAAAAGTCATGTATTTGAGTTGCTGGGGTCCAAACTGATACTCTCAAGAAAAAAGAAATTCTGAGGAAATCAGTTCAGAGGATTAGAGTAAATTTTTGCAAGTTGATTTAAACTGTAAATGCTTGTGCTGATTGCCAATCAAATATATCTCATTTTATTGGCAAAATCTTGGGAAAATGGCCTTAAAGTAACATTAACAAAGGATATGGCCCCTGTCAAAATAAATAAATCAGCAACTGAATTGGAGGAGGGGTTGCATCACAAAAGCTAAATATCTTGATAAGTTGACAAATTAGTGCAAATCTTGAACTGGAATTCTCATTTTCAATTTGGCCCAGAAGAAAATTAGTTTAGGAGGGTATATTAGTTCACTCACAAGTGTTCACGGCAGGGTTATGATCACTGTATGTGAAATGAAACAAGCCTTAAAATTACAACAGGATTGTATAAATAATTAACCGAAGAATTTTTGAATAATTAACGGTTGAATTTGTGAAAAAGATTCACATAGAAATTGGGTTTTTATAGACAACGATTATAGATGAAGACTTGTGGGGGTCTAAATATGGGATTAGCCTTACAAAATAAGCTCAGCATGGAACCAGACACATTTAATGTTTAAGTTAGGAAGTATAAAAGAGAGAATGAGAACAATGTAAGAAGAATGAATTGTGGAGGCGTAGAATGTTCATTATCAAAAGCCTCTCTTGCCTATTCCGTGACAACAATTATTCAATGTCATCATTGATCGTAGTGCCATACAATGTTGGGTTGGCTAATGTTAGCAAAACATTAGCTAGAAAAAAGCTAGTAAAGAGACGCTTGATTTGCATAGACATGTAACTATTGGCTAGATAAGTGGTGTTAATCCTTTATCAAAATGTTTATTAGCAAAGAATCTGTTAGTAAGGAAATGTTTTGTACAGAGGTTACAAGTGTGGCTTAATTTTTAATTTTTTGATTTTTTAAAATTTTTTACTAATTAAATTATTATTTTTTCAATTTCATTCTCTTAACATTTGATTTTAATTTATTTTTTATTAAATTTGGTCATTATTTTTTTGATTGTTATTTGTTTTGTTTTGAATTTTTTTTATTATATATATATATATTTAATTTTGTTTTCTAATAGTTTTTTATGAGATTTTTTTTAAAAAACAATTTCTTGTTTTTTTATTGAGAGAAGTCCCGTCTTTATTACTAGGGGGGGAGTTCCGAAGGTTAACCACTTTGGTTTTTTTTTATCTCTATTTTTTTAATGACCAAGTTGTATTCCAATAATTAAAGGGGAAATAGAGACCACTTGTCTTATAAAAAATACCGTTGGCCTTTGCTGGTTTCCTCACTCAAAACCACGACGAAGAAGCCTTGAGCCTCTGGTTTTTCTCCTACAATTTTGGTACACTCACCTATATAACCAAACCCCTTTACTCCCATTTACTTCATCAAATCATAGCTCCTGATATCTTAATCTCTACAAATCCCACTTCAAAGAGTTTCCAACTCGTTGGTTCTACATTACAGTAACAGAGAAAATGAGTTCAGCAAGCAAAGCTTGGTTGGTTGCAGCAGCTGTTGGAGGTGTCGAGGCCTTGAAAGACCAAGGGTTCTGTAGGTGGAACTACACCTTGAGATCCCTGAACCAACATGCGAAGAACCATGTCAGATCAGCCTCTCAGGCCAAGAAGCTTTCTTCTTCATCTTCTGCGATGATCTCGAATAAAATCAAGGAAGTGAAAGCAAAACAGTCTGAGGAATCTCTAAGAAAAGTCATGTATTTGAGCTGTTGGGGTCCTTACTAAGCAAAGAAGCAAGATGAAGTTGAGGAAATTATCGTGATAGGATTATCCTGATTGTTGCAAGTTGATGTAAATTAATTTGTAAATATTGTTGCTGACTTCATGGAATCAAACCATATTATTTTTGGATTAGTTTTTCCTTGCACCATTTATTTTATAATTTCTGTTTTCCCATTTCTTTTCTCAGGCCCTCATGTCGCAAAGTTAAAAGGATCATGACAAGGTTAATTTTAGTGCATCACAGCTTAAAAAAAAAAAAAAAAAATTGAGGGGCATTTGTATTCAAAGAGATTTGCATCAATCGGAATCTCACTACAATCTAAATTATAATTTGGTAAAAATAAAAATTCAATTCAAGAAAAATTAGATTCGATTTATAACTTATACTGGTTTTTCAAAGACAAATGGATTAAGAAATAATTATTGGACTTATCCCCTTTTTGGAGCCAAAAGGAAGTTCATTAGTCTTTTGGTTTTTTGCATAAATGAAGATGAATAGGGATTATTTTTTGCAATGTCAAAACTTATGAAATTTCAAGAAACTTGGGAATGCTGCAAAATGGTTGAACTGGCACAAAAAAATTAGTATTTTCTTGAATCTCTGAAAGATGAATTAGATCGCAAGAAATACTTTTTTTGAAGTGAATAATGTTTCGTAACGTAAGAGAATCATTTCTCTACTACTCGTAAAAATATAAATTATTTGGATAAATAATCAGTTTTCTTTTTTAAAAGGTTTAGCTATACCTATCGGTGTAAATATTATAATAACTTTTTTTTTTTTATGTAAAATTAGCAGTTTGTTTTATAAAAAATTTTGTAAAATAATATCATTAAAAAAAGAGAGTTAAATAACATGTTTTTATAATATCATGCATCAAAAATTTGATATTTATTAAATGTTATTATTTGTAAAAGTAACAAGGTGAAACTTCAATCACCTAGCTCAACAGGTTAATTAATTAAATTCAGTTATATTTGTTATATAAATTGATTGATATTTTCATATAAAAATAATAATTTAATGAATTTTTTTTTTAATATATTTTATGAATCCAAATATATATCTTTGTCCAACTTGTATACTAAAATATATACTTCAATTAAAATCTTAAAAGATTATTATTCACATAGTGATTGTCCTTTGTTTTTCATTGTCAATGATGTAACCATATTTACAATAAGAGGTAATTATGAGCAGTCAGATACAAGTTTGCTGTAATTAAATGAGATCTGGTCCAAACATATTATTTGGATAGCCTAACAGGTGCATTTATAGACTAATAGGACATGTATAAACTCAGAGAGAAGGTCTAGTTACGCCAGATCAAAATAATGCTAAAAAAAACCATAACTTTTGATTAGACATTTAAATTCTTTACATGAGTTTTCAGAGGAAGTTTTCTCTATAGTTGCTAGTGCGTCGCTACATGAACCGTTTAATTTTTAGATATTAAAAATCTTGTTGAGTCCCCTTGATTTTAGTAGTTTTGAGATTTTTTTGTTATTTTCCAAATCGATCGACTGGTTCCACTGACCATTATGAATCGGTTGATCGGTTGAGCTAAGATAATTGAAATTTCACCTCACCATGTTTCAAAAGTTTCATTTATTAAATGTCGCTATTCTGAAGTGCGAGAACTATTTTATTTATTTTTTAAAATAATAATATTTAATAAATATTATATTTTTAAAGCACAATAAAATCAAAATATACCATTTCATTAAAAAAAAAAAATTCTTCTCTGTTAATTTGCCAATTGTTTTGATTTTATTCACTAATTTCCTAATTTATCCCCTTTCTTTCCGTAACACAGCTAGCTATAATGTGCGGGTTCTTTATTT
Organism: Populus alba; assembly: GCF_005239225.2. NCBI lineage: Eukaryota > Viridiplantae > Streptophyta > Magnoliopsida > Malpighiales > Salicaceae > Populus > Populus alba. The sequence goes on along the minus strand of NC_133302.1, from coordinate 21,272,776 downwards.
ATTTATTTATTTTTCTCAACTGTGATACATAACAATTAATTTTTTTGCCACGTTTGCTATTTTGGAAAAAAAAAATCGTATCTTGTGACACATGCAATGGATCTACACATATAATTGTCTTCAGGAGGTAATCCTGTCCGTTCCCTGTTTTTGAGTAGATGCCTAGACAAATGCTAAAATGCTATCCTTCCAGCCCCACTATTAAAGAAAAACAAGTGGATTTGCCTCCAATAATACTTGAGGCTCAATTTTGATTTTTATAAAGCAAACCGCGTGCCTCTTACCAAAAAAACAAGTCCCCACTCCAGCTTTGTCGTCATTGAATATGATAAGATGCATGAAAAAGAAATCCCCCATTTTTTCTCCATTTGTATTTAGTGCAGGTTTGGGATTGAGGTTAAACCTGTTTTTTAGAAAATTTTAATTTTTTTTTTTTTGCTAAAATTGAGTACGGTTTGTACTTTTTGGATCGTTTTGATGTACTGATATCAAAAATAATTTTAAAAAATAAAGAAACATTATTGTCATGCTTTTCGGCATGAAAAGCTATTTGAAAAGCAACCGCTACTACACTTCCAAACACCCTATTAATAGCACCAAGTGGTCCTTGATAGACATAAAGATTCAGTCCCATCCTCAGTCCCATCCTAGCCTAACTGCACTAAAATAATACCACTGGCTTTAACTTATGCCAAAACCACCAGCCACAGCTTATCCCTGGCTTCCGGTTTCCTCCAATTTTCGGGTCCCCTAGTCCCCTCCTCTCTATATAAGCAATCCCCAGCTTGTCATCTACACCATCAAACCTATTTCCCTTCTCAATTACATCTCAACTTTTTCAAAACATTGTCCATCTTCTAGCTGTTCAGTTCAATCAAAAGAAATAGAAAAATGAGTTCAACAAGCAAAGCTTGGGCTGTTGCCACTAGTATTGCAGCTGTGGAGGCTTTGAAAGATCAAGGATTTTGCAGATGGAACTGCACAATAAGATCACTATACCAACATACCAAGAACCAAGGCAAGTCATCCTCTCTGCCCAAGAAGCTCTCTTCTCCAGCTTCTACTGTGGTTGCAAGTAAAGTAAGAGAGAATCAGAAAGCAAGGCAATCCGACGAGTCACTGAGGCAGGTCATGTACTTGAGTTGCTGGGGTCCTTACTAGCTAGGCAGTAAACTACCAGCAAGGAACTATGGCCATGCATGGACTGGTTGCAGCATAGAGACAATCAAAGTCTTTCCAAGAGAGACTTATTTGTAGAAACATGACAAGGCCGACTTCTTATGGCGATGGACGCTGGAACCCATCAACGATTATTCAGCTTCATTTGAATGTTATGCTCTAGCAATATATGTTTCAATCACTTGTAGCCCAATGAATTGCTGAATGATGGGAGCAAATTCTTTCCATTGCTGCAACATCTTGCTAGTGATGTAAATTGTAATTTTTCAGAATGGATTGAATCAGTAAGCAGATTACGTGAGTGGATTAAAGTCTTGTTCTCTGCTTTTAGCCCATAGGGATAAATTACTACAACCTCAAAACTTGTGTGCCTTCATGAAACTTGGACTGTGGCAGAGTGGATGAACCTAACACGACACTTTCTACTATAAGTTTATATATTGGGGTTAGGCTGCAGTCAAGTCTGAGTAACATGATGTAATTAATTAACAAATATTAAACCGTGTGGGGTTTTCAATGTTGAAGATGCACTGTTTACTTTTTCGAAAGAGATGATTGGATTACAAGGAAAAAAAAGAAGGTTAAATAAATAATGATTTTGAATTTTATATAAAAAGTTTATCTGGGTCTTTTATTTTTGTTTTGTTTTATAGATGATTGGTTCTAAATTTAATTTTGATATTAAAATTTAGTTTTTTTTATAAATATAAAAGGAGAGGATTCTTGGATTCTCAATAGAGAGAGAAATAGTTGTGTAAATTAGTTTTAATAGGTTCTATTTTCAGTGACATTTGATTGACGGATTCTGCGAAAAAACAAATGTAGTTCGTTGTCTTTGTTTGAAAATAAACTTTTAAGAAATTACAAAAAAATAAAGATAAGCCAAGGCAGGCTGCTGGAAGGCTTGCGTGTTTCAGCTTCTTTTGAATTTTTTAAATTTTATTATTTTATATTTTGATTAAAAAAATTATTAATTTTAATTAAGTTTATGAGATAAATTTCAAGTTTAACGATGTTATTAATTATTTATTTATTTTATAAATTCTTTTCTAGCTTTTTAAAAAATATATTTATTATTATTCATCTATTTGTTTTTAACTCCAACATAAATAAATGCAATTTTAATTTTATTATTTATTATCAATAACTTACTTTTATTATCTTGGCACCTATGTGGTTATTATGATTTTGTTACTTAAAAAAAGTGTTTTTATACAAAAAAAATTATCATATGTTTTATTATTATGTAATTAAATAAAAAATAAATTTTAGGATAAAAAATTTATTGAATATAATGATTAACATGATTTGCGTTGTGAGTTTGACTACGATTCGAGTTGACTTAATTTTTTTAATTAAATACTATTATTTTACTGGTTTTATTCTTCAATATTAAATTAATTTAGAATTGAGTTTTTAATTTATTTATTTTTAATTATCTCTATGAATTTTATAGGTGAATCCATGTTAACCTAGGTAAATTAAATGTTTTTTAGTTAAAATTTAATTTATTTAAAAAACATATTACTAATATCTAAATAATTTTTTTTCCTTAAAATCTGCTACAACCCATGGCATAGCGCTGGAGTTTAAAGCTCTGTAAAAGGAATTCACAAGTTAGAATTGAACAAATATTTGGAGTAATTATTCATAATCTTTCGTAAAATAAGAAAACCAATATATTTTTTTTTATCACAGTCCACGTCGTTTCCATATCAACATTATGCATCGCGAGTCATTTTTGCTTTTTTGAACCCCTTGCAACTAAAGATATTAAATTGGATAGGATAATAACTTATTTTAAGATTTGAATTAAACAAATTAATTCGAATTGAATTTATTAATTAAAATAATATTATTTAATTTATTTTTTAAATTAAATCAAGTTTGAAACTAATTCAATCATGTGATAATTTGATCCATCATATTTTTTAGTTTAACTAAGTTAATTATCATTTATTTTTTTTAAAAAAATTAACTTGATACATGTATAATAATAATTATCAAAACTTGAGAATTGTTTTTTTCATGAAGTTTTACTTATTTATTTATCTTTTTAATGATATATAGATTATTAGAAAATAATATAAATTATATCATAGGATCTTACTTAACAGCTTAAGCTATTGGGTTAAAATGATTCTTTAATATGGTATCACATCTTTGATGACCAAGTTGTCATGAGTTCGAATCTTATCATCTTTATTTATTTAATAAAAATCAAACATAAAATAATGTAAGTTTGTGTAAGTTTCAAGTCTAAATAGTTTTTATTTAAAGAGAATATGTTATAAAATTATATAAATGAATTCTCGTATAATAATTTAAGTTATTAAATTAATATATATATCAATTTATCAATTATTGTGTTCTTGATGTGATCCTATACTTTTCCTGTTTTTGAGTAGACGTCTAGACAAATGCCAAGAATTCTTATCCTTCTATCCCATCTCATGAACAAAAACCGAGTGCCTTTACCTTTCGTAAACAAGTCCCATTCTAGTTTTGTCATGATCCCCGATTTCCTCCTCCTCCTCTGTATTTTAGGCAGCCAAATGGTCCTCCTAGCGTTCAAGAAAGAATGGTCCTTCCTAGGTATTAGATTCATCCCGTCCACTAAATAATACCATTGGCTTTCTCACTTCAGCCAAAACCACCATCGACAACCTGTGCTAGTTTTTGGTTTCCTCCAAACCTTTGGGCCTCTACTCTCTATATAAGCAAAACCTAAAGCTTGGTTGCGCCAGCAAACAAAATCCTATATTACATCTTATCCTTCTCAACTAAAAATTGTCCTTTTTTGTTGTTGTTCTAGTGCAAAGAAAGGGTAAAGAAAGATGATTTCAGCAAGATCGTTCCATCAGAACGCCAAGAACCAAGTCAAGTCAATCTCTCAGGCCAAGAAGCTGTCTTCTCCAACTTCTAGTACTGTGGTTTCAAGTAAAGTAAAAGAAAACCAGAAAGCAACGCAAGCAGAGGAGTCCCTGAGGAGAGTCATGTACTTGAGTTGCTGGGGTCCTTACTAGTTATTTGATAAGCTACTAGCTAGCAGAGGAACTATGGTCATGGAATGGTGACAGCAAAGAGGCAATCAAAGAGTTTCGAAGGCAAGGTCGGCTGCTTATCAACAATCAGATTCTGCTCTAGCAATTGTTTTTAAATGGAATATTGTAGTTTAATGAATTGCTAGATGATGGGAGAAAATTTTCGTAATTTCTGCATGTTGATGTAAATTGTACTTTTTTTGCTGAATTTTGTACATAATCAACCTGTAATGTAAGAGCCTTACTATGATCAAAGTAATATTATAGAGTGCAATATAATTATCTACTCAACTCTTTCTCGTGCATATATATATATATATGAAAAAAAAAGGAGAAATTTTATAACCAATTCAACCTTTATATAATATAGTTTCATGATATAACTCAATTAATTAGTAGATTATGCAATTCTGATACATATATCTAACAATTTTATCATATAATCAAGGTGTTTTTTTTTTAAAAAAGAAGAAGAAGAAGAAGAAGAAGCAAATAGAGGGGACTAGCTTTCCAAATCATCAATTGGAGGCGGCGGCATTTCAGGCTGTGTTTATGTTCTGTTTGTTTATTGAAAAATAAAATGATTTTTGGAAAATAATTTGCATAAAAAACTTGATAAAGATCTCATCAAAACTTAATATAGCTGCCGTTAATTTGCGTATTCGATCGTGCCCGCAATATCCCAAACATGACTTTATCTCCAATCATCATTCAAGTCGAAGTTTAACAAATTAAAGATTAATTTAAAGTTTTGAGTTTTTTAATCTTCAATTTAAAATGGTTTTTGAAAGGCAGATAATGTTAAGGATATAAACGGGCGGCCCGTGCCGACTTAATATTTTTTCAATAAGATAATGCAAGTGTTATCAAATATGAAAACAAAAAATTGAGATTCGGTTCATTGTATTGTTTTTCATGGTATCTAATAAGTTTGATGAATTTAAATAATATGAATAAAAAATATAATAATAATAAATAAATTAGAAAAAATCTGAGACCCGAGTTATTAATTTGATTAGGTTAAAAAAACTCAGTTAATTTAATAATATAATTTTAAAAAATATCAACAAAAAATAGAAATAATTAGCTTTTTATAAAAAAAATGAGTTGTTAATATAATACTTGAAATAAGAAGAAAGAATAGCTTGATAGACTCACCATTGCTCTTCCATGAACATCATCTTACCACAAAGAAAAGCTTACTGAGACGGTTTTAATGCCACCGTGAAAGGTTAGATGACGACAAAAAAAAAGACTGCACGTGCCATAAGAGAAATGACTTAGAAAGAAAAGTAATGAAAAACCATGAAGTAAGCATTCCATAATTATATTTAATCAATTTATTTAATTTAATAAAAAAAATAATTTCTCTAAATAAAAGCTAAATCTAACCAAACAAATAACAAATAAAGAGACTTGAGATAATCTGAGTTATTTTTAAAACTAATGAAAATTTTTTAGAGAAAGCAAATAAAAAAAATAAGCTTAATAAAAGCAAACATGTGCGAATCTCTTAAATCTAGGTTAATCCGCCAAACTCGCAACCTATAAAATCCTAAACTCAAGGTCAATATAGAAACTTAATTTCTAATCAATTTAATGTTGAAAGATGAAATACAAAAAATTATCAATTTAGAAAAATTGTCAAAGTAGAAAAAATAGCAATAAAAAATAAGAATCAAATCTAACAGGAAAAAATAACATGAGGATGAAATGGTAAAAAAAAATCAATTTTATAGATCATTTTAAATAAAACAAAATTAGCAATCTAAATAATAAGATCAAATCTAACATATAAAAAAAAATTAAAAGAGAATGCAATTGAAAAACAAATTCCAATTATATAAATTATTTTAAATAAAATAAATAATAATCAAAAGAACACAAACTAAATATAAAAGAAAAATAAATTGAGGAGTTGATTTGAAAACTTGAAAGGTCAATGTGAAATCGAGGAGGAGAAAGAAAAAAAAAGATCATTGGTGTCACATCGAAGGTTCATTGGTTACATGCGCTGCCCAAGGATGAAGGGGCTGTAGTGATAATTTGACTGCTACCCTAAAAGTTACCATTTAACCGCCAAACACTGCAGCATGTATAACCCAACACAAACGCAGGAACGACCTATGCGTTGATGTGTGTAATGAATGTATCAACAATTTTTTTTAAATGTTTATATATTTTAAAAGATCAAATCTATCATAATTTAAATGGATTATAACAAAAAAAAAAAAAAGAAGATAAAAACACACAAAAGCTCATTGGCATTAGTTAAAGATTTTTTGCTTGTAAGGGTTTATCAAAGAGACATATAAGTCTTTGACGCCAGCTTAATAAATTTTTTTTCTTTAAGGGCTCTTTAGTTATTTTATTGAGCAAAAAATATATATAAAAAACTAATTTACCCTTCACCAATTTAATAATGATCAATTTGATAAAAATTTCTCAATTGGATGTCTTTATAAAAAATAACCCGATCAATTCACACCATTAAAATTTATGCTTAAAACTACATCTTCTTAAAACAAGTAAGTTCTTGGTATAATTTTAAAAGAAACTTTCTATGGCAAGACTTAATTTGATAACATCCAATAGATAAAACACTCAAATGTATTCATCTCCTTTTTTTCATTTTTCTTCTTCCTTTTTATTTTTAGGACATAGCTATAGATATAAAAACTCAGCCTGACAAATTGACCTAGGACCTGGATTGCCCAGGGCCTTGACAGGGTTTTAAATGATCTAAACCCGAGCTTGTAATTAGCCTGGTAAAACCCAGGTGACCGTCAAATCAACTCAAAACTCAGGTGACCCGATTTAATCCGGGTGAGACCTGAGCTTTTTTTTTTTTTTTTTTTTACATTTTTGTTTAATAAAATCCAAAAAATATAAAGTTAATTTGTAACTACTTGGTCTCATATTTTTTTTTTCTATAACTTACATTCTTATAAAATATTTTTTAATTTTTTTATGTGAAATAACTATATTTATAACATAAATTTCATGAATTGTTTCTTAATATTTCCATGTGTGATAGCTATATATATATAATCATGAAAAACATAAAATGTTTTTTAACTTTTTTATGTGATAGTCATGCCACATCAAAAAGTTAAGAAGTATTTTTATATTTATATAATTTATATGTATAATTATCTTATATTTTATTATTTATTATTTTTATTAATTTAATATAAATCAACCTAAATTGACTGAAAAAAATAAAAATCTCATTTCGTAGCCGCGTACACCCGAGTAAGGTTTAATACCTATATACACAGCATCTACCTTTATATTTTATCTTGAGGATGCCCTCGTGTACCTTTTCTGGTTTGGAGTAGACACCTAGAAAGAAGTTAAAATTCTATCCTTCTAGCCTCGCTCTTGAACATGGATTTGCCTCCTATAGTTAGGCTCAATTTGGATTTTTATAAAGAAAAATTGAGTGGCCATTAGTGGTGAGGTTGTTTTTTAATTTTTTTTTATTTAAAAATATATTAAAATAATATCTTTATATTTCTTAAAATTTATTTTTAATATTAACATAACAATTTTAAAAATTTAAAAATTTACAAAACTACAACTCAACGCAAAACATCCTCCTAGTACAAGTCACATTCATGCTTTGTCATGATCGAACATGCTAAAATGTATTAAAAACTCCCAATTTTTATTATTATTATTATTTTGTCACTGTCTGCTTAGTGATTTATGCCATCAAGTGAGGGGTCCTTAAAATAATACCATCGGCTTTCTAAAGCCAAAACCACCAGCTGCAGCCAGTACCCAGTTTCTGGTTTCCTTCAAGCTTACGGCCCCTTAGACTCTATATAAGCAAATCCCAGTATACCATTTGAACCATCAAACACAAATCCTCAATTACTTCTGATCTTTTTCAACTAAAAATTTCTCCATTTTTTTGTTGCTCTACTAGTACAAACAAACAAACAAAGTAGAAAAATGAGTTCGGCAAGCAGAGCTTGGGCTGTAGCCGCTAGTATGGCAGCTGTGGAGGCCTTGAAAGATCAAGGGTTCTGTAGATGGAACTACACAATAAGATCACTACACCAACATGCCAAGAACCAAGTGAAGTCAATCTCTCAGACCAAGAAGCTCTCTTCTCCAGCTTCTACTGTGATTTCTCGTAAAGTAAGAGAAAATCAGAAAGCAAAGCAATCAGAGGAGTCACTGAGGAAAGTCATGTACTTAAGTTGTTGGGGTCCTTACTAGTTGATTACTGAGCTACTAGCAGAGGAACTATAGTCATGGATTGGTGGCCACAAAGAGGCAACCAAAGAGCTCCAAGGGACACTTGTCTGAACAGACATCACAAGGCCAACTGCTTCTGGAGCTGGAACCCATCAACAATTATGATTATCTCGATAAGCTTAATTTATCATCAGTAGCAATTGTATTTCAATCGATTGTTGTTGAATAAATTGCTAATGATGGGGGGAAATGCATGTTTTTAACGCTGCCAGTTCATATATAAATTGTAAATTTTGAACCTATAATGGAAGAGCTTTGAAAGGTTTGCTATGATGGAGGAAATCATGATATCATACAGTGGAATATGAATATATATATATATATAACATTTATTTAATAAGGCTCTTTTTTTTTATAAATTCTATTAAAAACTATTTTTTTTATGGTGATAATGTGATTTTTTTGAAAAATAAATTACATGGAGAACTTGATAGGTTTTCGCCAAAAATTTAGCTTGAGTATTTTGATCATCAACGTCTTTTTGCGTTTTCAAGCCATCCAAACTCCTTATTTTTTTCCAACGAAATCTCACATCAACAGACTACTCTTAACGTATTTCCTTTCAATATTCACCATTAGAGTTTGCAGTTCAATAAATTATTAAATTTAAACGTTTGGGGTTATCAATGAAATTTAACAAGAAGACAGTTAAAAAAATTAAATACAAAATCTTAAATAAAAATTATGAAAAAAATATTAATTTAAAATAAAAAATTTAAACTTGAAACTTATTCCGACCAATTTTCTTCAATCAAGATATTCAAATTTTTACTATTTGATAAAAATATTATAATATATATATATATCATATTAAAAAATTAAATTTATAATCAAACTCTTAAAAATAATTTAATATTAACTTTTAACACTTACCAAATTCCATGGAACGAATTCAAAATCAATATCAATAAAGTTTGAAGTAATTTAGATAGAAACAAAAATAAAAGGTTAAATTGTTATTTTCTAATCAATAAGAGCTATTTTTATCAAAAATATTTTTGAAAAAATATTAATTTTTTTTAAATTTTTTTACTTTAAATTAATTTTTTTATTTTTTCACATTGTTTTAATATATTGTATCAAAAATTAGTTTTTTTAAATAAAAAAACTTTAAAAAATAAAAAATAAAAATAAAAAATAATTCTGCGCCCCTTGTTGAGAGTCGAGACCTTGGTTCTGGTGACACATGCAATGAATGCATGGTAATCGACTATTCAAAGAAAATGAGTGGATTTTTACGAAGGAAAACCGTGTGTTGCTCATCAGCAACAACTCACACTCTAGCCTTTTCATGATTTTTAAAAAAAGTGTGCTTGAGATACCATTTTCTCCAACTTGTAGTTTTTGACATTAATGAAAATCTTATCCTAACACGACCCCACTAATAAAAAACACAAGAAAACATCTCATTGGCTTCCACTTTGCCTAAACCAGCAGATAACATCCTGATCTTGTGGGCTCTAGTTTTCACGCAAACCTTCTGGCCCCTTCTGTACTCTCTATATAAGCAAACCCCTACTTACCATTTTCACCATCAAACACAGAAGCTCGATAGATTATACCTCGTCTTCCTGAACTAAAAGAGTCTCCATCCTTCTGTTCTAGTACAGAGAAGAAAATAGAAAAAAAATGAGTTCAACAAGCAAATCTTGGATGGTAGCCTTTGGTATTGCAGCTGTGGAGGCAATGAAAGATCAAGGGTTTTGCAGATGGAACTACACAATAAGATCATTACACCATCATGCCAAGAACAAAGTTAGGTCAATGTCTAAGGCCAAGAAGCTGTCTTCTCCGACTTCTAACGTGGTTTCAAGTAAAGTAAGAGAAAATCAGAAGGCAAAGCAATCAGAGGAGTCACTAAGGACAGTCATGTACTTAAGTTGTTGGGGTCCCTACTGAGGTTGTTGTTGGTTATAGAAGACAAAGATCAAACTGTTTGTAGAGTTCCCATCAAAGATTTTGATCAGCCATGATCAGATTCTAGCTACTCCAGGACCATCAATTGTAAATCTGTCATTTTTGTTTATTAAATTATATAAATCTTTAATCTGATTATAAACTGCTATTTATGTAAAATAAAAAAATTACATAAATTTTATTTTTCACAACCTATATTAATCTGAAATTGAAAATAAATTATAGACGATTCCTTTTATATGATAAATTATAACTTAAGTATTTTATTAACATTTAAGAATATTATAAATATCAATAATATCCTTTTGTGTTCTCTCCAAGAAGAAAATGATATCCTTTTGTGCTGGAAGTCATGAGCTATTTTAAATAGGATATCTGAAAATAAGATAAAAGATAACTTAGCGGCGCACTGAATTCAGAAAGCAATATTGTTAGATTATGGTTAGTTGTGCAGTTAGCAAATCCTATGCTACTGCTTCGTTAATAAATCCCTGTTGTTTAGGGAGTAGTTAGTTTTTCAAATTCTGACTTAGTCTATTACCACGTAATAGGTTGTTAAACGTGGGCTGCTATTTCCTTCTTTTACTCCTTCTGTAAAGCTATTTAAGCTGCTGTTGTTTTCATTAATAATTAAGAATCATTCTTCTTCTATAAACTAGCAATCTGAACAGTTCCTGTTTTTAACAATTGGTATCAGAGCTATCTTTCTAGGGAGCTTGATTTATTGAAAGCAGAAGGAGCAGCAGTCTTCCAGGCGTGAATATGTCATCAGAAAGCAGCTATGTGCAGCCAGCAATTCCTAAGTTTGATGGGCATTACGATCACTGGTCTATGCTCATGGAAAGTTTTTTAAGATCAAAGGAATATTGGAGTCTGGTGGAGAATGGGATCTCTGCAGCAGCAGAAGAAGCAGATCTCACAGAAGGACAGAGGAAAGTCATTGAAGATCAAAAGCTGAAGGACCTGAAAGCCAAGAACTATTTGTTCCAAGCAATTGACCGTTCAATTCTGGAGACAATTCTGAACAAAGATACATCAAAGAATATCTGGGATTCTTTGAAACAAAAGTATCAAGGCACCACACGGGTCAAGAGAGCACAGTTACAAGCTCTTCGAAAAGAGTTTGAGATTCTTCACATGAAGACAGGAGAATCTGTCAATGAATACTTTGCCAAAACTCTCACCATAGCTAATAAAATGAGATTACATGGTGAAAAATTGACAGATGTGTTAGTCATTGAAAAAATTTTGAGGTCAATGACCTCTAAGTTTGATTATGTTGTTTGCTCTATTGAGGAGTCACATGATCTAGACTCTATGTCCATTGATGAGTTGCAGAGTAGTCTACTTGTTCATGAACAACGTATGAATGATCATATTACAGAAGAACAGGCTTTGAAGGTCACGATTGATGAATTTCCTGGAGGAAGAGGTCGTGGATATAGCAGTTTTAGAGGAAGAGGTCGAGGGAGAAGCAGAAACTTTGACAAATCAATGGTAGAATGTTACTATTGTCATAAACGTGGGCATTTTCAATATGAATGTCCAAGCAAGGAGAAAGGAGCAAATTTTGTAGAGGCTGGAGAAGAAATTCTATTGATGGCCTATGTTGAAGAAGCAAAGGTGAACAGAGAAGAATTGTGGTATCTTGACTCAGGCTGCAGTAATCATATGTGCGGAAAGAAGGAATGCTTCTCAGATTTGGATGTGAGCTTCAAAGAAACAGTAAAGCTTGGTAACAACTCAAGCATGGCAGTTTATGGAAAAGGCAATATAAGGCTGCGAGTGAATGGAATTGATCAAATCATCACTGGAGTGTTTTATGTACCTGAGTTGAAGAATAATTTGATCAGTATTGGGCAACTTCTACAGAAAGGACTCTCAATTGTATTTCAGAGTGGAAAATGCAAGATCTTTCATCCTGCAAAGGGCTTGCTTATGGAATCTGCAATGTCATCCAACAGGATGTTTGTTTTGCTTGCTACGTCCCAACCACAGGAATCTACATGCTTCAACACAGTCACAGAGGATCAAACACATCTTTGGCATTGCAGGTATGGACATTTGAATTTCCAAGGTTTAAAAACTCTCCAGCAGAAGCAGATGGTGAAAGGATTGCCCCAGCTCAAAAATCCTTCGAAAGTATGTAAAGATTGCTTGGTGGGAAAACAACACAGGGACTCATTTCCTACAGTAAGCACTTGGAGGGCTTCTCAAATACTGCAACTTGTTCATGCTGACATTTGTGGACCAATCACACCAATCTCAAATAGCAAAAAAAGGTACCTGATCAGTTTTATTGATGACTTCAGTCGCAAGACATGGGTTTATTTTCTGGTAGAAAAATCAGAAGCTTTTACTACTTTCAAAAACTATAAGAATCGTGTAGAAAAGCAAACAGGTTCAAGCATAAGGGGATTAAGAACAGATCGAGGTGGCGAATTTACATCTCAGGAGTTCAACAACTTTTGTAATGAAAGTGGGATACGCAGGCAATTGACAACATCATTTACTCCACAACAGAATGGAGTTGCAGAGAGGAAGAATAGAACCATAATGAACATGGTCCGGAGCATGCTTTCAGAGAAGAAAATCCCCAGAACTTTCTGGCCAGAAGCAGTCAACTGGACTGTACATGTGTTGAATAGAAGTCCAACTTTTGCTGTCAAGAATCAAACTCCTGAAGAAGCCTGGAGTGGTGTTAAACCGTCAGTGGAGCATTTTAAGGTTTTTGGGTGTGTCTCTCATATGCATGTACCTGATAACAGAAGAACAAAATTGGATGATAAAAGTTTACGTTGTGTTCTGCTTGGCATCAGTGAGGAATCAAAAGCATACAGATTGTATGATCCTGTCTCACAAAAAATTCTTGTCAGCAGAGATGTTGTGTTCGAAGAGGATAAAAGCTGGAACTGGGATAAAAGACATGAAGAAGTACCAGTAGCTGAACTCGAATGGGGTGAGAATGAAAAAGGAGCAATTCTTGACACTAAATCTGGAGAAGACGGTGTTGCAGACCTCAACAACAACACAGGAGAAGAAGCTTGTGCAGACTTCAACAACAACACAGCTGTCAACACAGCTGAATTCAATCAACAACTCAGGAGGAGAAATCAACACAGCTGAATTCAATCACAACTCAGGAGGAGAAAATGCTAACAACAATACAGGCGCAAGACCTCACAAAACAACACAACTGCATTCAATCACAATAATCTTGACAATCCTCCTAATACAAATGACAGAAGAGGTAGAAGGCCACCAGTATGGATGAAAGACTATGAAACAGGACAGGAACTCTCTGAAGATGATGTGGCTAATTTAGTCATGTTTGCAGCTGCTGATCCAGTTCACTTCGAAGATGCAGTTAAGAATGAAAAATGGCGAAAAGCCATGGACTCAGAAATTCAAGCAATAGAAAAGAATGATACATGGGAATTAAAGGAGTTACCTGCAGGAGGAAGAACAATTGGAGTGAAGTGGGTATATAAAACAAAGCTTAACGAGAATGGAGAGGTAGACAAGTATAAGGCAAGGCTTGTAGCAAAAGGTTATTTCTCAGCAACATGGGATAGACTATACAGAAGTGTTTTGCACCTGTGGCACGATTGGATACAATTCGTTTGATAATAGCACTTGCAGCTCAAAGCCAATGGAACATTTATCAGCTGGACGTGAAGTCTGCCTTCTTGCATGGGGAATTAAATGAGGAAGTATTTATTGAGCAACCTCAAGGTTATGTGCACAAGGGAAATGAACAGAAAGTCTATAAACTGAAAAAAGCTTTATACGGACTTAAGCAAGCTCCACGAGCTTGGTATAGTCGTATAGAAGCTTATTTCGTGAAGGCAGGATTTGAAAAATGTCATTTTGAACACACTTTGTTTACAAAGACAGCAGAAGGAGGTAAAATTCTAATTGTGAGTCTTTATGTTGATGATCTCATATTCACTGGAAATGATGAATCTATGTTTGCTGAATTCAAGAGATCAATGATGCTTGAATTTGATATGACTGATCTTGGGAAGATGCGGTATTTTCTTGGTATAGAAGTTCTTCAAAGGACTGATGGAATATTCATTAGCCAAAAGAAATATGCTCAGGAGGTGCTGGAGAAATTTGGAATGAATAAATGCAATTCGGTTCTTAATCCAATTGTCCCAGGTTGTAGACTTTCTAAAGATGCAGATGGAATTCAAGTAGACAGCACTATTTACAAACAAATTGTGGGAAGCCTCATGTATTTAACTGCTACTCGACCGGATATGATGTTTGTAGTTAGCCTTATTAGCAGGTATATGAGCAATCCTACTGAACTTCACATGGAGGCAGCAAAGAGGATCTTAAGGTATCTCAAAGGAACAACTGACTTCGGGGTGTTCTACAGAGGAACAGGAGAATTGAATGTTTATACAGACAGTGACTATGCTGGAGATCAAGAAGACAGGAAGAGCACTTCAGGTTATGTGTTCTTATTCAGCTCAGGGGCAGTGTCCTGGTCATCAAAGAAACAGCCAACAGTAACTCTATCCACTACTGAAGCAGAGTTCATTGCTGCTGCTTTTTGTGCATGTCAGGTAGTGTGGTTGAGAAGGATTTTTGAGACGCTTGGTAAACATCAAGATAAGCCTACAATTGTTCATTGTGATAGTAGCTCAGCTATCAAACTTGCAAAGAATCCAGTGATGCATGGACGCATCAAGCACATAGACATTCGTTTCCATTTTCTGCGTGAGCTTATAAAGGCTGGAACTGTGGAAATGGTGCATTGCAATAGTCAAGACCAAATTGCAGATATAATGACTAAACCTCTGAAGTTAGATGCATTTGTGAAGCTGCGGAGTATGTTAGGTGTTTGTCAAGAACCATCTGTAAACTGACTGCAAGGTGCATTCAGTTTAAGGGAGAAATTGTTAGATTATGGTTAGTTGTGCAGTTAGCAAATCCTATGCTACTGCTTCGTTAATAAATCCCTGTTGTTTAGGGAGTAGTTAGTTTTTCAAATTCTGACTTAGTCTATTACCACGTAATAGGTTGTTAAACGTGGGCTGCTATTTCCTTCTTTTACTCCTTCTGTAAAGCTATTTAAGCTGCTGTTGTTTTCATTAATAATTAAGAATCATTCTTCTTCTATAAACTAGCAATCTGAACAGTTCCTGTTTTTAACAAATATAGCACATAGGAAAGGTATTATTAGATTTTCTTAAAGCGGAAAATGAAATGAATTTTTTTCTTTGAATTTAAAATTAAATTGTTATGGTACAAATTAAACTTCACAAAAATATAAAATTATTGTACATCAAATAGAATATTTGTTTTTTTACAATTATTCATGCTTCATAAATTTTGAATTCGTAATATTACTTAATGTAATTTTTCACATGAATTTTGAATATAAATCTCATTCAAACATCACCACATGAATCACGGGAGGATGCTTTGGCTAATCTCCAAAAAATGCTCCTGAATAATTAAAAAAAAAAATTAATTTGCAAGGAACTTTTTCTAGTTTCAATTACGACTGATGGATCAATTCGGGATCTTGCTAACCTAATCTTGCATGGAACACTAGATGTAACGAAAATAAATTACTCTCAATTTCGCTAAAACAACAGGCATGGAATTTCAGCTGTATTGAGTCTTGCATGATTCTTAACTGGTCCATTTTCTTTTAGTACAATGAGTTGGAAGAGCAAGGTTTGGACTGCTGTAGGCAGTGTAGCAGCTGTGGAGGAGTTGAGAGATAAAAATACGTGGAGGTTAAATCCTGCCATGAAATCCTTGCACCATCAACATGTCATTAACAACACGGGATCCTCCTCAAAGCCTACTCAAGTGGGAAGTGCAGTAGCAGCAGGATCACCACCTCCGCAAGCAACTACAGCTTCAAAAATATATAGAAGTAAAGAGAAGGCTAAATCAATCTGAAGAATCGCTAAGAACAGCATCTTTGGTGTTCTTAGGGATCGCCTCTCACCTACAAGTGATCATGACCCTAATCCTTATCTTAAATTTCCTTTTCCACTCGCCATTGCTTCCTTGTTGATTGTTATCCTATCACATCTTTAACTATGATGATTAGTCCAGTGGCAAGATCCAAGGGAATCCATCCTTCATTGACCATGTCAAAAGATTTGTAAGAGTAAAGTCACTTTCTACAAAGGTTGTGTGACTAGAACCCAGCAGGCCATCTAGTGCCATATGCGTCTGGTTGGGTTAAATCATTGCCCGCAAAATATTTTGAATGAATCACCGAAATGAAATCATGGAAGAGAGATGCTTTTTCTTGCAAGAGGGCCACATGGGAGCATCAGTGTGTGTGTTCCCGTGTTGTTATTTTAACGTTTCCACAAGATCATGTTTCCAACATCATAGCAAATCATGATGTTTTAGATGCTTTCTTCGGGTCTATAGTCTATTATCCATTCTTTTTAAGATAAAGCATATATATAAATAAAAAAGATGTGTTAGGTTGTTTTTTAAAATATTTTTTATTTTTTAAAATTAATTTTTGTTATTTGTATATAAAAATAATAATTTAAAAATAAAAAAATATAGTTAGACGGTAATGCTAAACGAGATATATTTCTTAAAGTAATAAAAATTAAAGAGAGTCTCCATTTGAAAGCAAAAGTGACATCCAAGGCTCATTTCAAGCAAAAGTAAATTTTTTAATTTTTCATTGAGACAATGATACCTTATGACAGGTTGATCGAGTCTAAGTATGTGTATAATATTGTGGTATAAAATATGTTTTTAAAGTATTTTTATTTAAAAATATATTAAAATAATTTTTTTATTTTAAATATTAATACATTAAAATTATCTAAATAAAATATTAATTTAATTTTTTTTAAAAATCGGATACACCGAAACAAAATTCCAAACATAAGCTAAACACACTCCAAGTGGGACCTGCGAGATCAAGTTTAATGATTGTGACAACTAACAATCCATCATTAATCATCATCATCATCATTGTAGTAAAAATAGAAAATATAACTAAAATACAAAACCCCTCCAAAAACAAAAAACTATTCAAATTTTCCATCTTTTAAGCAGAGAGTGAAATTAAAATTTAGTCTTTGCAAAATGCCTTTTTGGCAAACAAGCACTGGCACTGGCAATGGCAATGCCACTTCTTCTTCAACTACCTCCACCACTTCTTCTTCTTCAACATCTTCAAGTTCCATGAGCAGTAATAACAGTAATGGCAACAATGGTTGTCAGCAGAACCAAAGTAACCAGCTTGGAGAGACAAGATCAAGTCTTTATTATTCAACAAATGCAATGTCTTTTGTTACCAAGTCTTTGTTGCCTACTAGAAGAAGACTCAGGCTTGATCCTCCTAACAAGCTCTTCTTCCCTTGTAAGTACTAAGGTTTTGGGTTCTTTTTGTTGTCTATATTCTTTTGGTTTTTGTTCTGTATGCACAACTTGGACTCTTTTTTACTTTTTTTTCTTTGCTGTTTTCTTTAGTTTGTGTGATCTGGGTTTCTTTGTTTTTATTTCAAGCAAAGATATTCTGACTTGTCGATGTTATAGATTACACAGCTTAGATTGTCGTCTGCATGTTTTACTTGATATGAACTGTGATTAATAGATTCATTTGTTGTTTGTGATGATCTGGGGAAGGGGGGTTATTGAAGGGAAATGAACTTTTTGAGGATGATAATGTCGAGTCCTTATGAAAGCAGATTGATTATTCGTTAGTGGTCAAAATCAAACAAGTTTAAGAAACTTGATTGGGTTTGCTCATTGTATATCCAAATTCCAAAAGCTAATCATCCAACTTTTCTTAATTAATGTACTTGGAGCTGAGAAATCTTTTATTATTATTATTATTATTATTATTATTATTATTATTATTGGTTTTTACATTTGAAGCTATCATTATACAGATGGACTAGTTTTTCTTGATTAATCTTGCTATTTCTGGGGTTACTTTATGTGTGTTTCCATTACTGTAAATTTTGCAATGAACTGCATTTTTGTGTTTGCTTGCTTCTTAATTTGTTTCAATCTTATTGTATTGAAGATGAACCAGGAAAACAGGTTAGGAGTGCCATTGGCATAAAAAACACTAGCAAGTCTCATGTAGCTTTCAAGGTATGAATAATCTGTCAACTTTTTTTTTTAATCAATGCTTTTTATGTATATCATTTTTTTTGGAATTGTTGGTGGTATGATGGCTGTTGTAGTTCCAAACAACTGCACCAAAGAGCTGTTACATGCGTCCTCCCGGGGCTATACTTGCACCTGGTGAAAGTCTTATTGCAACTGGTAATCAATATCTCCTCCACCACCTATCTTGTTCATTGTGCCCAATAAAATGATCAGGGACCATGTGCGCTGTATACATTTTGATTTTAGGGAATTATCATTCTGAATCATTACTTGCCAACAGTATTCAAGTTTGTGGAGCCTCCAGAGAACAATGAGAGACTATTTGATCAGAAGAGCAGGGTAAAGTTCAAGATCATGAGCTTGAAAGTGAAAGGAGAAATGGAATATGTTCCTGAGATGGTATATTGTCTGCACCCTTCATCTGATTTTTATTATTGATTCTACATTAAGCTCCTGTCAACATGATTTGATGAAGATCTTCCTTTGTTTTGTTGATAAAACTATTGGTTTTCAACGTGGTCATAAGCATCATTACTAAGGGTGATAGATTAGTTGTAAGAATTTCGTAAAAGAGAACTCTGGCAATAAAACAGCATTGTAAGTAGAAAATAAGAAGTGGATGCATCAGTCGTTCAATATGTACTTTTGATAGGCTAGCCTTCTTTGTTCCGACTTCCAACTCTGTGATTTGTGAATCTTCAACACTAGTTTAAATGCTTGTCAATAAATGAATTTCAGGATTTTCTTGACTGCATTTTCATCTTGCTTCAGTTTTCCTTCATCTGAATCATCTATCAGAATTGTGAGCTCTCTATGATTGGCATACGCTTGTTTTATGAAACATGTAGGACTGAAGATCTAATTTTGTTGTCTCAATGTGTAAGCTTATTTTTGGTCTGTATGCCAGGAAGAATGCTTCTGATGTTGTGTTCCATTACAAAACAATGGCATTGATCTACACAAATGCTGAACAAGCTATGTTTATACATTTTTATGCAGTTTGATGAGCAGAAGGATCAAGTTGCAGTTGAGCAAATTTTACGAGTTGTTTTTCTTGATCCAGAATGCCCTAGTCCTGTAAGTAAAACAGATACATCTCTAGTATGTTCTCTGCCTGTATTTAAAAGGAAAATATAAAGAACAAAAACAGGCCTTCTGAATCTTCGAGGAAATTCTGTTTTGTTTCCTTCAAGGCACTGGAAAAGCTTAAAAGACAACTGGCTGAGGCTGAAGCTGAGCTCGAAGCACGCAAGAAGCCTCCAGAAGATGCAGGCCCCCGAGTTGTTGGCGAAGGACTCGTTATAGATGAGTGGGTGAGGTCTTGAACATTTGGTTTGCCATTTATTTCTTCTTTACAACAGTGAGGCCTATAAATTTTCCTGACTTTGATTCTCTGATATGCATTTCAGAAAGAGCGGAGGGAAAGATACCTGGCACGCCAGCAGGTTGAAGTTGATTCTGTGTGAAGATCCTGTTTCCATGTAAGCACTTGTTTTTTCTTGAGCTGAGGTTTCCTTCATGCAATGTTGAATGCTTTGCCTCTCGGTCCGTTGGTGGAGGCGGATGTGTGACAAGTCCGGTCCTGTTAGGGGTGCAGACATAAGATTTGGAAAGCAGGATTTATCAGCAAAGCCTGTAAAAAAAAGGTAAAATCAAGGCATTTGTCATGTCATATTAAGCTGTAAGGCACTTAATTATGTACTTGTGCCCTATTTATTGTAGATATGGGATTTTGATTAACGATGAATTAGTTAAATGTGTTGTGAAACCATGTTTTTTTTTTTAATCAATGCTGCACGGTGCAGCTCGGTTTCTGTATTTTTGCTCACAAGAACAATATTTTTAGTCCTTATGATGTCTTTCATGCTTTAAAATGATAGAAATTTACTATAAATTTATTCCAAAACATATTTATTTTAAGCTTCTGTATCTATCTCTCAACCAAAACGCGATTACATCTTTTCAGTATCCGTCACTTACCCTACTTGTTTACTTTTTGTTTCTTAGGATATTTGAGCTTTATAATCATTTTTATAATCATTAGCACACGTGTAAATTATTTATAATGCTGTCACGTAAAGCATCATAACATTGCATTATTATTTAGATGCTCCATGGAGGTGACAATGGATACATGCTCAACTTTGCTGCTGCTGTTGTTTTGCACATGAAAGCAACCTTTGAGCAGCTGTCCTTTATTAGTATTGTTTATTGGATTGACAGCCTGATAGAGGCCAATTTGGCAGCTTAGTTGGAGATTTTGCCTGAGGAAGGGAGATATATACCTTTTTCTTTTGCTGATAAGGTAATGAACTAGTGGAATTTAGATTGAGATCTGGATTTGGTTCTTGCTTTGTGTTTTGTCCACTGCAATTAAATTATCCTGCTAATGACAGTGATCAAGAACCTGGAATGTGTTGTGCTTTGGACACTTCTTGGAAAAAAGAAGTCACTTTTATCGTGCTAATCCTCCTCATGCCTTGCATCTTTGTGTTTTTTATTGCCTTTAATAACATCCAAGATGTCCTCGTCTAGCACGAACTAATAAATTAAAGAAGAAATTACATGAAACATAGTTTGATAAGCAAAATCGTGTTGGGAATAAAGGGGAAGATCTTAATCTTCTAAAGAACTTGAAATGGGGAAGATCTTGTTTAGATAGATTGATAGATATGGCCACCCAAACGTAGATGTCAATATAAAGCTTTAGCACTATCGAGGGAGAAATGATTATGAATGAATGAATTATTATTATTATTATTATCATAAAAAATCTAAATGGTTTTCACTGTAAAATTAAAAGACCTTGTAATAATAATTTATTTTTTCATCCTTTTATTTTATTTTATTGTTTGGTATTTTAAATTTTTTCTTTTCATGATTTATTTTTCTAGAAATTAAACTTTGTTATTTGTTTATATTTATTTTCTATTTAGTTATTTTTGTGTTAAAAAAAAATATTCGCATTGTAACGCAATTTTTTTTTTTTTTGATTTTGTAATTTAAATGAAATTGATAATAGAAGGATTAAAATTGAAAATGTATGAAAATGCAGTTTTTTTTTAAAAGGCACTGTTCATCCAGTACATTTATATCATGATATTTTTCCCAAGATTTTATTTTTAGTCCCTTTACTTTTGTTTAAAAAATTTTTTTGGATCTTTTAGTTTTTAAAATTCTTTTTTACATCCAAAATTTTATTTTGTTTATTTTTTATCTTTCAATTTTGATGACAAAAAAATGGTCCATTTTAGTGTTAAAAAAAAATTTTATATATAAAAGGGGTTTTAATTTTTAAGCTTTTATTTTTTTCAAGAAAAGTAGATCGGGATTTGGGTTTTTTTTTTAATTCAGGTTAATTTTTTTATTTTGATTAATTTTTTGCTAATTAAACCTAGAAGTATGTTTATTTAAATCTTTAGGGTATTTTTTTTTTGGATGCTTTTTAAGTTAAAAATAATTTTAAAATAAGTTTGTTTGGTTATAAAAGTTGAAAACCTGATTTTTTTTACCAAAGTGGCTGAAACTAATCAGAAACAAAGCGTCATATGACTTTTTTTATCAAAAAACAATGAGGGTGGGACCTTTAACCACAAGTAAGTATGAAGCCATGAGTGCTGGCCTTCCCTTACAGGCCCAAGCGAGGCGCCATTCTTTTCTATGCTAGGCGCACTGAGCCACCCAGATAAGTGCATAACCTGTGTTTTTTGGTTTATAATATTATTTTTTTCATTTTTTTTGATTAAATTTCATTCAAATAAATAATTATATTATAAATGTCATTTTATTATGTACTATTTAATTTATATTTTTTTTTGGTTGACATTATAGTTTTTTTTTTTAATAAAATTAATATTATTTTGGACACCCCTTTGTGGATTTTGTTTTATAGATTTTATTTGTTTTCTTTTTTTGCACATTTATTATTTATTATTATAGCATGATTGTATAAGAAATAATCTCCAAAAATCTCTAATGTATTATTCTTATATTTTAAGTACATCTGCAACATAATCATCAAAAATATATTTTTTAATTAAAATCAGCTTTTATGATTCTAATAGTTATTTGCTTCAAAAAATAAATATTTTAATAAAAAAATTCCAAAACAAAGAAGAAGCGCGATATGATAAGAAGGTTTTAAATAAAGTAATGCATTTTTCTATCCTTATTTTAATTTCCCAGAGTATTTTGGATATTTATTCTAATCCCTTATGGTTTTTATTAAATAAGATACATTACTAAGAAACTATTTTCTTAACAGATTAACAAGAAAGTGAAGAATTATACTAGTAAGTTATATTATTTTAATAGAATTTAAATTATTACTTTTCTTATAAAAAATTATAAAAATATAATTAAATAAAAAATTGAAACACTCCTTACGATTCAAGATTAGATATTTTTATTTATATTTATCTCTTATTTTCTTGATTTAGTTTTTGATTCATATATAAATCTCTTTTTTTATATTTATTTGTTTATATAATTTTTATATTTATTCAGTTATATATAAATATATATATATAATTTTTGGTTTGTACTGAATTTAAATAAAAAAAAACTAAAAAACACGTTGCCAATATTAAAAAAGTTTTTTGTGTTCATAAACAACTTTGGATCTAATAAATATATTTAGGGACCCTCCATGGGAACGGGATAGCGTTTCTCTCCCAAGTGGGTTGCAAAGTTAAGTGGAACTTTAATCTAAAAAGTTGAAATCAATTCTCCTTGTCCCCGTAAATTGCCATCTAAAGGGCAGTCATGATCTCTATCCTTGAATTTATATAAACTCATTATTAAAGTTGCTTGGTGGACCTCTCTTTGATAGTTGAAAATATCACAATGTAGATTCATAAATTTCAATGGGTTGGTTGAAAAAGTATGTTTTTATTTTAAAAATTTCTATATTTAAACCTTTAAATTATTAACAGAAACTAATTGACAAGTTAAAATCATTCTTCTTTGTCGTATAAAGTATTGTTTATTAAAATTTTTATATTTTTTGTAATTGTTTTTTTATTCTTCAATATTTAAGTTAAATAAAAATTAAATTTCATAATTTGTTTTTACTTTATATAAGGTTATTTTAGTCTTATGATGCGAGTCAAAGATTTGACAGGTTGACTCGAGGTTTTTTTTTTTTAATTAATTATTTTTTTTCAATTTCATCATAACATTGAATTAATTTGGAATAGAGTTTCATAATTTGTTTTGATTGATTTTTTATTAGTTTATCCAAGTCTTATAATCTAGATTTGATAAGTTAATCTGGGTTAACTCAAGTTTTTTTGTCTATTTTTAATTGATTTTTTTTCAATTTCACTAATTTAACATTGAGTTAATCGAGAATCGAGCTTCAATATATTTTTTGATTTAATTTCTATAAGGTTATCATGATCTTATAATTCAGATCGTAAATTTTACATGTTAACTTAGATTGACCCAAATTAATTTAATATATTACCATCTTAATTTTTTTTAAAAACTTTATTTTGGTTTTTTTTTGTAAAATTATTTTTTTTAATTATTTATGTTGCTTTTAAACTTGACAAACCAATGTGGTCCCATTGCTTTTGTTAATGATTTCCTCCCACCATGCAGTTAGGACATGGTTAGCCCACAACCTTTGACTATAGGATTATTATCTCCTCTATGATAGAGACCACACCATTGATTTCTTTTCCTTATCTCCTCTATGATTCCCACTTGTCTCTGCTTGCTGTTGCTCTTGTGCGATACCTTCTTCCTCTAGTAATTAAAAAAAAATAAAAATTACTTCCCCTTAAGCTGCTTCTACGCAAGACATATTTGGACGGTACCAAAGTTATCTTCCTTTCTTTTTCATTACTATTTGTTGAAAATATATAATGAAATTCATTGAGCAATCTCAATATAAATGCCTACAGGAAAAGGAAAATGACTTTTAATTTTGGTATTTATAAAAATAAAACAAAAATATAATTATTAAACTTGATATAGCAAGTGATCCAATAATCTAGTAATTAATAGTTAATCAGATCAAATCTAACCAGATTAAATTGAATGATTTTTTTAAAAAATATAAATTAAAATAATTAAATATCATTTTCTGATAACTATAGTATATAATAATTGTAGAAGAGCGGGCACTCAGCAAAGATTAAACCAATATGAATCCATCATCATGACTCAAAAAAAAAAAGAACTCCAGCTAGTTCTCAATTTGCCAACCATTTTCAATTGGATCCTTGAACTAATTTTTGTAATAGATTTTAAAGTATTAAACATTGTTCAATTGAATCCTTCCATCATGCCTAGCAACTAGTTTGAAAGAAATATTTATATAAAAAAATAAATCCAAATTCCATCAATCATCCACTGAGGAATCTATTCACATGATGTCCCCTTATATACACCACTATCTTCAATCAAATGGCATAGCTTTGGAAGCTTCCCTAGCATCCCTCCATGCTAACACTATCTTTTACCATCACTACAAGTCCACAACAACTACAATAATTGATCATCCAGCACGTGACATCCTTGCCCGCCCATTCAGACAAAGAGCCATGTCCGATTCTCGTCACAGCACGTGTCCTCTCATCACGTGGAGCAAGTCAAGAAAAAGACAAATTTATCTTAAATTCCTGTGGGACCCCACTTGATAAGAGTGTTGAGCTGTTATTGGTCAGATAAAGATGAACCGTGGGTTTTAGATAAGGTCGACACCTGTTGCCCCCTTTACCTGTTACAAAATTACACTTTATCGTCATTTTCTTTTCGTGATAATTCCACGCTTCAGTGAATCATTTTCTATCATTTTATCGAACCCTTCCACTTTATTAAAAAAAATAAAATAAAAGCAACAATATATTAATTCTCAAATATAGTACATTCATTTTCCTTTACTTATCATAAGTTAAACAATATAAAAATTAAATTTAAATTTAAAATTATAAACACATTTATCCAACATTAAATTTTTTACAAAATTTATTATAAACAATATTTTTTCTATGGAAAGTTTTTCTTAAATCTTTTAGATATTCTCACAAGAAAAAAATTATACTTTTATATTATTTGAGCTTTTATTTAAACTACAATTCTAATATCAAATATTTTACAAAAACTAATTTTACTCATTCAAAATAAAATTTCATTAAAATCTTAATATAAAAAAATAATGTTTTAAAAATTAAATAAATATTTTTTAAATAAAAAATATTTTAAAAATAATGATATACGCAATTAAAAAATTTTAAAAATATAAAATTTCAATCACATCAATACACAATTTCTCGCGATAAAAAACTTCACTTCTGTACAAAACATCAACCTCGATCCTCAGGCCCACCACTAATCTACTACTATCCCAAACCACTTTATCAAAGTAAACCACTTCCTGTTTTACAAAACCACAAGCACTTTTCCCTCTATAAAACCACACACCCAGTCCTCCCTCCAAGCACTCAAGCAATCTTAAAATTCCTCCCACCGTAATTTTTTCTGCCGATACATCGGAAAGGCCTGGAAAATGAGTTATTTGAACCGAGTTTGGGTGGCAGCTACCGTGGCTGCAGTTAGACACCCTGATCAAGGGTGGAAATCCAACTTAAAATCACTGCAACAAGGTAAGATGAGGGTGTTCTCCAGAGGAGATGCCACGGAGATCCGGCCACTTGCTGGTTCAGTTGAATCGGATTGTGGTGGAGTTTTTGGGAGTTGTGGATTAGAAGGAGTGAGGCAAAATGATGATTCTCTTCGACGAGTTATGTACTTAAATTGCTGGGGTCAGGGGTGAGGAGATAGCTAGGAGACTCATGTTTAAGAGAGAGGATGATTGACTCGGTGGTGAGAGCGAGTTTTGACTCGGTGAGTCGTGAAGTATTAAGAGGAGATTGAATTGACTGGGCGAGTTGGAGTGTAATTGAGAAATTTTATCCAGGATGATAGAGATAGATTAATGTGACTTTGTTAAGAAAAAAATTGTACAGAGCATGATTTTGTGTTTTTAATGAATATATATTTTATTTACTCTATTTTAATTTTAATTAATATAATGGATAAAATATATTATTATGAGATACTTTGTATTTCAGAAAGACATCTCAGAGTAATTATGTTTTGATTAACATTCATTAATAGAAAAAGAATCTAATGATTCAATTCTATATTGGAAATATTCTCTTAAACTTAATAAATAAGCAACTACCTAGTCTAACAAATTTAAATTTAGCCACTTAATTATAACAAATTAAATTTAGCCACTTCAATCAAAATAAATTCCATGATGAAAATAAAAATTCAGGTGTTTGAAACATATAAGTATATACAATTAATTGGAAACAAGAATGATATTTTTGCATAATTTATAATTTGAAACAGAAACTAATGCTAAAAAATTGTTAACTATAATTATAATATATGAATAATTTGAATAGATCTCTTCAATATTATATCTTCTTTATTTACAAGTGATAATAAAATTATGTGTTTCTTGTAGTTTCTATTTTAGCTTTAATCAAACAATTTAATTTTTTTTCCCAATATCTTAAATAAATTGATATTGTAATTGTGGGTGGATTATAATGCAATGATAATTAAAAAAAAAATGTCAGTAAATCTTTAATCATTCAAATAATTTATTTTCTTTGATATATTAGTCCTTCATATTTACTGAGCATCTAATTTGATCCTTGTCAACAAATTTCTTGGAATTCAGTCCAATTACACATGATGAATTAAGAAAATATTTATTTTAAGTGCAAGCAAGATTTCTTTTAAATATGTGTGGGTGCCTTCTCTTTCAGTACTGTGCATTAATTAATTTATTTAATTTTATCTTTTCTCCTTTGACTCTTCAGCTAGGAACTGTCTGTATTATTGTGGCAACATGGAGGCAAGGTTCCTGCTCATGTGGATTTCTTTCTTACAACCCTCTGCTGTTCAGTTGCTTGCATACTGAGATTCTTAGCAGTGTTGGCTGTTGAGATTATCATCAGATCCATATGCTGATTTATCAACCCTTAATCATATGAAAATATGTTTTTACAATCAAATTGAAAAGAAAAATAAAAAAAACAGCTTGAAGGATATAATTACCTTCTCGATCTTGCTAACAAAATTATTAATGAGATTAGTAGTCATACGGGTAATTATGATTTTCTTGCCTCCCCCTGATAAAAGTAATCATCGGCCATTTCCTATTGAAATCAAAATTATTAAATCTTGTTTGGTCTTGATTATAAAAATATGACATGATTATGTGATTAATTTGATTTACTAAATTAATTAAAATAAATTTATTTTTGTTTTTTAATGAAAATTCAAAGTTGTGTGTTGTTTTTGAATATATTTTTAAAATTAAACTGCTAGATTTTAATCAATTATGAATTTATCGAATTAACACTTATTCAGTTTTCTTATACATGATCTAAATTAAATCATATATCAATAAAAAAATGATTTACTAAATTAATTCAGGTTTAGATAATATTTAGAATGTAATAAAGATTATTTTTCTAAATATTTTTATTTTAAAAATATTAAAAAATATATTTTAATTCTAAAAAATAATTTTAATTTCAATACATCAAAACAATCTAAAACATACTACAACAATTTCAAATTTTAACAAAACTTAACTCTCAAGAACCCTTAACATTATTCAAATATATATATTTTTTATTATTATTATAAATATTTAAGCTAGTATTTTGACTAATCTTATAAGCTCTAAAATTAATAATTATATAAAATTCAATATAATTAAAAAAACAAATCAATACATCATAATTAAACAACCCCTCAGAATTACAAAAATACGCTTTTTCTTGCTCATCAAACAGGAAACAAACAACGCACCAAGTCCCATCCCACACAAAATTTTCCTTTTTTGACAAAATAACCCTTTAAAATCAAATGGGAAGCGTCTAATATAAGCCGTTTATGGAACTGTCAGTATTCCACCATGAGGCTCCAACGTATACTTTTTCTCCAAACGGTCTAAAAAATCTTTTCAAAACAACACAAAACCCCCCCAAAAATCCCCTCATTAAACTCAAATAATCCTCACTTTCTCTCTCTCTCTCTCTCAAAAAATTCACAGATTCCTTTGAAAAAGGTCAAATCTTGAATTTGTAAAAAAGAACAAGAAAAACCCCCCATTTTGATAGTGCAACAAGGAAAGATGAGTAGTCTTCTTCAATACCCAGATGGGGTTTGATGCCCCAGAAGTTCAAATATGGAACAATGCAGCGTTTGATAATGGAGAATCAGAGGATTCTTTGAATCTTAAGTCTTCTTGGTGGACTCAAAAGTCTTGAATCCCAATGCAAGTAAAGAGAATCTTAGCCCAGTTTGTGAAAAATCATCTCCTGTTTTTGTCAATTCTTCAAACCCCACCAAGCCACTTCAATCAAATACCAATCTAGTTAACTCACTCGGGGGTAGTTCTTTGAAGATTGGGGTTTCAAAGATGGTGGCAAATAATGAAGAGATCGGAATCGTGATGAGAAAAAGATTGATATGGAGATTGAAGAGATTGAGAGAGAGATTAAGCGTTTTATCTTCAAGACTTGACAGCACTTAGGCTTGAAAAGGTAGAGAGGAAATATCATCAAAAGACTATTGAGAAGAGAGGGAGGATTGTGGCTGCAAAAAATTTATGGATCAGAAACAGAGTGTCAAGATTGAGGAACCGTTGATCCAAGTTCTAAATCGAAGATTAATAGAAGAGGAGTCAGATATTTTAGGGCCAAAAAGTGAGATTTTAATCCGGATCCAAATCAAGGTTATTTCTGTGGGAAACAAGAAATGAACACTCCTGTTTCGATTCAGAATCGGCGGAAATCTTTGTTTTTGGAAGCTTGAAGAGATTGAATGAATTAAAAGGCAACTAAAGAGAGAGGAAAAAGCTTGAGTGTTAGTCCAAGAATATCACGAAAAAAATTTGTGTCCAAGACTCAATTTCCTAAACAGGCTGTTTACTTACTGTGGGGTCTAGAAGATTCAGTGAAGAAAGAAGATGGGGATTATTGCTTCAATTTCAGCGGCGAAGAATCTATTCAAAGATGGAGAAAAATCTGTTACTAATAAGAAACGCCTTGAAGCCCCGGTAAACGGGGTGGTGCTAGTAGGTATAGTCAGATTGGAACAAATCAGTCTAATGGGAATCTAAAGTTTGCTAGCGAGGCACGAAAAGAGTCTTTGCCGGATAATGAGAAGGAAGATGTTAATAAGAGGAGGGCTTCGCGAGGAAATGGGGCGTGTCAGAGAATGGACAGTGGTAGAGTGAAGAAAGAAGTGGGAGATTCCAATTGAAGTAGATGGTGTATAAGGGTGATGATGAAAGGCGAATCTCCGCCGACAGTTTCTACATGTGGCTGATGTGTTGCCAAAGATTAGGACTGTCAAAAAGATTAGGAATGATAATAAAATAGGTTTGTGTTTTGCCGAGAACTCCAAGGGATTCAGGGCTGCGAAAAGAGTGGCTCGTTTGGCTGGGAAGAAACCATACTTTTGCCATCGAGGAGGCTGAAGCAGGGGACTCTGTTTGTCAGGCTCTGAGTTTTGCAGGAGAGGATGGCGAGGAATAAAGGGAAGTTTTTCTTTTTTGGCCACTTTTTGAATTGGTCTATTAGTAATTTTTTTCAGGTCTGTTGTTCGAATAAGCCATAACTCTTGTTAATTGTTATGAACGGGGGTAAAGGTTGTTTTTGGTTTGGTCTAAATGGGGTTGGAAATTTGTAAGTTTGTAGTCTAATTTTTCATCGCCATTTCTGATGATATGCAATAATATGGATAGGAAGCTTGTCTCTTGCTTTCTGTAATAGTTCAATCTTCATGGCACATGGCAATGTGCAATGATTAATTTGTACTTTCCTTCAATTATAGCTATCCTAATTAATAGACTATAATTATATATTAATTTAGCCATAATTATGCTAATAAAACATGCCCTCATGTACCTTTCCAGGACCAGAAAGAAGCTAGTTTCACATGTAAGCTCTTGGATATCCACATTAAACTAAAAAAAAAAAAAATAGTTTTATTTTTTTACCCCAAATACAAGACCTTTCTAATGAGAAAAAAAGGAACAATATTTTTTTATGTTTTTTATTATTTTAGATTGTTTATTTATTTATTTATATTTTTGATTGTTTTGTTGTATTATGTTAAAATATTTTTTTTTAAAAAAATAAAAAATATTATTTTGATATATTTTCTAGTAAAAATATTTGAAAAACAATTATGATCACAATATCAAACATTATCAAAATATAAAAACTATGAAGAGTAAATGTTAGATTCTGATGAGTGACAATTATATCAACAATTGGGTTAATTAAATCATAATATCATTTTTTGCGGTATTCCAGTTGTTTTGAAAGGCATGCTGAAGATACTTACTAATATAACAGGTAATTAGATGAAGTACTGTCATTCATGGTACTACAAATGAAAAAGATCACAAGAAAAAGAAAATGTAGGAGATTTTGATTAAAATGAAAAAGATCACAAGAAAAAGAAAATGTAGGAGATTTTGATTAAACATGTATCCTTACAATAAAAGATATAATTTTCAATCTCATTTAGATCAAACTTAGATTTTTTAAGAGATCTTAGAGGTTCTGTTCGCTGTAAAATTATATTTCCCTACCTTTTGAGGTTTTATCAAATCTCATGGTTAAAAGAGTCTTAAGAGCGATCCTTTTATTACATATATATCAGAAACAGAAACTTAAAGATATTCCTTCATTCACAATTTTGGTGGAATTGAGATTTGTTCAGCTAGCTGTGTTTTTTCATATGGTGTGCTCCACCGTACGTAAGAAAGCAACCTGTGGGTTAATAATTTATTTTTTACTTTTTATAATAGAAGTGTTACTGTAATTGAAATTTTTTTATAATGGTGTGCTTCACCCCGTAATAACATTTCGTTAATATTAAATATTTTAGATGTAATTTGAATGATAAATATATCTCTAAAAAATTTTATGAGTTGCTTGTTTTATATGAAACTATTTACCAAATCTCGTATATAGATATTCCTGAGCAAAATGACGTTACTGAAAGAAAACATAGGCACATTGTTGAAACTACTCGTTCTTTTTTATTGTTGAAAGAAAACATAATTCCATCTTCTCATATCTCATGTTTATCTCATTTTGAAAATTGTCCCATGAGTATGCCTTTGATTATTTTTCTTTAAAAGTTTTTGGTTGTACTTATTTCATTTTTCATCCTCGTATAAAACGCAATAAGTTTTCCTCTTGATCTGCTATTTGTGTATTTCTTGGTTATGGTGAACGTAAAAGAATGTATCATTGTTTTGATCTAATAACTCATAAATTTTATGTTTCTCGTCATATTATCTTTTTCGAGCACATACCTTTCTTTTCCATTCTATCCATTACTCATAGCTTCACTAGATTTGAACTTATTTGTATAAATCCTTTTTTTAAGGATTCTAATAGTTTATCATTTCATGTTCTTAGTACCTCAAATACCCCTTCTCATGTTCAACCTTTACTCTCCAACACACTTAAAGCTTCATTCTCCTCTACGATCCCTCCACCTCCATTTGAGATTGTGGATCTACCTCTACGTCAATCCATATGCTTTCATAGGTTCACAGAGTTACCAGATTTTGCTTATTCTTGTTATTCCTCATCATTTACTTCTTGTTTAGCTTCTATTCATTGTTTTTTTGAGCCCTCTTCGTATAAAGAGACAATTTTTGATCCTCTTTGATAGCAAATTATGGATGAGAAACTTTATGCTTTGCATAAAACATATACTTGAGATTTGATTCCTCTACCTTTTGGTAAGAGTGATGTTGGTTGTTGCTGAGTGTATAAAATCAAGACTAATTCTGATGGATCAATTGAGCAATACAAAGCTAAGTTGGTTGCAAAAGGATACTCTCAACAATATGATATGGATTATGAGGAGACATTTGCTCTTGTTGTAAAAATGACTACTATTCATACTCTTATTGCAATAGCTTCGGTTCGTTAGTGGCATATATTTCAACTTGATGTTAAAAATACCTTCTTGAATAGAGATCTTAAAGAAAAAGTTTATATGGCACCCGTCTTAGTATTTCACATGATTCTAAGTATGTTTGAAAGCTCAAGAAATCATTATATGATCTCA
The DNA here is from genome assembly GCF_005239225.2 of Populus alba. Taxonomy (NCBI): domain Eukaryota; kingdom Viridiplantae; phylum Streptophyta; class Magnoliopsida; order Malpighiales; family Salicaceae; genus Populus; species Populus alba. The sequence continues at coordinate 21,240,098 of NC_133302.1, read as the reverse complement.
AACAAGCACTTCGTGCTTGGTTTGAAAAATTCTCTGTTGTGATCTCTTCCCTTGGTTTTGTTTCTAGTAGTCATGATTTGTTAAGTGTATTGATATAGGTCTTATCATTATGTCTTTATATGTTAATGACATAATTATTGCTCGTGAAGATATTGATGGTATTTTAGTTTTGAAGACAAAGTTAGCTAAATAGTTTGAAATGAAGGATTTGGATTCTCTACGATATTTTCTAAGTATTGAGGTAGCCTACTTACCCATAGGTTATCTATTTTCTCAGTCAAAATATATGGTAGATATTCTTGAGTAGGCTAGACTTACTAATACTAAGATTGTAGATACTCCTATTAAGTTAACACGAAGTATTCTTTTTCTGATGATTTACCTTGTCACATCCTACTTTATACCGTATTATTTTGGGAGCTTGATATATCTCACTATTACTTATCCAGATATTGCATATGTTGTTCATGTTGTTAGTTCGTTTGTTACTTCTTTTACTACCGTTCATTAGACAACTGTTCTTTGTATTTTGCGATATCTTCGAGGTACATTTTTTCAAAGTCTTTTACTTCTATCCACTTTTTTTTTAAAGCTATGTACATACTCTGATGCTGATCATGGTAATGATCCTACAAATCACAAGTTTGTTATTGGTTTTTGTATCTTCTTAAGTGATTATCTTGTTTCTTGGAAAATCAAGAAACATTCTATTATTTCTCAATCTTCAACTGAAGCAGAATATTGTGTTATGACATTTGATTAATACTTAAAAGTGCATACTTATCAAGGTTTTATATCATCATTTTGCACTTAAAGTATCAATAACTCCTTAACTAAATCATGTTTTATAATAACAAGTCTAATACTATAAAATGCCCTAATATATGGTAAATATTCATCTTAAATGCAGGCCTATCACATAAATCAAAGGATTGATTGATGAATTCAACTACTGAAATTTGGGAAGATAAAGAGAGGGTGAAACTTAGAAAAGAGATGTTGGTGCAGTCCAAACTGGAACACTGTTCGGTAATTAGGTCATATCTCGAGTTCTAGACAGAGATTCCGTAAGACATAGGCCTACAACTTTCATGTTTTCATCAAGATCTAAGAAGGCCGTTTTCAAGTCCAAATTATAGCAACAACGGAGAAGTCCGAATCTGTCTTGCAGCCCGAACACTGTTTAGTGTTTGGCCCATATCTGGAGTTCTAGAAGTCCAAATGACCTCCATTTTTTTTCCTGGAAAACTGAGTCAATTTCCTACAACTTTCATGTTTTCCAGTGGACCCAATTCGGATGGTAGCATTTTTGTTTTATTCAGACAAGAATATAAGGATTTTCACCAAAGTCAAAAGTTGGCCACACCACTCAAACAATTAGTCATCAAATCAATAATTCTGAATTTTGGCCTATAAAAGGAGGCATTTGCCATGTATTTGGTGGCTTGGTTGTTCAGATCAAGCTCATGCTCTTTTATTTCTCTCTTTTATATTTTTTGTAATTTTTAAGTTTTGCTTTCATTAATATCTTGTTTATGCTTTTCATTTCATTTCCTTTACTTAGTTAACTTGTATTTTCTTTATGTTCTTGTTTTGTTTATTTATGTTTCTCTTCTTCATTATATTTAGCTAAGTTTATTATGTCAAGGTGAAAAAGGTTACACTAATGGTGTAAGAATAAAATATAGTATAAACTCAACATGGACCTTAATGTTTAATATTAATATGTCTTATCTTTTTATCTTACTAATTATTAATACCTTGCTTGTTAAATGGTTAATCTAGATTTGTGTTGTATAACACTTGGTACAACAAATGCTTGGCACTCTCCAACAGTATGGTATTACCTACACCTGGGCTATGAAAGGAACTTGATTTGTTGTTAACATCAGTTAACATCATGAATTCCTGACAATATTTAAAAAGTTTTTGGTGTTATGTAATTAAGATAATTAATATGATCATGTTAATAATTTATAATGAGCTATTAATGAGAAATCATCTGATTGGAACCTCCTTTGTGTGTGGTTTCCAGTTGAATAATATAAGAGTTTAATACTATACTTGTTTGAAATACCATTAGTGGATCCTCTAACATTGACATTTGTTTTTTATCATTGTTTAATCCTTACATTAATCTTTCATCTCAAAGTTCTCATTAATTTCTCCATCCTCCTCTTTTTTTTAATATTATTATTGTTATTACTATTACTACTAATATTATTATTATTTATTATTATTATTATTATTATTATTATTATCGTAAAATCAGTATATAGGCTGGAAACCTGTGACCCGATCTTTTAGATCATTCTTCAGGTATAACAACGCCACGTACTGAGTATTATTATTATTACTATTACTATTACTACTATTATTATTATTATTATTATTATTAATTATTATTATTATTATTATTATTATTATTATTATTATTATTTGTTGTTGTTGTTGCTACCCATTTTTTGACCCATGTTTTTTTATATATTTTCAAAAAAATCTAAAAATAGAGAAAAAAAACAATGAAAATCCACAAAAATATGTTTTTTTTAATATATTCTCGTCATTTTAGCATTTTCAACGTTGTCTAAAAAAAGAATTTAAATTTTTAAAAGATTTTCAAACGCGTCCGACTTTTCACGCGTCATTTTTAAAATCATTGATTTTCCTCATTGAGTCGACGTTGATATTGCTCGTTTTCAAAAAATACAAAAAAAAAAAGAAAAATCAAAATTTACAAAAAAAAGAAAGAAGTTGAGGGACCAAGTTGAAAAACCTAGCAAAAGTTTTCCTATAAATACCATGCTAAACTGATTTTTGAGGAGGGGGGGCAATTTTGACAACATCAGAAAAAATACAAAAAAAACCTAAACCTAAACCCATTTTTGTAAGAGAAGTCGCTCCCCGCACGTTTTGGGTTTTTCTTCCTCAGCCGGTTCTCTTGAACCGCCGGCCCCCACACATTATCCCCCTCGCTATCGCAGCTCACCATCTCCCCACTCTCTGCTGATTCCACCATCTTCCCCTCTTCCCTGGTAAATTTTTTACCCAAACCAGCCGGATTTCAGCCTCCTTCCCCCTCGGCCACCTGAGACTTTCCCCTTTTTCCCCACACCATTTCAGACCCTTCCTCTCCTGCTTTGTGACCCAAAGCTAGCCGGACGATCGGACTTCCAGCCCCTTCAACGGCAACCATCGCCTCCCAGCTTCTTCCCCCGAAGCTTTCCCTCTTCTTCTCCTTCGGTTTCATCAGCGACGACCTCCAAAGAAGCCAGCCACCGCCTCCAGCGAGCTCGACCACTGCCCACAAACCATCATCGGCGTGGACCGGTCTTCATTGAAACCAACCTGGAGCAGCCCGAACACACCGGCCAACAATAGTCCTTCTTCCTCCAGTAGCGCCACCCGAGCTGGCACCCGAAGAAGAGGGGAAGAAGATGAAGCCTAGCACCCGCCACGGCGCAACCCGCTGCCTCACCATCATTCACCGTCAGCCGTAACAGCTCCATCCACGACAGATCTTCCTTCCCCTTCACAACAGAACCATCGCCAGAGAAGAAGAAAGGAACCATGGACAGAAAACAAAAAAATAAAAGCAGATCTAAATACAAAACTAAAATCAACTGCTTGCTGTGTTTGGGGTTTGCTTTGCAGGTCACCGCTGGCGACGAAAGGATGAGGGGAAGAAGTCGATCCAACCCCCCTGTTGCTGTGTTTTTCTTGCGGCGGCGCGTGAACCCACGCGCCGCCAGTGACGGGGGCGCATGGGGAGACGCACCGCCACTGTTCCAGCGGTTAGCAGAAGGGCTTCATTGCAATTTCTGGAGTTTTTAAGGACTATTTTGTAATTTTTAAATTAATTAATGTCATTTTTTTTTTATTTAATCCACTCCAGGACTCTTAATCAAAGTTTATATGAGCTGGCAGTCATAGTTCTTAAACTTAAACTAATGATTTTGTTGGCTCTTGGATTGAAGAAATATACATGCACCACAAAGACCGAGCAAGATAGAATGGAGAATTTGACTAGTAAAACAGACACCTAAGTTCTTAGGAACTCGAGTGAAACAGAGAACAAGGTAAGAAATACCATAACCCTCTTTAACCTCTTTGTTTTTGCAATAAATCCAGCCTAGCAAAAGAACCTACAAGATGGAAATCCACCCGCAAATACACCCAAGAGAAACAGAAGCATAGATTATGATATGGATTTCCTTGCCAACTCAAGAATCAATGGACATATAATTTCAATTTGATGTCTTTTGTAGCAAACATATCCCCTCCCTCTCCATGATCAATCACCCATCCCTTTGTGATGTCTTGAGAGCCATGTGACCAGATACATCTCTGTCAAAAAGACATTCAATCAATTCATCCCAGTTGTCTCTTATCTTGCTTGTCTTCGAAGAACCAAAAGAAGATTCCCCGCTAGATCTCTGCGAATCCTCTCCTTCTTCCACCTCATTGAAAGTTCCATACTTGAAAGGTGAATAGGCATTAGGAACTGAGAGTGTAACAACCCTTTGTAATGATCCCCACCGCAAAAATGAAATGATACATGTGCAGAGCTTTTCAGAAGAATGGCTTATCCAATACAGACATTAATTGCTTGTCCAAACGATGAAAGACTGAATGAAAGTGAAATTCTTGGTTCACTCGTAAAAACGTTATGTTTTTTACGTTTTTGACGAGTCAACCGGTTTTTCTGCGAGTTTGATCGAGTCAACTCGATTTTGCTGGTTTTCGAGTTTTAACCCCGATTCTACAAATTTTTTTGTGTTTTTAACTCGTAAAATCGAACGATTTTTACGAGTTAAAACGCATTTTTAACAACCATGATTTGATTCATCAACTTAATCTCATTTGACCACTATAATTAAGGCCAAATTTCATTATCTATCACTATTATTGGCATTTTATTACACTATTATAATTATCACCAAATTCTTATCATGCCAGCAACAACACGAAACCTTAATACAACATATTTACATTATTAGTCATAATTTCTTTGACATCCTCCATCTGCGCAGGACATGATTCTCAAATTATATCGATTACAATTCATTAATTAATTCAAAATACATCATACACACACACACACACAGCATTGCATTCCTTAAGTGTATAACACCTACCATAGTTAATGAACTTCTATTCTCACATCCCAAGCGATACGATATTTGCCTCCAAGAATTAGATCTTCATCAATTTCTCTTTTTTTTTCCTTTAATAATCCATAACATAAACACAAATTACCATTTTTGTTTAACAATTAGGTATCATCCAACATTCCATTTATAATCTAACAAGTCAGTCATCCTGACAATATTAACACCACATAAGTAAGTTTAACTCAAGTTGTATATTCCGGTCATTAGAAAACAGAACTAATGCCACTAGCCCATCACCGGGTAACTAGTTCCTCCGCCCATCTTATTCCATAATTTCCAATCAATATCCGCCTCTTCAAGGTCGAATGAATAATCCTATCAAGATGTCAATCCCCATTTCATTAATATTTTTAATTATTCCCTATAGAAAATATCATTATAATACCTCTCCCCTAAAACTTGGAAGGGAATGCTGACACTAATAAATTTTCATTAGTGTTATTAGTCTCCCATATCAGGATCGGCTAATCAAGTTCATTGTAAACGTCAAAATTAATACCACTGATTGATGTTATCGACTATTTCTAACATGAAATAGCCAATCAGATTTTTCTTTCCACAATATCTTGGAATATTTCCGGAAATGTTGATGTCAAGATTCTTGACATCATTAGCTTTCACTTCAGGAATAGCTAGTCAAGTTTCATGTGATTGCCGATATCGACAACACTGGTCGATATCATTAACTATTCTCACCCGAATAGTTAATCAAATTCAGTATCCCTCATTTTCAGGGATGATTATGCCGATGGATGATTATGCCGATGTTAGTAAACCTTACTAACATCATTAGCCTCCGCATTCGGGACCGGCTAATAAAGTTTCATGTGATTGCTGATATTGACAGCATCGGTCAATATCATTAACTATTCTCACCTGAATAGTTAATCAAGTTCAGTATCCCTCGTTTTTAGGGATGATTATGCTGATGTTAGTAAACCTTACTAACATCATTAGCCTCCGCATTCAGGACCGACTAATCAAGTTTCGTGTGATTGCCGATATTGACAGCATCGGTCAATATCATTAACTATTCTCACCCGAATAGTTAATCAAGTTCAGTATCCCTCGTTTTCAGGGATGATTATGCCGATGTTAGTAAACCTTACTAACATCATTAGTCTCCGCATTCGGGACCGGCTAATCAAGTTCGAGGAATGATCATCAACGAAGTCTATTAGTGTAATTCATATTCTTAACCCAGTCAAGTACTCAAATCCATTTTTAATTTCTCGTTTATTTCACTTTATCCTCTCTCTTTGTGGTTTCACCCATAGACGCAAAGACCAAGAATTTAATAAGTTAGTAAATTAACGCTACGTAAAAAGTGTAGGTATAGAACACCTACCAGCTGCAGAAGCTCAACTCGCTCTTCCTTGTTGTTGTTGTGCCCCTCCTGCAGTCCCTCCTTAAGCTCCTACTATACGAGCTCCTGAGAAGTCGAGTGAATGCTTCTCCTACATTTTTAATATAACATCCTGAATCATTATTGAATCTTCCCGATTTATTCATAATATTCATAAATTCACAAAATCAAATACTTCCGTAAACAATTTCCATGAACGTATTTTATTTTCTTACTTGTCATTTAAATTCATTTACATTAGAATTTATTTACACTAACATTAAACGCCCATTTAATTCAATTCTTCATCAATGATCTTCAATGTCTAAAGGGCATGACTTTTCATCACCGATTTTGTTTTGTCCCAAGACATTTAATCTATCACCAAACAACGTAATTTAACTTAAATTTCATCAATGACTACACATGCCAAATTTTTCCAAAAGCACACTCAAAATGATTCCTTATATCATAATTCAACTTACAACATGATTTCCCATTCTAACACAACCAAAGTATTAGTCAATCACTATTCTTTATAGAATTTAACTATACCATCACTTATCAACACATCAAACATGACTCAGACATAACACAAACATAACCTTCATCATTAAACCCATTGCCATTATCCTTAGTCCCAAAACATACTTTTTATGCTAAACCTTATATTTTCATTCAATATTTCTCAAACCAAACTTAAAACATCATTCTGTAAATTTAGAATTAAATAAATCCACACGGTGGAATTATACATCATCATCATTAGAATAACATATCCAAAATTAACATAAATCCAACGGTTAAAACTCCCGATATCAGAACAATACCACACTGACTTGAAATTTGGAGACCTGCTGTTCGGGAAGTACAATTTCTGGTAAGAGTGTTCTTTTCCGATCTGAACCATTCAGAATTTATATAACATCTGGATGAACAATATATCCAAAATCCAGACCAATCCAACGGTTTAACAATGATATAACAGTTGACGAACAAGACTGTATTGAAGGGTGATTTTCCAGAAAAGTTCTTCCGGTTACAACCCTCAAACGAAGTCTGATATTTACAATCCCTCTGGTCAGAATGTATGTGACATTGAGTACAATAACATGGCCAAATATAAATCTAATCCAACGATGGAAAGTCAAACTATGGCTGCTGAAGTGCCTGCCCTGTTGCAATCCCAAAACCCATAGTTTCAAATCAATTTATTCCTTCTATTTTTCAGCAAATCAAGCCATTATCATGCAATTAATCTAGAAATTCACATGAACAATTACTCCCCCAAAATATTTACATGAACCCTAGAATTTTAAACTTGGAGGTTTTCTTCTCCTCATGCAAGAACAAGAGAGAAAAACGAAATTACTAAAGGGTATGTTGCTTACCTTTGCTACTTTAACTTATTTCAATGAATTCTTGCAAAAATTTACAAAAATCATGTCCTCCTCTTCCAATTTCCAGCTTCTTCTCTTTGTTTCTCTCAAGCTCTATAACTCTCTAAGTTGTCATTTAATTTGTTTTCTTGGATATAATCCTCCTAAGAACACTCCCTTTTGATTTAGATTGAAGAAATGAAGAGAAAACGAAGAAAATGGGACAAAAAAAATGGTCTCCCTCCTGTTTTTTTCCATTTGTAGAGGACGTGCTTTGCTTTTAAAGAGAGGAGAGGAGAGTATTTGTTTTGATAAAATTACAAAAATGCCCTTATTAATGCCCCTTGTGTCATCTTCTTCAATTTACCCGATTTTCAGTACTCTCGTAAATCATTTCCAAACTCCGATTGACACGAAATTTGAATTTAATATAAAAAAAATATGTCTAGAGATTCCTTATAAAATATCAGCCCAATCCAACGGTCGGATTGAGATATATCATCGATACCGTAAAACTAGACAATCAGTGTCTTTTACGCTAAAATCCGAATTTTATACATTAATTTATTTACTTAGATCCTCATAACATTTCCCCTTCATTTATACTCAATAAATTCAATATTACCACTATATCATTAATTTTTCAAAATACGTGTTTTGACCTGGGTTTACATATCTTCTAGTTTTTTTTATTATTATTCTTTTATCGATTGCAACTCGTCACTAGTTTTGCCAACGTTACAAGTTTAAAAATAAAAATCATGAATCTCTTTTCGACTTCAACAATACCTTTAAATTTGATTATGGAGATCATTCTCTATCACATGACACATTTATTGTCATTCCTGCTATTTATTCATTTCTTTCGTACCGAATATCCATTACTCATCAAAACATCGTTACTTTGATCTTATGTGTTGTTTTTTTTTCTTTTTTATTATTATTATTATTATTATTTATTTTATTTACGAGGGTTTACATTTAAACTTGTTAGGAAGGCAAAGGATTTTGCAACACAAAAAGAAAAGGAAAAGAAATGTGATTATGTTAGCACTTTTTTTTTAATCTTGTTTTTTTTCTATAAATAGAGAATATCGATACTTTGACACTCGTATATATCCAAGTATCTCGTGTTAAGGTTTTTGATAAGAAAATTGCTTCAAAGAAGGAAGCTTCAGTTCAGGAAATCCCAAATCAAGCTTCCTCATGATCTCTCATGATCTTGATAAATCTTATGCTATAATTCTTGAAGAATATTTGCTATAATTATGCATACCTCCTTTTCTTACTCTTTTAAACTTCCTAACAAGGCAAAGGATTTTGGAACACAAAAACAAAAAGGAAAAGAAATGTGATTATGTTAGCACTTTTTTTTAAATCTTTTTTCTTTTCTATAAATAGAGATCTATACTTTGACTCTCGTATATATCTAAGTATCTCGTGTTAAGGTGTCTGATAAGAAAAATGCTTCAGAGCAGGAAGCTTCAGTTCAGGAAATCCAAAATCAAGCTTTCTCATGATCTGTCGTGATCTTGACAAATCTTATGCTATAATTCTTGAAGAATATCTGCTAAAATTATGCATATCTCCTTTTCTTCCTCTTTTAAACTTCCTAACAAGGCAAAGGATTTTAAAACACAAAAACGAAAGGGAAAAGAAATGTGATTATGTTAGCACTTTTTTTTTAATCTTTTTTTTCTTTTCTATAAATAGAGAATATCGATACTTTGACACTCGTATATATCCAAGTATGTCGTGTTAAGGTTTTTGATAAGGAAAATGCTTAAGAGAAGGAAGCTTACATTCAGGAAATCCCAAATAAAGCTTCCTCATGATCTACCGTGATCTTGATAAATCTTATGCTATAATTCTTGAAGAATATCTGCTAGAATTATGCATATCTCCTTTTCTTACACTTTTAAACTTCCTAGCAAGGCAAAGAATTTTGGAACACAAAAAAGAAAAGGAAAAGAAATGTGATTATGTTAGCACTTTTTTTTAATCTTTTTTTCTTTTCTATAAATAGAGAATATCGATACTTTGACACTCGTATATATCTAAGTATCTCGTGTTAAGGTTTCTGATAAGGAAAATGTTTCAGAGAAGGAAGCTTACGTTCAAGAAATCCCAAATCAAGCTTCCTCATGATCTACCGTGATCTTCATAAATCTTATGCCATAATTCTTGAAGAATATCTGCTAGAATTATGCATATCTCCTTTTCTTTCTCTTTTAAACTTCCTAGCAAGGCAAAGGATTTTGCAACACAAAAAAGAAAAGGAAAAGAAATGTGATTATGTTAGCACTTTTTTTTTAATCATTTTTTTCTTTGACACTCGTATGTATTTTAGTATAGGTTTCTGATAAGAAAAATGCTTCAGATAAGGAATCTTCAGTTCAGGAAATCCCAAATCAAGCTTTCTTGTGATTTGTCGTGATCGTGATAAATCTTATGCTATAATTCTTGAAGAATATTTGCTAGAATTATGCATATCTCCTTTTCTTACTCTTTTAAACTTCCTAGCAAGGCAAAGGATTTTGCAACACAAAAAAGAAAGGGAAAGGAAATGTGATTATGTTAGCAGTTTTTTTTTAATCTTGTTTTTCTTTTCTATAAATAGAGAATATCGATACTTTGACACTCGTATATATCCAAATATCTCGTGTTAAGGCTTTTGATAAGGAATATGCTTCAGAGAAGGAAGCTTACGTTCAACAAATCCCAAATCAAGCTTCCTCATGATCTCTCGTGATCTTGATAAATCTTATGCTATAACTCTTGAAGAATATATGCTATAATTATGCATACCTCCTTTTCTTACTCTTTTAAACTTCCTAGCAAGGCAAAGGATTTTGGAACACAAAACAGAAAAGGAAAAGAAATGTGATTATGTTAGCACTTTTTTTTAATCTTTTTTTTCTTTTCTATAAATAGAGAATATCGATACTTTGACACTCGTATATATCTCAGTATCTCGTGTTAAGGTGCCTGATAAGGAAAATGCTTCAAAGAAGGAAGCTTCAGTTCAGGAAATCTCAAATCAAGCTTTCTCATGATCTGTCGTGATCTTGATAAATCTTATGCTATAATTCTTGAAGAATATCTGCTAGAATTATGAATATCTCTTTTTCTTACTCTTTTAAACTTCCTAGCAAGGCAAAGGATTTTGGAACACAAAAAAGAAAAGGAAAAGAAATGTGACTATGTTAGCACTTTTTTTTAATCTTTTTTTTCTTTTCTATAAATAGAGAATATCGATACTTTGACACTCGTATATATCTAAGTATCTCGTGTTAAGGTGTCTGAGAAGGAAAATGCTTCAGAGAAGGAAGCTTCAGTTCAAGAAATCCCAAATCAAGCTTTCTCATGATCTGTTGTGATCTTGATAAATCTTATGCTATAATTCTTGAAGAATATCTGCTAAGAATTATGAATATCTCCTTTTCTTACTCTTTTAAACTTCCTAACAAGGCAAAGGATTTTGCAACACAAAAAAGAAAAGGAAAAGAAATGTGATTATGTTAGCACTTTTTTTTTTAATCTTTTTTTTTTCTTTTCTATAAATAGAGAATATCGATACTTTAACACTCGTATATATCTAAGTATCTCGTGTTAAGGTTTTTGATAAGGAAAATGCTTCAGAAAAGGAAGCTTACATTTAGGAAATCCCAAATAAAACTTCCTCATGATCTACCGTGATCTTGATAAATCTTATGCTATAATTCTTGAAGAATATCTGCTAGAATTATGCATATCTTCTTTTCTTACTCTTTTAAACTTCCTAGCAAGGCAAAGGATTTTGGAACACAAAACAGAAAAGGAAAAGAAATGTGATTATGTTAGCACTTTTTTTTAATCTTTTTTTCTTTTCTATAAATAGAGAATATCGATACTTTGACACTCGTATATATCTAAGTATCTCGTGTTAAGGTGTCTGATAAGGAAAATGCTTCAGAGAAGGAAGCTTCAGTTCAGGAAATCCCAAATCAAGCTTTCTCATGATCTGTTGTGATCTTGATAAATCTTATGCTATAATTCTTGAAGAATATCTGCTAAGAATTATGAATATCTCCTTTTCTTACTCTTTTAAACTTCCTAACAAGGCAAAGGATTTTGCAACACAAAAAAAGAAAAGGAAAAGAAATGTGATTATGTTAGCACTTTTTTTTTTAATCTTTTTTTTTCTTTTCTATAAATAGAGAATATCGATACTTTAACACTCGTATATATCTAAGTATCTCGTGTTAAGGTTTTTGATAAGAAAAATGCTTCAGAAAAGGAAGCTTACATTTAGGAAATCCCAAATAAAACTTCCTCATGATCTACCCATGATCTTTGTCATAACCCAATTTTTGACCATTTTATTTTTATTATTATTATTTTATTTATTGAAAAGGATAAAAAAAATTTGATGAAAAAATAATAATGATGATGAAAAAACAAGTAAAATGAAATAAATGAAGCATGGATTAAATTTTGGGTTAAGGGCAATATGAATGGAAGTTTTGGGGTTTAATTAAACTTTGGAATTAATTTAATTAAGCTTGGAATTAATTTATTTAATCCAATTAAGGGTTTAATTGGAGAATTGATAAATTTTTAGACTTAATTAAGCTTGAAATTAATTTAATTCATCCAATCAAGGATTTAATTGGAGAATTAATAAGTTTTGAGACTTAATTAAGCTTGACATTAATTTAATTAATCCAATTAAGGGTTTAATTGGAGAATTGATACGTTTTTGGACTTAATTAAGCTTGAAATTAATTTAATTAATCCAATCAGGGACTTAATTGAAGAAATATCAAAGTTTGAGGTTTAATTGGGGTCCAAATTGAGAAAATTAAAATCCAAGGACCAACTTGAAAATGGCGCAGAAATGTAAGGATCCAATTACATTTTAATCAGGGGTTTGATTGCAAATTAGAAGAATCGCAAGGACCAAATTCGCAACCAGCAAAACGGCACCGTTTTCTCTGCAACTGTTCACCATCTCTGCAACGGCTCTGCAATTAAAGGGAGAGGCGTTTCGTCCGTTGGCGCTGACGTTTCTTCATTGAAGGCGCCGGTTACGGGACATTTAGGAGGACAGCCGTTTCCACCACCAAGGCTGCCGCTGTCTCTATAAAAGCTAAGCGAAGGAGACCTCGCGAGGGGTTGGAGAGGATACAGAGAAAGAAAAACCCGAAAAAAAAAACACAAGGAGATTAACCCAGAAACAGAGCAACTCACAGCACCCGACAACAACAAAAAACCCAGAAAAACAGAGCAATTAACCAAAAGAAAAACAGAGCAAACAAAACACAACCAGAAAAGAAAATACGGAGAAGAATAGAAACATCAACCCAGATTTCGTCCCTGCAAGAAACTAGTTTTCGTCAAAACAAATATACCCAGAAAAGGAGAGAAAGGCAGAGGATCACGGATCAACCCTGTTTTCGTCCCTGCAAGAAACTAATTGATCACCGAACCATTGGTTATTGATAGAAAGCAGTCGAACCAACACCGGTGTTGCAACCTTCCTCAACATTGCCAGAAACAGAAAGCAGCCGAATCAAAGTAGCCACATCAGCGTTGCAGCCTTCTTCAATCGCCAGAAACAGGTGCGCCCGTTTCCATTTTTTTTGGTTCTTCGGTGTTCAAATATTGTTTGAACAGTGCGAAGGTAATTTAATTACCTTTGCACTGTTGATGCACGCGTGAATTTGCCAGTGACCCGGGTCGGGCTGGCTGGGTCCAGCCCAGCCCATGTGGGCTGAGCTGGGCCCAGCCCAAAAAATAAAAAAAATAAAATAATAGAATAAATAAATAAAATAAATAAATAAATAAATAAAATGTGTATGCATAAATAAAAATAATGTAAATTTATTGTTTATTCACTGACGCTAGAGTGAGGAATAAAAATACCGGTTTAAATTTATATTATTTTTATTCGTTGTATTTTTATTTTGTTTAGCTAGAAAAATAAAAAAGTGTGCATGCGTAAAAAATAAATTTATTTTTTATTTATTTATTCACTGGCGCTAGAGTATGGATTAAAATATATTGATCTAATTTTTGTCGTAGCTACGAATTTTTACCAACGCCAGAGTTGGAATTATTCGAGCTCGAATATTCACTGGCGCCAGAGTCAGGAATATTATAGACAAATCATCACAGCATAAATTAATAAATATTTAGCAATTTAAGACAAAACCAACAATGCAGTCTGCCTTAGGCAGAACGTTTAAGGGGTGATAATATCTTCCCTTTTACGTAACCAATCCCGAGTTATAGAATCTCTGTTGACCAGTTAGGGTTCCTAGTGACCATAATACTAGGTGGCGACTCCTTAAACAAGACATTTTTTCCTAAAAGAACTGGATGCCAGAATCTGTTCTTTTTCCATAATTAATTCAAGAGAATTATTATTTTTTAGGGCCGCCGCGATGTCGGGTGCGACAGAATGGCGACTCCACTGGGGAAGAAAGGATTAAGCTTTGTCTTTTGTCTTATTATTGCTATTTTTTATTTGTTTGTTTGTTTTTTGCTGTGTTTATTTGTTTATTTTTCCTGCATTTACTGCTTTAGCATGCATCCTTGTTTATGTTGTCATGCATCACTTTGAGAGCACACACTTTACAACCTAGGATAAGTGGGAAAGTAACGGTACCCCAATGGCTTTAGCCTGGGTAAGACGCGTGAAACCATCCAACTCTCGCTTGATTGTTTACTTGGAAGTGGTGGATATGCCAAACTGATATTACTCAGGGCCTCTATCTTCACACTACTTGTAAGCCTCATATCGACCTTTCATGGACGATCACTGAGCATGCGAGAGACCCTTTGAAACTAGATAATGACCAACCCTTTGATGCACTCAATAATTAGGATCTTTCTATTAGGTTGTCATCCCGTGAAGGGCAAGTTCGCATTTCATACGTATTTTTTTTTATTGCTTTAGCATTTTTGCATAATTGCATGATTTACATTTAGCAGGTTGAAATATAGGTCCCCATTGAAACTCATTTATAACACTCATTCAAGAAAAAGACAAATGGAAAACGAAGAAAGAGCCCAGTTGGAAGCCCAACATCAAAAAGAGGTGGACAATCTTAAGGAAGAAGTCGCAAGGCTTACTAGTCTACTCGAGCAGGCCTTGAGAGATAAATCTGGAAAAGCAACACTTATAACTCAGCCTGAAGATATGTCTGTAACTCATTTTGATCCACAGAATCTGGGGGCAAATAAGGTGTCATCTGAATTTCAACAAGCTATGCATTTCCAGCCAGTATACCCCTCAAGAATTTCTTCTACCATTGATTCTACTGAGAAAGAATCTCAAAAGGGCAAGATGGTGAGAGAAGAGGGTTTGGAAAAATGGACTACCCTAGAAAATAGGAAAAGGGCAGTTGAGGGAAACCATTTGTATGACCTGGTGAAAGCTGTCAATATATGTTTGGTGCCCAACGTTATCATTCCCAAAAAGTTTAGGGTGCCAGAATTCATTAAATATACAGGAACTCAATGCCCTATAACTCATCTCAAAGCATACTGCAACAAAATGGCTGAGGTGGTTGATGATGAGAAATTGCTGATTCATTTCTTCCAAGACAGCTTGAGTGAAGCTGCCCTCACTTGGTATATGCGGTTGGACAATACCAAGGTTAAAAAATGGAAGGACTTAGTTGATGCCTTCATGGGGCAATATAAGTTCAATATAGACGTGGGCCCTGATCGGCTAAGCTTGCAAGCTATGGAGAAGGACAACAAGGAGTCCATAAGGGAATACGCTAGAAGATGGAGTGAGGTAGCTGCACAAGTTAACCCTCCCATGTTGGAAAAAGAGATGATCAGTTTATTTTCCAACACCTTTAAAGCTCCGTACTTTGAATACTTGGTTAGAAGCTCTGCACAACATTTCACTGACCTGGTCATTATAGCTAAGAGGATTGAACAAGCCATTGGGTTAGGTAAGATTGCTAACCCGACTGAGAAGAACAATTTCACTAAAGGTGGTTGCCAAGACACTTATCGTTCCTATAGCTAATTGCTTCACACTGACTCCCAGAAATCAACTATTTTGAAGATAAAGCTATGGTGATAGTAGGTCGAGAATGGTCTACATGCGACTGCAACTAAGTGTTGAAAAGACGCCCTTGTCGAGGAGAATGAATGATTGAAAGATTTCAAAAATTCCAATGAATGATCACTAAATGTTTAGCCCCCTTTGTGTTATCATGCCAGTATTCATGTTGGCATAAGTTTTTTGTTGTTAAACTTCTTTTCCAAAGCTTCAATGAAATAATGAGTTTCTCATTCAATTGTGTTTGCGACCAATCATTATTCATTTTTTTTTACAGAGTTTTCTTATAAAGACTCACAAACACATCTTTGAAGCCTTGTGCGATCTCATAGAGGCAATTCATCTCTCTTACCAAAATCAGTTTCCCTATTGGAGTTTTGAAAAATTGATCTGGCATTTTGATTTCAAAAACTAATTTGATGTTTATTCAAAAATGATATTTTTAACATTCTACTTGTAGAATGACAAGTGAATCAAGCAATTCCATCATTGAGGTGACTAAATTATAAACCAAAAGAAAAGAGAAAAAAGAAAAAAGAAAAACTGAATAAACACCCTTACCCCATGACTCTCGAATCATGTGTTTTTAAATGTATGAATAATGGTATGTAGTACACTCGTTGCTCATGATCCAGGAAATGCTTCTTTGCAAAGACCAAACCATCACACTGGATGAGGTTAAAGTTTATTGATCTTAACTGCTTGTGCTTGAAATGAGGAAAGGCCATCTTTGTTATTCCTTTCACGTTCTGAAATAAGTACATCCCTTGCGATCCCTTTTTGAGCCTGAATAATTTTTCTTTCATGAAAAAAATCCCGATTAGGATCACACCCCACACTGGGGGGCAAGAGAAAATTTCAATGAGAAAAGTGAAAAAGCTACAAGAAAGCCAAAAAAAGGCATAAAAGCTCAAGAAACTCAAATGCTAGGGGGCATGCCCAAATCACTAGAAAAAGTGACATCCAAGATAAAGTGAGTAAGTCCTAGCAAAGCAAAGAAGAAGAGAAGAAGCAGCAAATCAAAGAAGAGCGGCAAAAGAAAATGTGAATGACATCAAGAGTCAAACTGTTGATAGTGATCCTTAGTCTTTAAAACCCTGAAACACTCTTTGAGCCTTATGAATCTTTTTCTTTCATAGCCAGAAACCACAGCCTACGTTACGTCCCTGTAGAAGTCCTTTCTAATCAAGCAAGCAAGCAACCTGGAACAATAAACAATGCTCTCAAAATGCAAATAATACTTTTTCATAAGATTCATGACATCAAGAATAAACTATTCATTATTATTCATGCTGATAAAAATGAATGATTCAAAAAGAGACAAATTTTTCTCATATAAAACCTCGAGCTTTTTCTCGAGCCCTTCACTTTGAAACAAAAGGTCATCTCATGACTGAAGATCTCATTGCCAAACACAAGAGCAAATAACCTCTTTTTCCAAGAAAGAAAATAGCCAAGGAGTTGTAAGATTTCAAAAGCAAATTGTTTTAGATTCACATCGAAATAATTTTTGTTTTCAAAATGCAAGATCAAGATTTCAAGATTCATTCAAGACCCATATTCCTTCACCAAAATGAACAAAAAGAGAAATGAGAAAATGGTCTTTTAAAACCATTATTTGTCTAAGTCGCTGGCAAAGTACACTTGGGGGCAATGACCAGTACAAGGGGGCAACATTGTATTTTCTCTTCTAGAAAAAGAGAGGAATATTTCCTACAACAAGACAAGGGGGCATTTTGGTTTACGAAAGACAATTTGATCCTTTCAGCAAGTGACACCGAATATTTTTATCGGTGAGACGAGGAGTAATGAATGATCATCTCAAAATATTTGACAAGTCAGAAAATCTTTAGCAAGCAAGTGGGTCACGATGGGCACCACAAATGCTAAGTTGTGCAAATAAATTTGGAAATAGACTTACATGGGCTAAC
Organism: Populus alba; assembly: GCF_005239225.2. Classification (NCBI taxonomy): domain Eukaryota; kingdom Viridiplantae; phylum Streptophyta; class Magnoliopsida; order Malpighiales; family Salicaceae; genus Populus; species Populus alba. The sequence continues at coordinate 21,222,204 of NC_133302.1, read as the reverse complement.
TTGAGTGGGCTAGAAGCCAAGCGACAAAAATGACCCAAATCAGAGGTACCAAGTCCTCATTAGTCAAGCAACAAGAAGACTAAGAAGAAATGGGGGCCTATATTTCGAAACAGGTAAAGATACATGCATATGCTCTAAAATTTGAGACATTGGACAATGAGTTTTTTTTTAATTTCATATGAGAAAATTCCAATGGAATCCATCAAGTGGAAGGCCAACTTGAAATGGCCAAAGATCGAAATTGCTATTGAATGTTTTTCATTTTTGAGAATTTTTCATCCCGGGCAGGCCGCCCATGAGAATTAGGCCATCTAGAAAAATCTCCGCGCTTTCCTTTTAGAGTGCCTTTGAGCACTCGTTTTCTTCTTGGAGCGCCTTTGAGCCCTCACTTTCTTCTTCAAGTGCCTTTGAGCACTCGCCTTCTCCTTCGAGTGCCTTTAAGCACTCGCCTTCCTTTTTCAGTGCCTCTGAGCCCTCGTTTTCCTCTTCGAGTGCCTTTGAGCACTCCCTTTCCTCTTCGAGCGCCTTTGAGCACTCGTTTGCCTCTTCGAGCGCCTTTGAGCACTCACTTCCCCTTCAAGTGCCTTTGAGCACCAGTGCCTCTGAGCACTCGCTTCCTCTTTAAGTGCCTTTGAGCACTAGTGCCTCTGAGCACTCACTTTTCCCTTCAAGTGCCTTTGAGCACCAGTGCCTGTGAGCACTCCCTTTCCCTTCAAGTGCCTTTGAGCACCAGTGCCTCTAAGCACTCCCTTTCCCTTCAAGTGCCTTTGAGCACCAGTGCCTCTGAGCACTCGCTTTTCCCTTTCAGGTGCCTTTGAGCACCAGTGCCTCTGAGCACTCCCTTTCCCTTCAAGTGCCTTTGAGCACCAGTGCCTCTAAGCACTCCCTTTCCCTTCAAGTGTCTTTGAGCACCAGTGCCTCTGAGCACTCGCTTTTCCCTTTCAGGTGCCTTTGAGCACCAGTGCCTCTGAGCACTCCCTTTCCCTTCAAGTGCCTTTGAGCACCAGTGCCTCTGAGCACTCGCTTTCCCTTTCAGGTGCCTCTGAGCACTCGTTTTTCCCTTCACGTGCCTTTGAGCACCAGTGCCTCTGAGCACTCGTTTCCCCTTCAAGTGCCTTTGAGCACCAGTGCCTCTGAGCACTCCCTTTCCCTTCAAGTGCCTTTGAGCACCAGTGCCTCTGAGCACTCCCTTTCCCTTCAAGTGCCTTTGAGCACCAGTGCCTCTGAGCACTCGCTTCCCCTTTAAGTGCCTTTGAGCACCAGTGCCTCTGAGCACTCACTTTTCCCTTCAACTGCCTTTGAGCACCAGTGCCTCTGAGCACTCGCTTCCCTTTGAAGTGCCTTTGAGCACCAGTGCCTCTGAGCACTCGCTTTCCCTTTCAAGTGCCTTTGAGCACCAGTGCCTCTGAGCACTCGCTTTTCCCTTCAAGTGCCTTTGAGCACTAGTGCCTCTAAGCACTCGCTTTCCTTTTGGAGCGCCTTTGAGCACTCGCCCTCTTCAAGTGCCTTTGAGCACCAGTGCCTCTGAGCACTCGTTTTCCTTTTCGAGTGCCTTTGAGCCCTCACATTCTTTTGAGTGCACCTTCGAGCCCTCATTTTTTTTTTTTTTTACTTTTACTTGGGTAGGTCACCCATCATAATGAGGCCATTTCTAAAAAAACAAAAAAAAAAAAGTGGGTCGTCTTCCAAATGACTTGTTTCTTGTTTTCTACTCTCTCTCTAAAGGTCGTGTGTCAATCTACTGTTTTCTAAGTTTTCAAGAAAAAAAAAAAGGGTTCTTTCTCTATCTACTTTTCTTTATAAATTTACTACACAAAAATAAAAGAAAATGAAATTTTCCAATATCTTTGCATAGTAAATATTTATAAGAGGGGGGCACCTGTCATAACCCAATTTTTGACCATTTTATTTTTATTATTATTATTTTATTTATTGAAAAGGATAAAAAAAATTTGATGAAAAAATAACAATGATGATGAAAAAACAAGTAAAATGAAATAAATGAAGCATGGATTAAATTTTGGGTTAAGGGCAATATGAATGGAAGTTTTGGGGTTTAATTAAACTTTGGAATTAATTTATTTAATCCAATTAAGGGTTTAATTGGAGAATTGATAAATTTTTAGACTTAATTAAGCTTGAAATTAATTTAATTCATCCAATCAAGGATTTAATTGGAGAATTAATAAGTTTTGAGACTTAATTAAGCTTGAAATTAATTTAATTAATCCAATTAAGGGTTTAATTGGAGAATTGATACGTTTTTGGACTTAATTAAGCTTGAAATTAATTTAATTAATCCAATCAGGGACTTAATTGAAGAAATATCAAAGTTTGAGGTTTAATTGGGGTCCAAATTGAGAAAATTAAAATCCAAGGACCAACTTGAAAATGGCGCAGAAATGTAAGGATCCAATTACATTTTAATCAGGGGTTTGATTGCAAATTAGAAGAATCGCAAGGACCAAATTCGCAACCAGCAAAACGGCACCGTTTTCTCTGCAACTGTTCACCATCTCTGCAACGGCTCTGCAATTAAAGGGAGAGGCGTTTCGTCCGTTGGCGCTGACGTTTCTTCATTGAAGGCGCCGGTTACGGGACATTTAGGAGGACAGCCGTTTCCACCACCAAGGCTGCCGCTGTCTCTATAAAAGCTAAGCGAAGGAGACCTCGCGAGGGGTTGGAGAGGATACAGAGAAAGAAAAACCCGAAAAAAAAAAACACAAGGAGATTAACCCAGAAACAGAGCAACTCACAGCACCCGACAACAACAAAAAACCCAGAAAAACAGAGCAATTAACCAAAAGAAAAACAGAGCAAACAAAACACAACCAGAAAAGAAAATACGGAGAAGAATAGAAACATCAACCCAGATTTCGTCCCTGCAAGAAACTAGTTTTCGTCAAAACAAATATACCCAGAAAAGGAGAGAAAGGCAGAGGATCACGGATCAACCCTGTTTTCGTCCCTGCAAGAAACTAATTGATCACCGAACCATTGGTTATTGACAGAAAGCAGTCGAACCAACACCGGTGTTGCAACCTTCCTCAGCATCGCCAGAAACAGAAAGCAGCCGAATCAAAGTAGCCACATCAGCGTTGCAGCCTTCTTCAATCGCCAGAAACAGGTGCGCCCGTTTCCATTTTTTTTGGTTCTTCGGTATTCAAATATTGTTTGAACAGTGCGAAGGTAATTTAATTACCTTTGCACTGTTGATGCACGCGTGAATTTGTTTCACGCGTGCATCTCTTTTTAGCCGGGTCACTGGCTTGGGCCAGTGACCCGGGTCGGGCTGGCTGGGTCCAGCCCAGCCCATGTGGGCTGAGCTGGGCCCAGCCCAAAAATAAAAAAATAGAAAAAATAGAATAAATAAATAAATAAAATGTGTATGCATAAATAAAAATAATGTAAATTTATTGGTTTATTCACTGACGCTAGAGTGAGGAATAAAAATACCGGTTTAAATTTATATTATTTTTATTCGTTGTATTTTTATTTTGTTTAGCTAGAAAAATAAAAAAGTGTGCATGCGTAAAAAATAAATTTATTTTTTATTTATTTATTCACTGGCGCTAGAGTATGGATTAAAATATATTGATCTAATTTTTGTCGTAGCTACGAATTTTTACCAACGCCAGAGTTGGAATTATTCGAGCTCGAATATTCACTGGCGCTAGAGTCAGGAATATTATAGACAAATCATCACAGCATAAATTAATAAATATTTAGCAATTTAAGACAAAACCAACAATGCAGTCTGCCTTAGGCAGAACGTTTAAGGGGTGATAATATCTTCCCTTTTACGTAACCAATCCCGAGTTATAGAATCTCTGTTGACCAGTTAGGGTTCCTAGTGACCATAATACTAGGTGGCGACTCCTTAAACAAGACATTTTTTTCCTAAAAGAACCGGATGCCAGAATCTGTTCTTTTTCCATAATTAATTCAAGAGAATTATTATTTTTTAGGGCCGCCGCGATGTCGGGTGCGACAATCTTGATAAATCTTATGCTATAATTCTTGAAGAATATCTGCTAGAATTATGCGTATCTTCTTTTCTTACTCTTTTAAACTTCCTAGCAAGGCAAAGGATTTTGGAACACAAAACAGAAAAGGAAAAGAAATGTGATTATGGTAGCACTTTTTTTTAATCTTTTTTTCTTTTCTATAAATAGAGAATATCGATACTTTGACACTCATATATATCTAAGTATCTCGTGTTAAGGTGTCTGATAAGGAAAATGCTTCAGAGAAGGAAGCTTCCGTTCAGGTAATCCCAAATCAAACTTTCTCATGATCTGTCGTGATCTTGATAAATCTTATGCTATAATTCTTGAAGAATATCTGCTAGAATTATGCATATCTCCTTTTCTTACTCTTTTAAACTTCCTAGCAAGGCAAAGGATTTTGCAACACAAAAAAGAAAAGGAAAAGAAATGTGATTATGTTAGCACTTTTTTTTTTAATCTTTTTTTTCTTTGACACTCGTATGTATTTTAGTATCTCGTGTTAAGGTTTCTGATAAGAAAAATGCTTCAGAGAAGGAAGCTTCAGTTCAGGAAATCCCAAATCAAGCTTCCTCATAATTTATCGTGATCTTGATAAATCTTATGCTATAATTCTTGAAGAATATCTGCTAGAATGATGCATATCTCCTTTTCGTACTCTTTTAAACTTCCTTGAAAGGCAAAGGATTTTGCAACACAAAAAAGAAAAGGAAAAGAAATGTGATTATGTTAGCAATTTTTTTTTAATCTTTTTTTTTATTTTCTATAAATAAATAATCTCGATACTTTGACACTCGTATATATCCAAGTATCTCGTGTTAAGGTTTTTGATAAGGAAAATGCTTCAGTGAAGGAAGCTTACGTTGAGGAAATCCCAAATCAAGTTTCCTCATGATCTCTCGTGATCTTGATAAATCTTATGCTATAACTCTTGAAGAATATCTGCTATAATTATGCATACCTCCTTTTCTTACTCTTTTACTGATGTGTTTAAATACAAACTGTTTCTGAGGGCCTGTTTGTTTCTGCGTTTCGAAAGCGCTTTTGAAAAACTTTTAAATTTTTTTATTTTTTTATTAGCTTCAAATTAATATGTTTTTAGTGTTTTCAAATCATTTTGATGTGATGATGTCAAAAATAATTTTTAAAATATCAAAAAAATCATTGACATGCATTTTAGCACGAAAAGCTATTTGAAAAGCAACCGCAACCATACTGCCAAACAGCTAATCAATTATGTTGTCCAGTACAGAATAATAAAAACTACATTCTTCCCTTCCGCAATTTTTCTCTCTTCCCACTACATCAATATTTGACGGATTTAAAAAGTAATTAAATCAAACACAACACACACAACACCCCATAGACATATACTAAACTAAAAGAACATTTTACTGTATATGTTATGCATACATTCATAAAACTCTATTTAGTGAAGTGAATGAAACTAAAAAATTCGATCACAATATTTTTTTTAAATTCTTTATTTTCTATTTGTGATTAGCAAATCATTCCAAAAAATTATTATATTTTAAAAAAAATTCAACAGAATTTTATTTGATAGCAAATCTAGTACTGATTGTTTTGGTTGTAATTAATGTTCCTAATTTTTAGCTAAAATTTTTGTTTCATTATTGAAAATTATGATTATTATTGTTGTTAATTTTTTTTATGAAAATTAATTATTAAAATAAAATTATGATGATCACTATGATATTAGTTAGCAATAACTATCTAATTAGAAAAATTAATTATTCCAGACAAAATAGGAATTTTATCAATATTTTGGGACCAAAAAGTGACTATATATATTATTAATTTTTTCAAAACTATTTTAAATTTGCATTTGAAAATGGTCACAAGTTTTTTAAATAATGAAATATCTATGCTAATGGAAATGGGTTACAAAGAAATCAGATTTTTTGTGAATAACAGCTCTAACTCTTTTTAACACTTTTTTTTAATAGCTATAACTTTTTAATTTCCTAACAACTCTTTTATTTTTTAACTATTATAATAATTTTTTAATTTTTTTAATTTAGTTTCTACCTATCTATTACATGTCAGTTGCCTAATACACCATCCACTCTTACAATCAAACGTAGCAAAAAAAAATAAAAATCATAGTATTATTTTTTTTGTGTTTGCAAGGGTTGCTAATCTTTTCTTTCTATCATTGTCATTGTTTTTGTGACCCTCTTCTTTAGAGGAAGAAGTTAGATTTTGGAGGATATCCTTGTGTTGAGAAAATATATTTAAGAACAATGTTTAATAGCCCCAAGTTATAGTTTGTTTATGATCATTGTATTTAATTTTACAACATATCCCCCGGTTCTTTTTCTCTCTCTTTATATACATCTCGCTATAATATATTTATTATAGTGATATAATAAATATTTTATATATAGGAGATGCAATGCTTTATTCATATGAATAAACCTCACTTGTGTACGTAATTGTTTTTTAAGGACAATAAAAAAAAATTAAAATTGTTTTATTCTTCATTCCCTTGTGTAAAACATAACTTCCTAGCAAGGTAAAGGATTTTGCATTACAAAAGTGAAGGAAAAGAGACGTGATTATTTTTGCACTTTTGTTTATTCTTTTATAAGAGAAAATATTGATACTTTGACTTTCTAGGAAGTTATGCTACTACATCAATATTTGCCAGACTTAAGAAGTTTATAAAACACACGAACACCCTAAAATAAAACAACACTTCAATGTATATAATAACATTTCATTGTACATAAAAATATTGTGTACATATTCATAAAAATGTTATTTAGTGGGAATTTATTAATATTCTTTCATCCTAGACGACCCATACTAAAAATATTATGAGGAGAAAATATTTATTAGAAATAAAATTCATACAAACTATTTAACTGTGATAAACTGAAATCTTTTATTTAGTAAGTATACTACTAAACATGTCTTTATTCTTGACCAGTTTATCTCTTATAATATCATAAATTGATACAATATTATTGAATTCTATGTAGGAAACATTATTAATTTTTATTGTTCTAAAGTTCATAGAGGATTGAATCTCAAATCTTTCAATTATAAAATGAATATTTTTTTACATGGTTCAAAACATATATAAGTGTTGTTTAATTATTATTATCTTTTAAGGTATTTAATTTCATTACACATTTCTCGTTAATTATTCATGGTTGTATTTCATGTATCATGTTTATCAATTTGGAGGGAATGCAAGTGTTGCTTTATCTCTACTAAGTATAGATCTTGAAAGAAATGTGAAGTGTTACAACTAGTATTTCATCAATAAACATGTGTTTCATATTAAAGGAATTTAAGCAGGTTAGAAAGATATAACAATAGGTTTATGTTAAGAGATCGACTTCTAATAAGTTTTAAGTTGACTACTATGAAAAGTTAGAAGAGATAATTGAATTGCAATATTATAGCGAGTATAATAAAGAAACAAAATATGATTGTGCTAAAGCATATCTTACTTCAAAATAATGTATCCCAGACTTATATCACAATGGTTTCCTCTCCATTTTTTTTTCCATATGTAATCGTCTATTATTTCCTAAGCATGTAATTTAACTTCTTAAGAAATCATCTATGATTTAAAAATATTAAATAACCATTTCAACTTAAAAATTTAAATTTATTTTTATACTTTGTTTTATATTTTTTGAACATATAAAAATTTAAATCATTAGGTGAAACTTCTAGAATCATTTTTATTCTATTCTCTCACAGAACTCAGACAGCTTCCTCTGCTTTATTTATTTATTTTTTCATATTGATGAATTGGTATAAATAGGCTTACAAGCCTAGCTAGTAAATGGAACTAGCCAAAATAGTTACTTCTATCAACAACCATTTTCAACAAACAAACAGTCATACAAGATGAATTCCGCTGATCAACAAATGAATAGCATCACTTACATGGAACCAAAATTGTACAAAGCTGCACAAGCAGGCAACATCAACCCATTTAAGGATCATCCAACTTCTCTCAGTGAGCTATTTACTCCACAAAAAAACACAATTCTTCATGTCTTAGAAAACCAACGTAGAGAATCAGAATCCACGGATTTTGCTGGCCAAATTATTGATATGTGTCCACAACTGCTATTGCAAGCCAATACTAAAGGCGAAACCCCACTACATTTTGCGGCAAGATATGGGCGTTCCAATGCAGTGAAAGTCCTCATTGACCGCGCAAAAAATCTAGCTATAGATCCTGAGAACGGGCCAGCAGAAGAAAAGAATATGTTGAGGATGACGAATGAAGAGAAAGATACAGCGTTGCATGTGGCAGCTCGAAATATCCAAGCCCAAGTGGTGGAAATATTGACAAAAGAGGACCCTGAGTTTTCATATTCCGCCAATGTTCATGGAGAAACTCCACTTTATATTGCTGCCAATATGAGGTTTGTGAACATTTTTTTTAGTCTCAAACAGAGTTTGATACCGATTCGATACTATATGTGACCAACATCTTCTTCTTGTTTTTTTTTTCTTTTAATATATACTAGATTAATCAAATTTTTACTAATCTATTTATCAATCTAGAATACTATAATTTTAAGATTATATAAATGTAATTGTTGATTAATTTTAATTTGTTCAGCTTTATAATGTTAAAGTAAATCTGTTTTTTAAATTATCATAAAAGATAATAGAAAAGCAATGCTTCTATAATAATAGGATTTTACCTGGTTATTTTTTTATGCTATGTATGTTCTTGAACTCGAGACATTAATTCAATATGAATAAGTTCACTTATCTCCCTAATTGTTTTTTAAGAACAATAAAAAATACCAAAATTTAATGGTTTTTAATTCTCTTTTATTGGACTTAAAATCTTGCTACATCAGTATTTATTGGACTTAAAATGTTAATAAAAATCACATATATCTAATTATGATTATATTGCTGCCAATGTAAGGTTTTCTGGGAAAAGACTTGAAGAAAATAGAAAAAAAGTGATCAAATACATCTTGAGTAATTGCAAGTCAGTGGAATATTGTGGTTCTCATGGCAGAACCGCACTACACGCGGCAGCCATGCATGGTGATCATGGTAAGATTTTATTCTGAACTGTAAATCTTTGAATTCATAAATTATTATCGGAAACCATAACTGTGATTGTTTAACTAAGCAAAATTCTATAGCGGTTTAATAGGAAACCATAACTACTAATGACCTCTCTTGACACGGTTGTTTGATTTTAATTTAGCAGTCGGCCAAACAATTCTATAGCGGATGGTTTAACTAAGCAAAATTCAGCAGTTTGTCATAGGATTAATAGAATATTCTTCTGTTTGCCATTTTATTGTGTACTTTGTCTTTATATTAATCTAATACCAAATTTAAGTGTTTCTAAATTTTATTCAATCTAAATTTGTTGACATTTCCATGTTATTATTTTAAATATGACCAAATAATAAGAAACAAAAAAAATATGATGCATAAACAATATTGAATAGCGACTATAAGAACAAAAGAACTTAGAAAGCAAGAAAGGGCATTAATTTATAATACAATTAAAGAGAGAAAAATGCCAAATTAAATATTAACTTATCACTAAATTAGTAGCGTAGATTACGCATTAACCATAATATTATTCATATATTACCTAATATGTACCATATTTTTTTTAATGGTTTATTGCAGAGACAGCAAGAAAGATATTAGAAAGAGACGCGAGATTGACGAGAAGAACCGACGATGACGGGTGTTCACCCCTTCACTACGCTGCCTTTTTCCCTAATTCATCTGATGGTGGGCCAACAGTAAGAGTACTACTAGAATATGATGTGTCCGCAGCCTACATTGTTGATTCAGAGAAGAGAACAGCCCTTCACTTGGCCGTCGCTGGAGGCAATCTGCCAGCAATGAAAGACATTATGAACACTTGTCCAGCTTGTTGTGAACTAGTGGATAGCAGAGGTTGGAATGCCCTTCACTATGCTGCCATAACTCTAAGAGAACATATCCATTTCTCTCGATTGATTCCTTACTTTGACGAACTTAAATACGAGAAGGATAACGATGGAAACACACCATTTCATCTATTTGCTGCTTTCGGCAATTTGAGGAGTGATGGGAGACATGCGTACAAGGAGATGTGTGGGCTTAACAAGCAAAACCTCAGCGTTGATGACATCCTGGAAGGACATTTTCCTGAAAAAAAGGTAATTCCCTCGATTTGATTTTTTAACGAGTCGCACTCGTACGCGCGAAAGAGTCTTTGCATTTGAAAAAATTACCAAAACAAAATTAAATTTAAATTGTCAGAGGAATGATGTAAGATTATTTTCATAAATATCAAAGGATGCATCAAGAGAATTTATAATATTCATTCAATCTTGTTAAAAAACAAAAAAAAAATTCAACTTTAACAATAAATCCGTATGCACCTTTAATAAAGCAATTGGTTTGTCTCCCTTTTTTAAAAAAATAAAAATAAAAATAGAATAGAATCCTTTTGGCAATATAATAAAATTATACCTTCAGCTCCATCAATTTTTAATTGATTACACTATTAGCTTTGTTCTCTAAACTTATGTCGGTTTGTTTCAGGGTATGTTTGATATTGTAATATAAAATGTTTTTTTATAAATGTTTTTTATTAAAAAATATATTAAAATGAAGTTTTTTATTTTTAATATTAATGCATCAAAATTATTAAAAAATATTAAAAAAGATAATTTGATGTTTTTCTGAGCAATATATATTGTTGCTAGTTAAAAGAAACAAAATTACTTGATTTCAAACTCGCTGGTTATGATAGCAAACAAAGGTTGAGAGTCTACAGATGATAAAGGAAAAGAAAGATTCGTTTAATTTCATTGCCGAAACTTGTTGCAGAAAGTGTTTTTGGAATCATTGAAAGATGTACGGAGTGGACCGCTTCAACGGCCCATAGCTATGATGAAAAAAGAGGACCTCTCTATCTCTAGTACTGAGATTGGAATGGAGACTCGTGTACTTGTAGCGGCACTCGTAGCAACAGTAACATTTGCAGCTGGTTTCACGGTCCCTGGCGGTTACAAGAACGAACAAGGCACTGCAGTTCTTGTTAAAAATGCTGCTTTTGCAGTCTTTGTTATATCAGATACAACAGCAATGGTTCTCTCAATTTCTGCTCTCTACATATACTTTTATTGGGCAGTGATTGGAAAAAGAGGTCAAGTGGAACAGAATATAAAAGAAAACTTCTCTGTCTGGACATCTGCTTTAACCGCATATGCCATCCTAGCTATGCTCATCGCATTCATCACAGGAAGTTATGCAGTGCTAGCTCCATCATTATGGCTTGCAATCACGACTTGTTTCATTGGTGTAGCCTACGTTTTCTTTGCGTCCACGGCATACCTAGTTGACGTACGCACCTTTATAAAATATTGGAAATATTGAAGAAGATTGATTATCATTTAGCTCGTGTTATAAACTATCTTCTCGTCATCTTCTTGATGGCATCAGCTGTAACGTTGGTTTTATTTATCAAGTTATTTTACCTTGCTTTTCACAAGTACAATGATCGAAAAATTCAATTTTGGCACTTGGGAAGTGGTACTGTGGAATAGTCTTGATAAATTCAAAGGAGATAATACTGGAATTTTTTTATTATAGCTTTTCTTTAACCTGAGCTTACATGTAAATGGAAAATTGAAATAACAATGAAGAAACTATTTTAGAGAAATTGAAAAAGAACGATGCTGAATTGATAAATCCTAATCTAGATTTCTGAGCAGTTTCGAGGTAGTTCGGGCCTCCTGGGCGAATGAGATTTACTTCAAAGTAATTTCCTGTCTCTAGCTGCGCCTCTCTTCCCCCTTTTATAGTGACCTTCGCTTAATTGAATATTCAAGAATCACAGATAGATTTGACCGCTATTTTATGGATCAGTGTTGTATTTGAATTCTGTTTCTTCTCCCAAACGGCATCGTATTTGGATTCCTTCTAACTCAGGAGCCTTCTCCCAAACGATGTCGTATGCCTTTATACTTACTCCCTTGCCAGCTGTCCATCACAGACGAGTCTTCATCTCAGCCCTCCACGTAAGTACTTCTTCCCTTAATCATGACCATACACTTGCTAACTTTAATTCTTTGCTACAGACGAGTCTTCTTCAATACGTCTCTTTCATTTCTACCCCGACCTCACTTGATCGTGCTCTTTGGACGCTGCCGGACTGTTACAACTCCTTCCCCCTTAGAAAACCTTGCCCTCAAGGTGAGGGTAAGACTTCTTTAACCATTCTTCCTCGACCCAAACGGCATCTTCCTTGGGTTGTCCTTCCCATCTCAGCAGCACTTCTTCCATTTTCCTCCTCTGTGAGATTTGGCTCCTTCGGTCGAGAACCTCTGCTGGTTCTGGCTGAGGGTTCCTCTTGGTTTCGGGAGTGGGTAGCTTCGGTTTAGGGATGGTTCCTTTCCCCACCCATTTCACAGCATGTGGATGCGGGCCTCCTTGGGGAGATCTAACTGGTAAGCTACCTCTCCCATCTTCTTTATAATTTTGAATGGCCCGAAATATTTATATGCTAACTTCCCGTTTTTATGTTTTGGCATGCTGGTCTGTCTGAATGGCTGGAGCCGGAGGTAAACCCATTCCCCCTCTCTGAACTGGGTCTCTGAATTGTGGAGTCATTTTCAAAGTCTTAAATTATAATAAAAGTGTTTTATAATTTATTAAAGAAATCTTGAACAAGTCCCGTGTTTTAAGGGCATTGATTTTTAGGAGTAAATGTGAATTGTGGAGTCATTTTCAAAGTCTTAACTTATAATAAGCTGGCGTGGACTAGATCTGCCTAGTCATTTTGTATTCTCATTTATAGAATATAATTTAATTTGGAGTCATTCTCAAGGATTTTAAGAATCCTTTAATTTAATAATTTAATTTGGAGTTATTTTTAATCTCTTTTCTTGTGGAATCTAACTGGAGCCATTTTTTTCTTAATCTCGTAAAACAACATGTAATTTAGTCATTTTTTAAGCAAGTTGAGAATTCTTTAATTGTTCCTATTAAGTGGTTGTCAATTTTAATCTCTTAAATTATACAAAAGGAATGTTAGTTAGTTGGCGAGATCTATCTATAGCATGGTTGTCAATTCTGTTCACGTTAGTGTTTTGTTTTTTTCGATTGTATCAGTATATTTTAGTTTTGGAGTATTTTGATGTTTTTTTCAGAATTATATAAAAAAATTATAGATTTTTTTAAAAAAAACTATTTAGCCGGAATAGAACTAATTAAAACATTTCGGTCAAAATCTTAATAATAACTCGAGATTCTGAATGAGATTAATTTTTTTTTCTATTTATTTTTATTGTTAGCAAAAGATATTCGGTTCAAGGCTTGACTAATCCGGAAGGGACAAGCCCTCAGGAAGGAGTTTCCTGCAAATGCACCACAGTTAATTCATGGGTTTTTGCTCAAGTTAACCCCATGGAATTATTTACACCTGGCAAGAGTCGAACCTGAAATCATGGACCAGAACACACTGTCAAATCCTAGCTCTTCTGTGCTTGGCCAACTCTATGGAGTTATTATTAATTATTTTAAGTAAACATTTCCTTGATATTTCAAATTACCCTTTAATATACACTAGCAGCATAGTTGGAGTTTTTCAGAACCTAATTTTTATTTAAGTATGCGATAATAAAAATAGTCATTCCTATATAAGATAATGAATAAAAATACACAGAAGAAATATATTCTTTCATCAAAATTATTTTTCTCATTCATGTAATGTATTTATTTTTTACAATGAAATGATTTTTAACTGCTTATTTCATTGAATAAATTGAATAAAAAGTAATAGCAAATTTTTAATAAATTTCTTTGACATAGTTGGGTTTTCGAAGTCTTTTCTTTGACATTTCTTGAAGGTGGACGCTAGCTCTTTCCTCATGTTTTCTTGTATCGAGAGTAGCTAGAGCCAGAATTGAAGGCAATTTATAAACAAAAACTTCTCACCGTCCAGCAGCCAAACATTGCACAACTTTTCCAGAGTTATTGTCAGTTTGATCCCTCTTTTTCTCACTTTGGCAATTTAGATTACAATGTTTCATTTTTTGTTCAACTCTGTCATGTGAGAAAGCTATTGGATCCACTCACATGAAGGGGATGTTTGGCACGAAGAAACCTCGATGTCTTTATTGCAATATGAATGCCGAAAATGTGATGTTTATATATATATATATATATATATATATATATATATATATATATATGGTTAAAAATGAGAATTCTCAGTGACATGTATTTATTATGTTTTGTGTATCATTGAGAATTCACGAATCACGAGGAATGCAGATAAGTTTATCATTTTATCCTTAATATTTAAAGTATTTAATTTAAAAATAATATATTTATATTTCATGTTTAAAACTAATAAATTGAAACGAATTAAGAAATAAATTTAAGTTTATAAGATTATGTTTATTGACTAAAGTATTAAACATAAAAATATTTGACACGTCTCAAATGCCTTTTCTCAAAAAATCTCAAATATCCTGATCATCCCAAACACCCTTAAAATGCCATGCAGCTAATTTTACTGTACATGGCTATATTGTGATAACTATGGTAAGACATCTTTCTTCTAAAAAGAATATTTTAGGAAATCCTTCAGCTAAAAAAATCGAGAATCTTCAAATTAATGTAGGTGTCACTGATACCGTAATTATTTAATGCTTAGATTTTGGGTTTGATTGAAATTATTGGCGTGTAGCATCTGAATAAGAATTTCCAAGACAATATTGATACAATTTAAGAATTTTTTTATAGATCTATAAAAAATTGGTATTTGCCATGGCATTAACATTGGAGTTTTATTTGATAGAAAATTTAAAATTGATTGTTTCACTAGTACATTGGAGTTTTATTTGATAGAAAATTTAAAATTGATTATTTCACTAGTAAATCTAATCCTGTAAATCCTTGTAAATGATCCTAAATACTAAAAAGAAGCTCAAACCAATAAGATAAATGCTGATGGCAAGCCCCAAGAAAGATTTTAGAACTATGTATATGCTCGTGATTAACGCGATAATCATTGTCTCCATGCCAATCATGATAAATAACATGGCATTTGAGATAACAAATATTATAAAAACATCTTTTTTAGACCTGACCTCGAGCATATGCAATACACGAAGGTTGCCAGCCAAATTTAAATTTTAGACTTGGATCCAATGCAAGAACTAAAGGGACTGTTTTGTGCGGAAAAGAAAAATTAAAGGAACGGTTGGTATGCATCGTTGTCATAAATAATGAGTATCAATTTTTGGTGCACATTTTTCTGCCACTTTGAATTTAAGAATATAGTTGGCTGAATTGCCTCTGAATTTATAGATCATCCAATTTTATCTTGTCTCGTAGCCTTTGTCACATGTTCACACGGTGGAAAGTATGAATGCACTTGGACGAAAATGACAGCAAAGACAAAGAACACAGGTCTGGTCCTTTTCTTTTTCCTTTCACTGCTGTCCCGTTCCCTCTGCATTTTTGTCCACAGAGCTCAAGTTTAACGTGTCATCCGCGGAAAAGAAGACTTTCGGGTAGAATTTGAGTTTTTTTTTTTTAAAAAAATATTTTTAATATTTTTATAAAAAACATTATATTAATGTATTTAAAAAATATATTTAAATGCTCACGAAATACTTTCTGTCCCGTCCCGTCCCCTATGCAGTATTGTCCATTGAGCCCAAGTTTAATTCTGATGCAATCCTGTCTCAGTTTGTTTGAGGGAGGTCTATACTTTTAAGTGGTAGTATAAATCATGGTTTCCACACTTGATTGAGTAAAGCAGATTGATTTAGAGTTTAATCGGATTTTAATTCGAAATTAAATTAGTTAAGGAGATGATCGTTTAACTTTTTTAAAAAATATTTAAACTAAAAAATCAAATCTTGATAGCTTCTGTTTTAAATAAAAATGCTTTGTCAACACCCTATATTAACACATTTGATAGAAACTGTTTTTAATATTATATAATTTGACCACTACTGTATAATATAATCAAAGACTAAGGTGAAATTCTTACCAGTTGTTGTAACCCAATTTTAACCAATTGACTTTTTAATTTAATTTTATAGGGTTTAAAATGTAAAATTAAAAATATCAAAGATTTATTTTGATGAAAAATATAATTTGTCAACTTCCATTAAACAAGCTAACTAGCAGGCACAAAACAGCCAATGAAGGATGTTGTTAGAGATGTGGTCTGAATCGTGATTTTTTTTTTTAAAAAAAAAAATTAATTAAAAATAATTTTTTAAATATTTTTAGATCATTTTGATGGTTGATGTTAAAAATAATTTTTAAAAATAAAGAAAATTATTTTGATATATTTTTAAATAAATCACTTTAAACTTTCACCGCTACCGTAATCTCAATCACACCATAAAAATGAAACTTGGCATATCCCACTTTTCGTAGTAGTTTTCTTACAATATTTTGAGATTATGGTAAAGTGTTTTTTAAAATATTTTTTTATTTAAAAATATATTATGATAATTTTTTTGTAAGAATTTATTTTTAATATTAATATATTAAAACAATTTAAAATTATAAAAAAGTAAATTCATTTAAAAAAAATACAATAATACTTTCTAAACACAAAAAACAAATACTTTACAAGTACAAACTTGATTAATAAACAAACCATCCAAGCAAATTGTACTTGGAAAATAAATTTATCTGTCCCAACTAGTAGTTGTGTCTATATCCTTGTAAATGATCCTAAGACTAAATACAAAAGGAAGAAGAAGATCAAACCAATGAGACAACTAATGTTGAAAACAAGCCCCACTGAAGATACTAGAACTGCGTATGTGCGAATGCGATAATCATTGTCCCATGCCAATTATGGTTAACAACGTTGCAACCGCAAATAATCTTAGAGTGGTTTTCAAATTCATTTCTTCACCCTTATTCATTTCCAAATCTTGAATCAACATAGTCAAAAAATGAATAATTAGAGACAACACAAATAAAGAGCATCATTGACATTGCATCTAATATGACAAATGCTATAAAAATAGCTTTTTTTAGCTAGAATTGCAATGCCTCCGTCACTCTTGTAACTGCCAGGTAGGATGAATGGTACTACAAATGTTACTGTTGCTATCAATGCCGTAACTACTAGATGAGACTCTCTTGCTTTACTTAAAGCATCCTCTTCCTCTTTGTTTTCCTCCTTCTCTATTCTCAAAACAAAGCGCCCGACCAAATGGTCCCCTGCCAACATCATCAAAGGATTCTAGGATCGTTTTCTACAAAATATTTAGGGTAAAATATCATAAATATTCATTATCTTTTTCTATTTAATTATCAGATTATTTAAATTTTAATTAATTGTATTTTTTTCATTCGATTGTACGGCTTTTTTTATTGAATAATATGTTTTTATAAAGTAGTTACATGTGATTGATATGCATAATTTGTTATCGTAGATGAAAAACTTAACAAAATCAATAAAATAACTTGAATTCAAATAAAAAAGATTATTAAGTTATTTAGATGAATTCATTTTTATGTTTGGTATTGCAGTACGAATGGTTTTTAAAAAGAAAACCTTTCTTGAAAATTAAATTAATTTTTTCTTTGACTGGAAAATATTTTTTATTGACCAACTTTTTAAATAGCAAACAAATACAGTAAAGTTTGAAAATTAATTTTTTAAAAAATAATTAAAATAATATATCAGCATGTTAAAATGATTTAAAAACATTAAATATAATTTAATTTCAAACTTTAAAAAAATTTGAAATTTAAAAAAACATGCTTCACACATCTTAAGACTTGAAGATAAGAAGATTATGGTCCAGCTCTAACCATAAGAAAAACGAGTGAAGACAGAAAAGATGCAAGTGGAGCAGAGATATTTAAATTGTTTGTGAAACTTCTAGAATCATTTTTATTCTAATCTCTCACAGAACTCAGACAGCTTCCTCTGCTTTATTTATTTATTTATTCATATTGATGAATTGGTATAAATAGGCTTACAAGCCTAGCTAGTAAATGGAAATAGCCAAAATAGTTACTTCTATCAACAACCATTTTCAACAAACAAACAGTCATACAAGATGAATTCCTCTGATCAACAAATGAATAGCATCTCTTACATGGAAACAAAATTGTACGAAGCTGCAGAAGCAGGCAACATCAACCCATTTAAGGATCGTCCTCCAACTTCTCTCATTGAGCTATTGACTCCACAAAAAAACACAATTCTTCATGTTTACTTCGAAAACCAACGTAGAGGATGGAAATGCACTGATTTTGTTGGCCAAATTATTGATATGTGTCCACAACTGCTATTGCAAGCCAATACTAAAGGCGAAACCCCACTCCATTTTGCGGCAAGATATGGGCGTTCCAATGCAGTGGAAGTCCTCATTGACCGCGCAGAAGCTCGACCTGCTGATCCAGAGAGCAGAGTAACAGAAGCAAAAAAGATGTTGAGGATGACCAATGAAGAGCAAGATACAGCGTTGCATGTGGCAGCTCGAAATATCCAAGCCCAAGTGGTGAAAATATTGACAAAAGAGGACCGTGAGTTTTCATATTCCGCCAATGTTCATGGAGAAACTCCACTTTATATTGCTGCCAATATGAGGTTTGTGAACATTTTTTTTAGTCTCAAACAGAGTTTGATACCGATTCGATACTATATGTGACCAACATCTTTTTTTTTCTTTTAATATATGCTAGATTAATCAATTTTTTACTAATCTATTTATCAAACTAGAATACTATCGTTTTAAGATTATATAAATGTAATTGTTGCATGATTAATTTTAATTTGTTCAGCTTTATAATGTTTAAGTAAATCTGTTTTTAAAATTATCATAAGAGATATTAGAAAAGCAATGCTTCTATAATAATAGGATTTTACCTGGTTATTTTTTTATGCTATGTATGTTCTTGAACTCGAGACATATTAATTCAATATGAATAAGTTCACTTATCTCCCTAATTGTTTTTTAAGAACAATAAAAAATAGCAAAATTTAATGGTTTTTAATTCTGTTTTATTGGACTTAAAATCTTGCTACATAAGTATTTATTGGACTTAAAATGTTAATAAAAATCACATATATCTAATTATGATTATATTGCTGCCAATGTAAGGTTTAATTGGATGTTTAAAAGACATGAAGAAAATAGAAAAAAAGTGATCGACGAAATCTTGAGTAATTGCAAGTCAGTGGAATATTGTGGTTCTCATGGCAGAACCGCACTACACGCGGCAGCCATGCATGGTGATCATGGTAAGATTTTATTCTGAACTGTAAATCCTTGAATTCATAAATTATTATCGGAAACCATAACTGTGAGAAGTGTGTTCTTATCTTAAATTATTTCTTATCTGTTTGCCATTTTATTGTACTCATTTATTTTATGTTTCTTAAAAAAAATCTTATTTTAACCTTTAGGATATTGTTCTTTTCATTTATTGTTCATTTGTCAAATTCTTCGTTTACTCTATCACATTTAATATTTGATATATATAGAAGTTAATAAAGGGGTAAAAAAACAAAAATATTCATTTTATGTTTGTTAAATTAAAGGTTAAATTGTATTTATTACTTACATAATTCTTTGGAAGATATATACAAGGTAAAGAAAATACATATTAAGAAGACAATGAATTTCCTAGTCTATTTAATTAAGGACTTATTTGCATGATTATATATAAGATTTTAGGACCAAATTGTTCTTATATACGTTTGTATGTAAGGAATCTATATGACATGTATGTGTGGGCGAATCATTTCCATATTATTATTGAACATAAAAAAACGTAGAAAGATATTAAAAAAATGATGCATAAACAATATTGAATAGCGACTATAAGAACCCAAGAACGTAGAAAGCAAGAAAGGGCATTTATAATACAATTAAAGAGAGAAAAATGCCAAATTAAATATTAACTTATCACTAAATTAGTAGCGTAGATTACGCATTAACCATAATATTATTCATATATTACCTAATATGTACCATATTTTTTTTAATGGTTTATTGCAGAGACAGCAAGAAAGATATTAAAAAGCGACGCGAGTTTGACGAGAAGAACCGACGATGACGGGTGGTCACCACTTCACTACGCTGCCTTTTTCCCTACTTTATTGCCAGGTTCTCTAACAGTAAAAGTATTACTAGAACATGATGTGTCCGCAGCCTACATTGTTGATTCAGAGAAGAGAACAGCCCTTCACTTGGCCGTCGTTCGAGGCAATGTGGCAGCAGTGGGAGCGATTATGAACACTTGTCCAGCTTGTTGTGAACTAGTGGATAGCGGAGGTCGGAATGTCCTTCACTATGCTGCCTTAACTCTAAAAGGAGCACTTACATCTATGTCTTTCCCTCGATTGATTCCTAAATTTGACAAACTTATATACGAGAAGGATAACAATGGAAACACACCATTGCATCTATTTGCTGCTTTCGGCAGTTATCCCCAGAAGTTTCTGAGTAGTGATTGTAGACATGTGTACAAGAAGATGTGTGGCCTTAACAAGCAAAACCTCAGCATTGATGACATCTTGGAACGAAATTTTCCTGAAGAAAAGGTAATTCCCTCTATTTGATTTTTTAACGAGTCGCACTCGTACACGCGAAAAAGTCTTTGCATTTGAAAAAGCTCGCTAACTTACCAAAAAAAATTAAATTTAAATTGTCAGAGGAATGATGTAAGATTATTTTCATAACTATCAAAGGACGCATCAAGAGAATTTATAATATTCATTCAATCTTGTTAAAGAAAAAAAAACTTCAACTCTAACAATAAATACGTATGCACCTTTAATAAATCACATCAATCAAACATAAATTCACTTCGTTATTCTCTTTTTTTAAAAAAAATAAAATAAAAATAGAATAGAAATCCTTTTGTCAATATAACAAAATTATACCTTCAACATCAACACTTATAATTGATTAACACTATTTGCTTTGTCCCTAGACTGATGTTGGTTTCTTTATTTGTTTGTTTTAAGATGTGTTTGATATTATGGTATAAAATATTTTTAAAAATTATTTTTGTTTTGAAAATATATTAAAATAATTTTTTAATTTTTAACATTAAAAAAAATACTAAAAAGTTTCATTTGATTTTTTTTTCCAGCGAGACACTTTTTAAATCATACCTAAAAACAGTTTTAAAATTAAAAAACAAACAGCCCTCTCGTAGCAACAAAAGCATTATATATTGTTGCTAGCTAAAAGAAACAAAATTACTTGATTTCAAACTCGCTGGTTATGATATCAAACAAAGGTTGAGAGTCTACAGATGATAAAGGAAAAGAAAGATTCGTTTAATTTCATTGCCGAAACTTGTTGCAGAAAGAGATTTTGGAATCATTGAAAGATGTACGGAGTGGACTGCTTCAACGGCCCATAGCTATGCTGACACTAGACGACTTCTTTATTACCGACAGTGGAATGGACGCTCTTATAGTTGTAGCGGCACTCGTAGCAACAGTAACATTTGCAGCTGCTTTCACGATGCCTGGCGGTTACAAGAACGAAAAAGGCACTCCAGTTCTTCTTAAAAATACTGCTTTTGCAGTCTTTGTTATATCAGATGCAGTAGCAATGGTTCTCTCAACTTCTGCTCTCTTCATGCACTTTTCTAGGGCACTGCTTGGAAAAAGAGGTCAAGTGGAAGACGATATAAAAGAAACCTTCTCTTATAGGACATCTACTTTAACCATATGTGCCATCCCAGCAATGGTCATCGCATTCATCACAGGAAGTTATGCAGTGCTAGCTCCATCATTATGGCTTGCAATCACGACTTGTTTCATTGGTGTAGCCTTCTTCTTCTTTGCGTGCCAGGCATTCATAGTTCAATTCCGCACCCTCATAAAATACTGAAAATAAACACTTCACAGCAGACTTTAAAAGAGTCTGATATTGAAGAAGATTGATTCTCATTTAGCTCGTGTTATAAACTATCTTCTCGTCATCTTCTTGATGGCATCAACTGTAACGTTGGCTTTATTTATCAATATATTTCACCTTGCTTTTCACGAGTACAATGATCGAAAAATTCAATTTTGGCACTTGGGAAATGCTAACATCTTCAATATAGAGATCATAGAATGACGGCTCACAAGTTCACCATTAATTCTAGATGAATAGTAACTGAGCCATAATTTTCGAAGGACTTGAATTTCTAATATATTAGAATTTCCATTAATTGCTGAATGGTCATTTGGACTTCAATTTCTACACATTGCAACTTCATTCACAAGAACGACAAAAAAGCACATAAACATTTTGAGAAATTAATAAATGATGTAATGCTATTATTTAACTCCGATCTGGTGGGTTATGAAGGAGATGAAGCTGATGACAACACACAATGTTGAGTTTTTCAGACCCTAATTCCACTTACAAGGTGTAAAAAATGTAGTTAAAACTCAATTTGAATAACAAAGATAAAAAAAAAAAATCAAATTATTTTTATGTTTATTAAAATTAGACAAGAAATGAGTAAAAACAAATTAGAAAACTTGATTCAATCAAAAATTAAAATTAACTTATAATCAAGTCAACCCGAGATAAAACACAATTAAAAAAATTTTAATTTTTTTTTGATAACAAGATTGGTTTAATTTATTTTTATTTTATATCAATTTAAATTGACCATCTTGTCTCATGACTAGGCTAGACCTAGATTAGATTTTAAAACAATTATAATAATTATTTTTATTCATGTATTAATTAAATTAATCCTAGTTAATCTTCCTAACACATCTCGCCTTAGGTCATCACTTATATTAAGTTTTAAGCTATGAAAATAATTATTTTTATTTTTATATTAACCCAAATTAATGATTAACATATGATTTATGACTCAAACTTTGCCTTGAGTGAATTATTATTTAAATTTAAAAATTATGATAATAATTATTTTTAATTTTTATTAACACAGATAACCTAAGTTTTTTTTTTTTTAGAAAATTTAACGATGTTGTTCTACTCCTTTTAATAAACAAATATTTCTTCACTGGAATGGCCTTGATAGAACAAAAAATAAATACTCCAAAAAACTTCACAAAAAGATTATACCGTCCAATCCATTTTTACAGCATATCAAACACTACATAAATTTCAAAATCAAATTACCTCAGTTAAATCCATTAATATCATCGTAATGTAGCTTCCACCAAGTAGGTTCTCCCTGATAAACAGGGACATGGCTCCACTACACCTTCAACAAATTGGATTATATCATCATAGGCAATCTTACATTACAATTTTGCTCAAACCAAAAATTACCATAGCCAACTCTCAAAAACCTTAAACCTCCTACATATTACTTAACATTAAAAATAGATATACAAGGAATTCATGAATGGATGCAATGTAATAAGCTATTCAAACTATTTTGTATCTATAAATTAAATGGATCAGAGTTATAACAGCTCTATCAATCAAGAATTTTCAGTAGCAGAACTGGCATTAAAGCTGTCT
Organism: Populus alba; assembly: GCF_005239225.2. Classification (NCBI taxonomy): domain Eukaryota; kingdom Viridiplantae; phylum Streptophyta; class Magnoliopsida; order Malpighiales; family Salicaceae; genus Populus; species Populus alba. The sequence continues at coordinate 21,198,710 of NC_133302.1, read as the reverse complement.
ATTAATCATCATTGCCAAAAATTTATGGAAAAAAGCATAACTTTAATCACAGAGCAAACAGAACCTAAGATCGATCAATAAAACGAAAACTTGATGAATCCAATCAAAACTTGATTTATCTCTTTGCTTCATTGATTTCTCTCAGAATAGCGATAAATCCAATCTAATAATCGCCAACAAATTCAATAACATAAAACAATCAAAACTTGATGAATTTGGAGGGATTTTTTTGAGGCAAAACCATTGACACAAAGGGCATAAGCCCCACGTGAACACCACCAAAAAAGACTCAATCCTTGCCCCAGTGACTAGCTTAATTTCCACCATAGTTCTCAAAAAAACAAGCTAGGGGTACAGAGAGGCAGCAAAAAAACACATACCCAGATGAAAAAAATGAGAAATTTTTAAAAAATGAGAGATGTAGTCGTTGATTTGACACAGATAAGCCATGGAAAAAGGTACAAGAGGCTAAACTGCAACACTGAACGGCAGGATTTTTTAGCACGAGCATTGGAGCTTTCTACTTCAGTGAATGGTAACAAGTGATGCCTAGGAGGCATTATTCATAGAGAATTTTGTTAAAAGAAAAGGTTTTGAAAGGATTTGCGATGAAAACAGGGTTTTTGGAGACGTGGAGCCTGCTAATGGAGAGAAACAGAGTTGTCAATAAGTTATATAGAGGCTGTAAAGAGCTATAAAACCCTAGTTTTGTTATCTGAGGAGGTATTTTGTGTTTTTTGGGTTACGAGGCTGCGCTTGTTTTTCACATGTTTTTGTATTTACAATAAAACAAATATAATAAGATATTATATTTGATAGTATGATTTCATTAAAAAAATTAAATTTGAAAAAAGTTTGTGTATAGTTTTTACATGTTTTTTTAATTTAGTTTTGTAAAATTTTATTTATTTTTACATTTCAAGAGCTTTTTAAAAAAATTAAATTTTCTTTTATTATTTTTACTTCAAATTGATATATTTTATGATGTTTTTAAATCATTTTAATGTGCTCTAATTTGTTTCGGGAGTTCAAGGTATTGATATTTAAAGTTTATTTTTTATTTTTTATCTTTAATTACTGGATAATTTTAACGAACATAAATTTCAATTTTTTTGATCTAAAAAATCAATAACAAAATAATCCTTCTTTTTCATTCTTCCAAAAATAGGTTTATTAGGTTTAGGGCTGGATTTGGGGTCATCCATTTCAAAACCAAAATATCATGAAAAATAAAATAAATTATTATATATTTTATCTATGTTGAAAAAATATTTTAGCTCTTTTTTTTAATTTTTTGATATAATTATTTTGGTTTTAGTGGTTATTGTTAAGATTTCTAAATTTGGTAAAATATTTTTTGGACTAGATTTTATATATTATAACTAAATTTATTTTCAATTAGATTTTAAATAAATCATTTATATCGAAATCGATGTATATCATAAAAAAATAATATAAAGAATCATTGATATTTTTAAATTTTTTATATAGTTTATTGCCTCTGTTTCTTTAAATAATTTGTTTTTTATTATCGTTGACACCTTTCTTTTCTTATTTTACTATTGTTATTCCGGCTACAGTTACTAACAATAACATTAAGAATTAAGGGAAAATCACGTACTTGCACTGTTAATGTAAATAACACAAGCAGGTCCTTTTTTTTTTCTTTTTTAATTTAAATTTCATTACTCAATAATAATTATTCTTTATAATTTATTTTGGTTTGTTTTTTTATAAGGTTATTATATTTTCAAACAAATAAATTGTTATTTGATTGGTTCTTAATTTTATAACCATTTAATTTTATTATCATAAAATTAAGTAAAATTTAGTTTCAAAAAACAAAATTATTAAATTTAGTGAAGTTTATAACTCGGGTTGCGGATTTAGTGGGTTAAGCCGCAACACTTAAAATATTGTTGTCTCAATATTAAAAAAAAATATCATATTGAATTTTTTTTTTAAACCAATCCATATTTTTACCGGTTATTTCATAGTCTTTAGATTCATCAAATAGATTAGGTCACATTGAGGCAAAAAAAGTATAAATAACAAAGTTATTATACTTTGAGGAGTCCATAACTTGGATAGCGAGTTTTAAGGGTTAAACTAAAAAGCTCGGGTCGGTTTAATATGTTATATTTTAATATTTAAAAAATAAAAATTATTTTAAATATTTTTTAAAATTAAATTATATTTTTTACCGGTTATCTAAATTACTTTTCAAATCGACAACTTTTAACTAAATTATGACTTGATCCATCCTTTATAGAAGTACACAGACATCTTAGGATTCCTCCTAAGTTTAGTCAAAAAAAAAAAAAAATTCAAATTAAGAATAAATTGTATTCCATTGTCCGCAGGAGTATAAATTACGAACGACTAAATAAAAAAAAAAAATCTCATTTTTCTTGTTTTATTTTATATCCTTGGTTTTAAAATACTTTGAAATCCAATTCAAGGAACAAAAGAAAATAAATGAAAAGATACATTCATCTAGGTGCTTGCAACAACTTGTCCGAATAAATTAATGAAATAAAAATTCTTCAAAAAGAAAGAGAAAATTAAAAATGTCTTCTCATACTAAATGTTTACTTATAAATGTAAAGTAAATAAAACAATAAATCAATAATTGAATAAAGGGTTATTACATAATATTTGTCCAGCTTGATTGTCATTCGAAGTAAAGTCTGCTTTAGATGCCACCTTGTTTGGTTTACCTCCTTTATATCATCAGCACTCTAGGGTGCTTGATCTAACTTTAAAAGTTATTCCTTTGGACTTAATTTCGTCATATGTATTATATTTCTTATCATAACCTAATTTTTAAATAAATAATAAAAAATATATATATAGTTGAAAATGAGGGTAAGACAACACAAATTCAAATTTCAGAGATGAAATTATCAAATTTAAGAGTTAATTGGTCAGAAATTAAAGAATTAATAAGTTTGAGAATTTAATTAAAATTTTAATTAGTTTAATTAATGAAATCAAGAGTTTAATTGGAGAATAAATAAGTTTGCAGACTTAATTAAACTTTGATTTAATAAATTAAATAAATTCAGGGATTTAATTAAAATTAATCCAAGGGGCAAAATTAAAATTTGTTGATTAAGGGACCTGATTGATACATTTCAAAATATCAGGGACTAAATTATAATTTGTCATTTTCCATGCCAAATGACGCCGTTTTGGATATTACTGTTCATCATCTGTTTGCCGAAGACCAGTTCAACAGGGCAAATGCAGCAATCACGGCCACTATACCCACGATGCCGCCCACGATCTCTCGCCTCCACGATGCCCGCCATTGCTGGAGTCAGGGACACAAGACCTTCTCTGGCTTTATAAAAGCCAGAGAAAGGCCTCGGAGAGGGAACCGAAAGGAAAAACAGGGAGCACGAACGAAAACAGAGAGGGGACTAACGAAAACAGAGAAACAGTGAGAGAGCCAAAAAGACAGCATTCCCAGCTTTGTCTTCGCTCTCAAAACGCATGTGAAGTGCAGAGAAACTGCAAGCGTTGGTCAGCCTAATTATTCGTCTCCAGCTACACACTCCAAACCATCAGGGGAAAGGAGACGACGAGCAGGGAGACTGGGAGAAAGTGGGCTGAAGACACAAACCAGAGAAAATAAAAACAAAAGGGGACGCTCTCGACTTCTTCGGTGGCAGCTCTAAAAGCTCCATTTTCAGCAGCCACTGCTGTTATGGCTTGAGAAGGAACAAACAAACACTGAGGGGCTGACTGAAGGAGGCTTCAACAGAGAATAAAAAAAAAACAGGGGAGAATGGAAAAGGGAACGAACCAGGCGACTGAGAGAAAAATGAAAGAATTCGGGGAGGAGAGAAAAGCAGAGAACCAAGGGAGATGCAGAGAACAAAAGCAAGCCTAAAATAGTGAGAAGGGCGACCAGACAAGAAGAGACAGAAGGGGAGAATAGCCTCGGCCCGCCAGGACACTTCGTCTCCTTTGCAACCAGGTAAGTTCCTTCATTTCCTTCTCCTTTGCAATTATAATTACATAGGTACTGTACATATACAAATTTAATTCACTACTTACTGTTCAACCGACATGTAAATTCACTGGTTTGTAGTGACCAGGATAGAACTAGCCCCAAAAAATAAATAAAAAAATAAATAAAATGTGTGTATGCATAAATAAATAAAATATTGATTTAAATTTATTTTTATTTTATTGTATTTTATTTTATTTAGATACATAAAAAATATGTGTATGTGTATGTGTATGCGTAAAAGTAAATTTATTTTATTGGTTTATTCAGCATAGTTAGGAATATAAAAAAATATTTATTTAAATTTATTTTGTTTTTATAACTATGTAATATTTACCAATGTCAAGTTTGAAGTATCTATAGTTGAATATTCACTAGCATCAAAGTCAGAAATATTACACACAAACCATAATAGCACAAACCAACAAAATATTAGCAATTTATGATGAAATTAGAAATATAGCCTGCCTCAGGCAGGACGCTTAAGGGTAATAATATCTTTTCTTTTGCGTAACTAGTCTCGTACCATAGAATCTCTGTTGATCAGTTAGGGTTCCTAGTAACTATAATACTAGGTGGTGACTCCTTAAACAAAATCATTCCCCATAAAAAAATCATTCCCCATAAAAAAATAGGATGCCAAAAATCTATTATTTTTCATGAAAATTTTTAAGATCACCGCGATGTCCAGATACGACATTGCTAATCATAAATTAAGTCAATCTGCAATGCCAACTTTGTCTTATGTTGTTGTATTATTGGCAAAAATCATATTTGAATGGTTTGCAATTTAACCTAATAACAATCTATCTTGAAGAACCAAAGTTATATACAATGATTATTCACAGTTTATGTCTATAAAGAGATACGAACGAGTAGTATAAAATTATAACGAAGTTGATTAATCATTCGAAGAATTTAAACGTGCCATCAAGAATTTAGTATGAGAATTACTCAACCACTTAAAAGATAGCAAGAATGTTGATTTTTTTATATTAAAAATATTCTTTCTCCCCTTAAAAAAAAAGTCTTTACAAAAGAGTTTATATATTATAAAGAATTATAAGTTTAATAGGATATTCCTAATGAATATAGATAAATCTAATAAATATTAATAATAATTCAATGAATCTAAATTTAAATAAAAGAACCTAATATATCTAAAAGACATAATATTAACTAAAATAAACCTGGAGTGTTTGCATCCCCTTACAGTTTTCTAGATTCAATTCTTTAATTGTAGGGTAATTCAATGTCAAATTCCAGGGAGGCTCTAACATGAACCCTTTCAATTTCAAAACTGTAATACTTTGGCTGGATAATACTTTCTTTGGCAAATTATAATGTGCCTTGAATTTGAATTTCTCTTTTCGAAAAATATTTAGCTCTAATCCCTCCACCTTATTCTGTTTTGCATAAAATTCGGATTTTTCTTTTCCAACAATATCAAGCTCCAACTCGTTCACCTTATTTTCTATTGCATAACTAATTACACTATTAATACCATTATTTGTATCCTCACAAATAACCTCTAAACTAAAAGAAAACAACATAAGGTTTTATTATGGATCAACGTCAACTAGTTTAACTTTCTCGGGACAATTTCAATTGTTAATTTTGTTCTGGTTGACATTTTATTTTGTCAATTAAAACAGTATATTTTGGTTTCAGTGTACTATTTTGACGTATATATCCATTGATATAATGAAAAAATGGGCTTAGAAACATTTTAATATTTACCATATTCTCATGTTCAATGCATGTGTTTCAAGAAGTGATATTAAGCTTTAAGATTAGGCATTGATACCGAATCACTTCTTAAGAAAACCCATGATGAATTTAGAAAAATAATTAGAAAGGCCCAATAGGTATATTGTCATGAAATTTAAAATATAGAAATGACTTATCTTAGATAAAATGATTTAGGGTGATGCGTTTTTTTTTTTAATATAATCATCATCTTATCTAAATTAGATGGTAACTTCTTATCTATTCTTACAATTCTAATTTTTACCACAATGTTAGGTGCAAAAAAACAATGACTTCATTGGGGATGATTTTGACCATTACCGCTAAGCTTCATGTATTTAATTTTATGATGAATGTATCTTTCCTAATTAATTTTGTTTACTTTATTTTTGCCTAGTTTTGTTTTTCTTATTCTTTTATATTTCCTTATTCTTTTATGCATGTTTTTTTTTAAATTAGATATGGACTTATATATGTACACACACTACATAAACACTTTTATTTGCACACACATTGCTTAACGCTAGGATTGAGGAATTAGCAATGTCTCATGGTTATTGACTTGAACAACACTTGTAAAACCACTAAATTTTCATGAAAAGTCTACTTTGTCGAGATAAATGAGTCAATAGAGCTTTGCCTTGATCCATTATTTTCTACAATGCAGGCGTTGGTTCAGCCTATTAAAGCCCGTTAATTGAACAGCAAGGGGATCCTTCTGAAATCAATTAGATATTAAACTTATATTCATGTAATGACTAGAACCTTTCATAGATTGTCTTCTTGTATTATCACAATGAGAAGTCTTATAAAGATAAACTTTCATGAGAAAATGGATGACAAGATAGTAACAATTCACAAATATACCTCACAAAAATTCTAACATGAGTTTGAAACCTTGCAGCAAATTAAGGGGGACTTTTTTAGTCAAAAAAACTTGATACCGAGCTCCCGGACTTGAAAAATATAACTTGTCTTGTCAATAGAACTCACAGACTCCAATATTGGAAGAAGTTGAGTAATTAAGAACTACATATTTTAAATGAGAGGTATGAGAATTTGATTGCAATGTTGAATATATTTTTGCAAAAAATAGCTATGAAGGTGCTCGTACATTTTTAGGACCCCTTTTTATAGATTTTTTTTGTTTTTTTTTTGTGGAGAAATGGACATCATACCAACTATTGAAGAATATGGCAATTGCCCAAATCTACACGCGCGCGCGCATAATATTCTAAATTTTCACAATTGGCAAGATGGGAATATTGCATGACATCTTGTAAAAGCTTATAAATGCTAGAAGCATGACAAGCAAAGTAAGAGACAATGCAGGTGTTAAGGGCTGGCCTTGAAAAACCTGGGAAAATATGCTTAACCAGAAAAAAAAAGTCCCAAGTAGTAGTTTTAACAGAATCAGGATATTGGCTCTGGTATCTTTGGGCTAATATTATTTCTCTTTGTTGGTGGTCTGATTAGTTTAGAGGCGGCAAATGTGCTTCTAGAAATGGAAAGAAATTAGGTCAATTCAATAGTCACGGTGATAATAGAGACTATTTTTTCACTTAATCAGTACTGTCGAAGAACGAATAAAGGTGAGATGTTGTGCTCACTTGCTATACATGTAGATAGTCAACCATATGATAACTGGCAAAACAGTTTTATGGTAAGTTTGGTGGGTTGATCAAAAGCCATTAAAGGAGTTTGTGGAAAAAAATAGCAACCTATAATGAGGAAAAATTTATGATTGAGTTGTTTTATAAGTTACCAACAGTAGTTGGACAACAATTTTGATGGGAATTAATCCGTCCATGGGTCCTCTAATAGGTATCGCTGTTATATTAATTAGTACTTATGCACCCTCCATGATGGCGAGACAATTTAAGTATATGCATTGTATCCCAATAACAATGATGTGAATAGCTTAATGCATGTCCTTGAACCAAATCAGTTTCTTATAAATCTCATTTCCTTAAATACACACACAAAAAAAAAAACACTATTTTGGTCGTTGAGCTCCCATTGTTGCTCCTAATGGTTATGAAGATTGTGTTCTCCCATGAATTCTCCACTTTCTATGGTAAAGTGTAAGAGTTAGGCTTAAAGCCACGACTTGAGGTATACTTGTATGGTAACACGATAACAATGACTTGAATAGCTGAACGCGTACTGTTGGACCAAATTAGTTTCTTACGAATCTCATTTCCTCATTAAGTATTGAGAATCCAAAAAAGAAAAAACTAATTTGATCCAATGTTATGTGTTGGGTTGTCCAAGTTATTGTTAAGATAAGATCATGCAATTAAATCTCATGCTGAATGGAAGTTGTTAAATGTTAACAAGAGACTCATAACAGTTGAATTTCATATGTGAGTAAGGAGTTTTATAGCAAATTTTGATATGATTATATAAATGATGAATTTATATTTCAATAGCCTGGATTTATGATTTAAAGAAAGCATCCATCAACGTGTATAAATCCTTACGTGCATCTCATGTGAAGACAAAGGTGATCTCAAGTGCAGATTCTCCCTAATACATATATACGACGTACAGCTTTTAAAGACAATCAGACCAGAGATGAGTTTTGTTGGTTGTAATATTGGATTTTGGAACCGAACTATGTAGAGATGGCCAAAGACTGGCTTCCTGAGAAGTTTGAAACGGAAATGGGGCTGATAAAGTTCTTGATGAAGAATATACCTATTTCTTGGAGGACATAATCATGTACATCAACACTAGGGAGAATTTTGAAGAGAAAAAAAAAGAATAAATATTTATATCTTCGAAAACATGTTCAAGTGCCCTTCTGCCGCACAGAATTCTGATCCTGACGCCAGAATCGTTTCTGTTTATGAATTAGTTTTGCTTTTTTTTTTTTTTGGTTGCAAAGTTTTCGATGAAAATGAAATACATGATTTCTGATTGTATATATGGTTTCCGTATATTTAGACAAATATCAGAAGGCTAATTATTTTGTGATACTAATTTCTTTATTTTCATTTTTTTTTTGTAATTAGGTTTTGTGTTTTCGATTCATAAATGTTTTTCTACAACTTCGATGTGCTTGTATTACCATGCATGGTTTTTTAAGAAAAACAGCGAAAACTAAAATAAAAATATATATTAACTTGTAAATTTTCATTACATATATTCTTGTTAGGACTCACAAAATTAAATAGATTCAATTAGAGGAAATTCGAGCATATAATTTATATTGTTTTTTTTAACTAATTACTGGTATACAATCAAACACTAATTCGAATTAAAATAAAATAAAATCAGTGACATTACTTCTTCATGAGAGAATGAAAAGAACAGGATCCGATGGAATCGTTATGTATCATGTGAAGTTTACAATTTCCACCACCGGTTCCAACGGTCAAGTGACATGAGTTAATCATACTCTTTTAAGCATATTAATTGTAAACTTGCTTTGCACTTCTATATTATGTAATTATTTATTTTTGTAATATTTATTAATACCAGGCTGCAAAGTCAATGCTCAGAGAGGAGAATGATTAACTACGTGCACGCCCTTGCATTATGAATTTGTCTATGACGACGTCCTCTTTAACATGATAGAGTGTAATTTTCTTTGATAATTAATTAATTAATTAATTATCTTTGGTCTTTCCTTCAAGATCTAACATCCCATTTGCAAAATAATTATATGAAAAGAAAGTCGGTCCAATATTAAACTATATAATAAGTTACAAGTCCAATCATTCCCATTATTGTATCAAATTACATGTTCTATTTATAGAGAGCATATAGCACCTTGTTTGACATATTCATACTATCATACACTTCAACTCAATCGTTCTTCTCCACAATCAAATTCAGGCTTCAGCAACAGAAGTTATAATGGCGGTAAGCATGTATACATATAGTGGATGAAATTAACCGTAGGTTAATTAATAAGAGTCTTCTATTAATTACTATTTTCTCGTATCATATTACAACTGAAAGGAAAGAATGGCACAGTTGTATTGAAAATTTTTGTTGTAATTTACTCAGTCGATCATAGAAATGAGAGTGCATATGGATTGTGTTGGATGTGAGAGCAAGGTGAAAAATGCTCTGGAAAAAGTCAAAGGTAAGAAATCACCTCCAATAAAAACTTTATGCATGCGACAATTTTCATCTTAATCATCCCTTTTTTTTTCATAAATTATTTTCATTGTTCCTCTCTTTTTAAGGTTTTCTTTGGCCATATTTTCTTGGACTATATCTTAAACTTTTGTATTTGAACTTATACACACACAGGCATAGATGACATAGATATAGATATGGGGTTGCAAAAGGTGACGGTCACAGGATGGGCTGACCAAAAGAAGGTTCTAAAGACAGTTCGTAAGACAGGAAGAAGGGCTGAGCTCTGGCAATTACCTTACAATCCACATCATGATAGCTATTCTGACCATTACTATAACCAAGACCAAGTTAACGGTCCACTTACTTACCATGCTCCTCAACCTTCCTCTTCTTACAATTACTACAAGCATGGATATGATAGCAACGATCATGGTTATTATCATCATCCAATGCATTCCTCCATCTTTAACCACCAGACAGGAGCAGTTTTCAGCGATGAAAACCCTCATGGTTGTTCTATAATGTGAACAACATAGTATATATTATTCTTACTATATATATACTTATACTGGTTTGTTTTACATGTACTGATTTCCTTTTCACTTTATGTTTTGTTAAACCTTGTTCACATGAAGCTATAAAATATAGACAAGAAATGCCTTTAATTTTTTTCCTTATCATTTTGCAACTTATAAATTGTTTTGTTCTGATTTGTGCCCGAGGCAAGGTATTGTCTGCTGAGAAAATCGAGCTCCATTGATCTTTTCTTTTTACTAAACTAAATCACCACCGATTGCAATTAAAATTTTGATCAACATTAATATCATTCGGATAGGATGAGGATGCACTCCTCCACACACTCAAATAAATCTTTTCCATAGAAGAGATGCCTTGGAATGTTTTAGAAAGGGGATAATATTCTCATGTGCGCCCCTAACTTATTCGCTATTACCCTTTCTGAGTTGTGTCCCTAAACTACATAATTAAGCAATTTGGTCCAGAATGTATCTAAGAATTATCAATCTAATCCTTTCATCCTCAAATATACTTTGTTGTCATCTTTAGTTGTGGACTCAGATGAGAAATTAAGTTCTTAAGCAAATTTTTTATTGACAAATCCAATTGATAATTCTTGTGGTCAGTTCGTTGAAAGTTATAACTAGATTGGGGATCAAATTTGCAAAATAATTAGAGACAAAGGACTGATATTATGTTACCCAAGAACCCCATAAAAATTAGGGATGAAAACGTCACCACTCAACAGATATGATACCAGGAATCCTCTCATCTAATTGAGATGGGTTTTAACTAGGATTCAGCCTAGTGTGGAACTTAACTCCCTTTTATTTTTTAGTATACAAATGAGTGTATGTTCGTCCAATTAATACCCAACTTTTTTTTTTATTTCCTAAATATTCTAAGACTTTTTGTGACTTTATAGTTTTTAATTTTTTATTTCCTTAATATTGTGGAAAAACATTATTTCATTTATCATTTAATCTTTGTAAAGGGATGGTGATAGGTATTTACGGGCTAGGTTTTGGTATTATCTATATTTGAATTCAAACCCGGTTTTGGTATTATCTACATTTGAATTCAAACCCAAAATATTATCAAGTCAAAACTTGACGGGTGTAAATTTTGAATACCAAAATCTAATTCATTCAGATTTTAGTTATCAATTCAGATAATCATTACCTAATTGATATAGTAAGGTTTGTGAAAACTTGAAGTTTTGATCATGTATGTTGTAACCCATTTTTGGGTCCCCATGAAAAAATAAAATAAATAGCCAAAAGAGTTTAGAAAAAATAACAGAAGGCAGAAGCGCTCAGGAAACAGTCAGAAAATTGGTCAAGAAATTCAAAAATACAAGGATTAAATTTTTGACAGTATATTCTTGAAGGATGAAAGCCCTATTGAGAAGGAAAATTTGAATTTTGAGGAGAAAAGCCCAAATTTGGATGTTTATGGACTTAATTGGATTTTTTTGGACTTAATTAGATTTTTATTTGAATTTATAGAAGATTTGATTGCAAGAAAAATTGATTTTTAAGTCAATTTGGGCTTTAATTTGAAGAAATTTAAGTTCTGGGGCCAAAATATATTTTTTAGGAATTTATTGGGTCAAATCAGGGGCTCAATTGCATAAATATTGAAGTTTAAGGGCCAATTAGGGATTTAATTAAGAAAATCCGAAACCAGGGACCAAATTGGAAGAGGCGCGTAAATGAAGGGGTTGCAATTTTTCGGTTCAGGGGCTTAATTGAAGAAATTGAAAGTTTATTGATCAATTAGGGGCTCAATTGCATAAATCAGAGGCCAAGGACCACAGTGAAAAAGGCGGACAACAAGAGGGGCGGGGACCGAATTTGGGGGACTGATTTGAAGTTTAGCCATTTAAATGAAACGGCGCGTTTTACCCAAAACGACGCCGTTTCATATATATTAAAAAAAAAAAAAAAAAAAGAGGAAGATCAGAACGGTGTCGTTTTGAACGACACTGTTCATCTTCCTCCTCCCCCGTTTCAACAGAACAGAAACGAAAGAAAAAAAAAAGGAAAAATTTCAAAACTTCCCGCCTCTCTCTCCTCGTCCCCACCACCACCACCGAAAGCAAGAATGGCCGACCAGCCGTTACACCCCATGGTCCCCCACGGTTCTGCCCCTATAAATAGGGAAGAAAAACGAAAAAAAAAAAGAGAAAGGAATAGAGAGAGAGAGAACCAAGGAGAGAGAGAAGGAAAGAAAAGGGATAAACCGAAAACAAAACAAAGAAAACAGAAAACAAAGAGAAAGGAAGGAGAAGAGAGAAATACTGAAAACAAAAACAAGAGGGGATGAGGAAGAAAAATCTTTTTTTCTCCGCCGCTTGGGAACAGTCACAGCGCCGCCGTCCTCGAGGCCACGACACCGCGGCGACACCACAGCTCCACCAGCAATCGCCTCCACGCCAGGTGCACATTTCTTTCCCCCCCCTGCATTGTTTTTCTTCTCGTTGGGGCTGTTTTGCCTCCTGCATGTAACATGCAGGAGGCGGGGGGGGGGGGGAGAAAAATAATTCTCCCCCCCGCTGGGCCGTAGGATGCTGGGCCAGCCCGTTTATTTGGGCCGGCCCAGCCCGAATTTTTTTTTTATTATATATATTATATATTATAATATGTTATAATATATGTGTGTATATATGTATATATATATATAAAATATAATAATAAATAAAATAAATATTTTGAAAAATCTTAAAAAAATATTGTTGATTTTTCTGCATATTTTTGTCAAATTTTTTTTTTAATTTTGGTTTGTATTTTTATACTGTAAAGATACAAAACCAGTGTTATAAATACCCGTTTTTCGTCAAAATATCAAAGATTTTCAGAATAAAAAATGTTTTTGCTTTCAAAACAAATTCTAAAAAGTCCCTAAAAATGTTGTTGATTTTTCTGCATATTTTTATCAAAATGGATTAATATTGGGTTGTATTTTTATACCGTAAGGATACAAGCTCAGTATTAAAATACCTGATTTTCGCCAAAGCATAAAAAAATAATATTTTCCAAAAATTGTTTTTGTTTTAAAATACGGCCTAGTCTCTCCAATATATATACATAAATATTATAACATCATATTTTCACACAACAAAGAAAATTTTCAAAACAATATATGTATTAACATGCATTTTGGCTTTAATAACCAGTTTATTCAAGCCATGAGAACTAGGCCAATATTTCAAAAATTCTAAAAAATCTTTTTGTTTTATTTTAGTATTTGGGATTACGAATTTATACGTAAAACATATTCCTAAGTATTATTAATAAAATTTTGGTATGGATGTTAGAACGGTTAGGATTTTTACCCGATAAGATAAAAGATCTTCTTACTGAGGAGGATTTTTCTTGAACCATAGACAGATCAACGACTAGGAAAACACAACAACACTTTAGTTTTTTTATCAGACAATAAAACAATGCAGCTTACCTTAGGTAAGGCGTATTTGGGGTGCTAATACCTTCCCTTTACGGAACCAGTCTCCGTACCCGATCTCTGAGACCAGTTAGGTTCCTAGTGACCGAAATACTAGGTGACGACTCCAAAGAACCAAAAATAAAAAAAATTCGCCAGTCGAACCCGCAATTGATGAAAGAGAATTATTAATTTTTAGGGGGTGCGACAATGTATATAAGAATCTATCACAAGCAGACTATTTGGATAATTTAACATATATTTTTATAAACGGGTACTGAGATAGCACTAGGTTTAAGAAGATGCATGGCTATGCTATACTACAGTACGTAGTGGCTTTAAATGGAAATAATAAGAGATTTGACGGTTGGTTGAGATTAAATTTTTTTAAAAGATTCTACAAGTTTTTATTTTTTTTTGGAAAGCCACTATGTCAGGACTATTAGATCTTCAAAAATTAGTCCTAAAAGTTTCTGCTTAGACTAATTTTGTTGTTTTTTTCTAGATTGTTTTTGGATTTATTATTTTATTTAAGATTTTATGTTAGTTTTCTTTATGATTTTGAATTCTAAATTCTTTTTATAGAGATAGGATTTTCTATTTATTTAAACATTTTAAGGAGAAACTTAATATATACTTAATTTTTAAAGAATAAAAACGTGAATTTAAAATTCAAATCTACAATTCATTTTCTTATCAAATTCTTGAAGTGGTGGGGGTAAAGACTGCCTCATATTATACAGTGTTGTTATCCATTTTTAAGTTCCCACAAAAAAAAAAAGAAAATACAAAAAAAATATATTCAAAAGAAATTAAAAAATAATAATAATAGGAGCGAGAAAATGATGTTGGAATGCTGAAAAATAGCCAAAAATTGATTGAGGAAGTTTAAAAATGCAAAGGGTTGGAATTTGACAGTTTATCGTTAGTTGATGAGAGTCTTGTTGATAAAGAAAATTCAATTTAAAAAAAAAATATATTCAAAATCAAATGTTTATGGACTCAATTAAATTTTATCTAATGTTTAATTGAATTTATGGAGAGTTTGATTGCAAGAAAAATTGATTTTGAAGTCAATTTAGACTTTTATTGGAAGAAATTAAAGTTCTGAGGTCTAATTATAATTTTGAAGAGTTGATTTGGCCAAATCAGGGACTTAATTGCATAATTATTAAAGTTTGATGGCCAATTAAAGATTTAATTGAAACAATCGAAAACCAAGAATCAAACCAGAAAAGGCGCTATATAAAATCAAGAGATCCAATTACAACTCATCCGAGGGACTTGGTTACAAAATTGTCAGAACAGCCGAGGACCCAATCGAAAATATTCATTTTGAAAATTTGAAACGGCGTTTTTTCCTTAAAGAGCATTATTCACTGTCTCCTTCAAAGAAACCAGTTTTTAGCAGTAAAATAGGGATATGTTTTGCAGCAAATTGCTCCAATTAGGGGCACATTTTATGGCTCCTATCCCGCAGTCTCCAGATTACAAGGCAACCATTACCACCGCAGGGCTTTCCCTGGCTTATAAAAGCCAAAGAAAGACAGTGAAGAAGAGGGGGGGCAACGAGACAACGAGAGGAGAAAAAGAAGGAGACAAAGGGAGAGTACAGTGAAGAGAGGAAAGAAAACCGAGAGAGGGAGACGAACGAAAAAAAAAAGGGCAGAAAGAAAAAAGAAGAGAGCCGCACCAGCACTGCCAACGCCATTTTCAGCTCATCATCTTCTTCGTCCAGCAGCCACTGCCATTCTCCATCAGAGCCGCACCAGCACTGCACAACAGAAAGGAGAAAGAAGAAGAGTAAGGGAGAGCAGGGACAGAAAGAAAACGGGAAAATAAAGGAGGAGAACCAGACGAGACAGAGAGGCAAAGCGTGAGGAAGAAAACAGAGGAGAAGGTGGGAGAAACAGAGGGGCAGAAATAAAAAACGAGGAGGCAGAGTGAAGAAAGGAAGGAGAGGAAGCAGTGTTGGAACGGCCCTTCACACTGTTTCTTCGTCTGCAACTAGTGCAAAGGAGAGGGACTGTTGAACCTTTTTCAAAACTGCAGAAATACAAATACCAGTAGCACGAATACCAGTAGCACGGAAATACAAAAGAAGATGACGAACCAGAGGAACCGGAGGAAAAGCAAATGAAAAGGGGAAAATATAGGGCCAAAACATATTGCTGCTTGAGTTCAAGGTAACTCCAGCTTTGCAAGATAATGCACAAAACACTGTGCACCTAGAATTTAATTACATGGTGGCTGTAGCAAGCGTGCGTGACTTATTCACACATGCTGGCGGGAATGAATCCAGCTGGGTAGTTGGTTTGGGCCAGTGACCCGGCTAAGCTTGCCGGGCCCGGCCAAAAAAAATTCAAAAATTATTTTTAAAAATTCTGTGATTTTCTGTAATTTTTATATTATATTTTAATTAATATCGGTTTGTATTTTTATACTGTAAAGATACAAATATGATATTAAAATAGCTGGTTTTTGTCAAAACATTAAAAAAAATAATAATAAAAAATGTGTTTTCATGCATACGGCTAAGTCTCTAAAAAAAAAAATCATATTGTATTTGAATACAACAAATAAAATTTTAAAAATATGTATTAGCATGCATTTTGGCTTTAATAACCAGTTTAATAGAGTCACGAGAACTAGGCCAATATTTCAAAAAATTCCAAAAAAATTATTTTGTTTTCTTTTAATATCTAGAGTTACGACCTTATATGTAAGACGTATTTAAGATATTAAATTCTTTTGATGACGTCAGAACAATTAGGTTTTACCCGATAAGATAAAAATCTCCTTGCCGAGGAGAACTTTTCTTAAACCATAGATGAACCAACAACTAGAAAACATGACAAGACCTTAGATTTTATTAGACAATAAAACAATGCAGTTTACCTTAGATATGGTGTATTTGAGGTGTTAATACCTTTCCTTTACGCAACCAGTCTCCGTACTCGATTTCTAAGACCAGTTAGGGTTCTTAGTGACCAAAATACTAGATGGCGACTCTCATTCTATTTTTCCATGTATTTTTAGATAATACCAAGATTTTAAGGGTTGATATTTTCGCCACGACGCCGCACACATGCGACATACAGCATAAGTGGATCAGAAAGGGACTCAGATAAGTGTTTTTTTTTTTTAAATCAAAATTGGTGTCTTTTTCGGTTTCACTTGCAAACGGAACACCTATCTCCAAAACCCATGTTTGCAAACATGTATGCTAAGCGTCAAAAGATGAAATCTATGTGCGATAGGATTAGCAATTTACCTAATGCACTCCTCCTTCACACACACTCTTTTCTGAGATGCCAAGGAGTTTTGATTGGATACATTGTTCACTCTTTATTTCAAATCAATTCAATTTTTCTAATTTCTATTTTAGTTTTCTTTATTTTTTATCCAATAAACTTTATTTCTATTAGAAAAGATTTGTTTTTCAAATTAAAAAAATTAACATTAAAAAAAATTTAACTAAAAATATAATTTTTTTACCAAGAATTCAAATAACTATCTTTATTAATGAATATTTATTTTTTATTTTCATATAATTAAATAAAAAACAAAAAGCAACCATGTTATTAGATTAAATATTTACATTTACATTTGCATTTATGTTTTTTATTTTTTACAAAAAAAAATAAAATAACCCAACTGTTTTAGCCTTTAATTAGATTAACCATTTGATTTATTAATTCAAATATTTTTAATTCGTTTTTTTTTTTAAAATACAAACACCAATATCATTTCAATTTTGAATTTAAGAATTTTATGCTATCAAAACTCAACTCCACAGATTCATAGCTTCTTGTTTTTTTTGTTTTACATTACAACTTAGTTTGGAATGTTACCCGTAACTAGTTGGTATCTAATGTCTTGAACTATTTCCCCATGAATTTGTATCTCAAGAGCAGTCTGGTTTGTCATGTACATGCACTTCATGGAAAAAGCTAGCTACCTGGCACAGGAGCCAAATAAGAACGAAACTTGGCATATTCCACTCTTCAGAATAAGCTGTGCTTAAGAGTTGTTCTTTAAAATATTTTTTATTTAAAAATATATTAAAATAATTTATTTTTTATTTTAAATATATGATTTTAAATCATAAAAAATATTATAAAAATTCAATAATACTTTTTAAATATAAAAACAAACACTTTAGAAGTACAATCTTGATTAATAAACAAATCATCAAAGCAAATTGTACTTGGAAAATAAATTTATCTGTCCCTAATTTTAGTCATGAATAGAAAAATGAAATAAATAAATAAATAAATAGTGTCAGAGTTTTTAATCACTTGACTTGTGATGCACAATTGCACATCCATTACAATAATAAATAAAAAAATTGACAACTGATTTGGCAACCAACCACATGATTTCTGAACATATGACGTCACCAATTTTTTTCAAAAACAATAAGAATGTTTTAAAAAATACATCTTAATTTTATCTTATAGAAAATTTAGAATTGATTATTTTACTAGGATGTCTTATCTTTTACATCCTTGCGAATGAACCTAAACACTAAAAGCACAAGGAAGAAGAAGCTCAAATCAATGAAACAAGTGTTGATGGCAAGCCCCAAGGAAGGTTCTAGAACCACATATGTGCCCATGATGAATGTGATAATCATTGTCCTCATGCCAATCATGGTCAACAATGCGGCAAACACAAATAATACACTAGTGGTATCCTCACCTATCACTTGATCCTTAACCCAAGATATACAAGGAAATTACAACTGATTTTTATTTTATAAAAAATTTAGAGTTGATTATCTTCTATATCCTTGAGAATGAACCTAAAGACCAAAAGCACAAGGAAGAAGAAGCTCAGACCAATGAGACAAGTGCTGATAGCAAGCCCCAAGGAAGGTTCTAGAACCGCGTATATGCCCGTGATGAATGCGATAATCATTGTCCCCATGCCAATCATGGTCAACAACATGGCAACCCTAAATAATGTTAGAGTGGCTTCCTCACTTATACTTTGTCTCTTAACCAATCTAAAACCATGAATAAACGAAATCAAAAAGTGGATAAAGACAACAAAAATGGAGAGCACCAACGACATTGCATCTGAGATGACAAACACTATAAAAGCAGCTTTTTTAGCTAGAATTGCTGTGCCTCGGTCGCTTTTGTAACCGCCAGGTAGGGTGAATGCTGCTGCAAATGTTACCGTTGCTATTAGCGCCGCAACAACTAGATGAGACTCTCTTGCTTTACTCAAAGCTTCCTCTTCCTCTTTGTTTTCCTCATCATTGTTTTTCTTTCTCAAAACAAAGGGACTGCGACCAATCGGTCCGTTGCCAACATCTTCAAGGGATTCTAAGATCTCTTTCTGCAAAAATATATATTTTGAGTCAAATATGTTAAGCGAGGTTTTAAAAATAATTTTTATTGTTTTCTAGATAATTTTTTAAAGTGAAATTTTTTTAAATTCTATTCATATTATCTTGTATTTAAATTTTATTAATTAAAATATAAATAATAAGATTTGAATTTATAATTGTTTGATCAATAAAATTGTAATACTATTTTTAAAAAACTAACTCAATCTAATAATTTAAACAAATAATCCATCATTTTTAGCTATTTAACATATATCATATATCAACTTTCGAGCTTTTGTTTCCACAACTAATTTGTTTGCAATCAAATCCTTTTTGTTGCTGTATATTAGCATGTAACAAAAACTAATCTGATTGCAATTAAACCGCATGTTTTACATTAGCCCAATTATCCTCAAAAAGAAAACTAAGATGTGGACTTAATTTTATATACCATTAATTCGACATCATTTCATTCTAAAATTAATTTCCTAGGAGGACTTAATTGCTTGTAAGATTATGTTATGCTGTTAAAGAGGTTTTAAAAATAATTAATTTCCTTTTAGCAATTCAATATATTATTGTTTATTGTTACTCTCCTTAATTGCTTTTAAGATTATATTAAGTTTCTATTAGATTTTTAAAATTTTAATTAATTGTATTTTGTTTCTTTCATTTGAACTACTTTTGTTTTCTTATTGAATAATATATGTTTTTATAAAACAGTTACATGCGATTTATATGCATAGTCTGTTATTGTAGATGAAAAACTTAATAAAATCAATAAAATGACTTCATTTCATATAAAAAAAGATTATTAAGTTAATCAGATTATTTTATTTTTATATTTAGTACTACGATATAAATAATTTTCAAAATCGAGAAATTGATTCATATTATATATATATATATATATATATATATATATATATATATATATGTGGATGCATTAATTCATGGAGGATTGATTACCTGTATCTCTCCAAAATTTCCTTCATAAATGTCCTCGACGCTTAGTTGTTGCTTATTAAGAGCATATATCTTCCCTTCATCAAAATAGTAATGATAAAAAACACGTGCCCATTGCTTCTGCTCGCGCACTAAAGCAGCAATTAGATGGAAGGGCGTGTTTCCTTTCTCATCCTTCTCGGTTTTAAGTCTTGCAAGTACTGGAATCTCCAGACATTGCTCGAATACTTTGCTATCTTTACTTGCCACAGCATAGTGAAGGGCATTCCAACCTCTGTTATCAACTAGCTCACAACAAGCTGGACATCCAGAAACAATCTCTTTCATTATTCCTACATGTCCTTGAATGGCAGCAATGTGAAGAGCTGTTCTCTTCTTCTCTGTTTCAGCAATGCAGGCCGCGGACGCATCATTTTCTAGTAATACTTTCAGTGTACCAGACGAGCCATAAAAGGCAGCGTAGTGAAGTGGTGACCAGCCGTTCTCGTCGGTTGTTTTCGTCAATTTCTTTTCTTTCTCTAACAATTTTCTTGCTGTCTCGGAAACCAACAAAACAATGAATAAATGTTTTCCTTCATGAACAACAGACATTTCACATAGTCTATGTGTATTACTATATATCCAATACCTAAACTCACAAATAATTTTAGTGGTATAAGTTATTTTATTTTTTGAAAAAAGCTAATTATGAAGCAAACACGGATATATAAAATCAAATATACGTGGCTTTTAAATTATAGTTTACACTATTATATATATATATATAAATTATTTAATTCTCTAGACTTGAGCACAATAGCCTACCATGATTTCCCACCCTGCCTGCCGCGTGTAGGGCAGTTCTACCATTAGGGCCGCCATAGTCCACTGAAATGCAATTTCCTAAGATGTCGTCAACTACCTTTCCTCGTACTTTGCTCCACCTCGGGGCAATGGAAACAGCAATATAAAGTGGAGTTTCTCCATGAACATTGGCGGAATATGAAAACTCAGGGTCCTCTTTTGTCAATATTTCCACCACTTGGGCTTGGATATTTTGAGCTGCCACATGCAACGCTGTATCTTGCTCTTCATTGGTCATCCTCAACATCTTTTTTGCTTCTGTTACTCCGCTCTCTGGATCAGTAGGTAGAGCTTTGGCACAGTCAATGAGGACCTTTACCACATTGGAATGACCATATCTTGCTGCCAAATGGAGTGGGATTTCACCTTTCTTATTGGCTTGGAATAATAGTGGACACATTTCAAGAATTATATCAACAAAATCAGTGAATTCCGGTTCCCTCCTTTGGTTTTTCAAGTAGACATGAAGAATGGTGTTCTCGTCTTGAGTCAATAACTGATCAAGGCAGGTTTGATATTTCTCAAAGGGACCGATATTGCCTTCAGCTGCAGCTTTGAACAAGACATGATCCATATAGATGATGCTATTCATTTTCTCAGAAGAATCCATTTTGTAGCTTGAAGAACTCACTAAATGAAATGTATACAATTGAAGGGGAGGAGAAATCACTATGGCATAAAGGTAAGATGTTACACTCCTCAACTGATCACAAGCTGCTGATATTACCTTAAATAGCTAGGAGTATTTAAGTGTGCGATAGATGTTTTTTTAAATATTTTTTATTTTAAAAATATATTAAAATAATTATTTTTAAATTTTTTAAAATTATTTTTAATATATCACATTAAAAATATCTAAAAATACAAAAACAAATTAATTTATAACAAAAACAAATTCAAATTTTTTTTCACTTTTTGAGCAAAAACACAGATTATACCACAATTGTCTATTTTGTTCTGGTTGGCTTTTCATTTTTTTAATTGGAACCACATATTTTAATTTTGAAGTGTTTTAAAATGTCATTTCAAGATTGTACTACTACAAATTACTATCAGGTTGGTGGCTGCATTAACTAGCCACTAGACAAATGCAGGAGTTAGTGTATAATAGTTGGATGTCCGCGGATTCTCTTTTTATAAAAAAAAATACTGTAAAAATTTATAATATAAAAAATAATATTTTTTAAATATTAATAATAATATTTTTTAAAATTTATTAATTATTTTATTTATAATATTAATTATAATAAAAATAATATTTTTATAACATAAATGATAATATTTTTTAATATTCATTCTATTAATTATATAAAAAATAATAATATTTTTTAACACAAATAATAATATTAAAAAAATTGACGTGGGGTTGGGTGTGAACGTGGTTGCGTCCAGCCCAATGTAGGGTTGGGCATAGACGCGTCTAGAGCCAATATTTTTTTATTTAAAAATATATTAAGATAATATTTTTTAGATTTTTAAAATCAATACATTAAAACTATTAATGAAACATACTAATAAAAACATAAGTTTGATTTGTTTAAAAAAAAAACATTTTTAAAAATAACAGTGGTGGACACCTTTCAAGAATTTTATCAACAAAATCAGTGAATTCCGGTTCACTGCTTTGGTTTTTCAAGTAAACATGAAGAATGGTGTTCTCGTCTGGTGTCAATAACTGATCAAGGCAGGTTTGACAATTCTCGAAGGGACCGATATTGCCTGCTTCTGCAACTTTGAACAAGACAGGATCCATACTATTTTGTAGCTTAGAAAAACTCACTAAATGAAAAGTAAACAAATGAAGGGCTCAAAGGCAGTGATTCCACTCCTCAACTGATCACAAGCTGCTGATTTCTTCGGTATTTAAAGGAAGGAAAAGCGTTAAGAACCACAAATTACATTTATTTTCCTTTTTCATATTTTGTCGCAATATCTTTTCTTTTGCCCTGCCGGAAAGTTACATCTGCTTTATCAAAATTGAGAAATCGAAAAATCGAAGATGCATTTTAAAAAAAAAGAAGCTTAGTTTTTAATTTGTGGGGGGCACACCAAAAGCATCCTTTACAAGTTTTTTTTTAATTTCTAGTACTTCACATGTATTTGTAGTATTCTTGAAATATATTAAAATAATATTTTTTATTATTTTTAAAATTTTAATTTTAATATCAGCATATTAAAATAATTCAAAAATAATAAATATAATTTAATTTCAAAATAAAAAAAAATAAAATTTTGAGAAAAAATGGTTAAAACATCTTGGACTTGAAGATTAGGAGATTGTGGTCCAGCTTATCATAACCCAATTTTTGAACAAATAATAAAAATAAAAATATATTTAAGAATGGGGTTAAAACAACATAAATTCAAAGTTCATGGAGGGAATTATCAAATTTGAGAATAATTTGGTTAGAAATTGAAGAATTAATAAGTTGGGAAATTTATTTAAATTTTGGATTAGTTTAATTAATGAAATTAGAAGAATTAATAAGTTTGAGGACTTAATTAAACTTTGATTTAATTAATTAAATAAATTCAGGGACTTAATTGAAATTTATCCAAAAAGGGCAAAATTGAAAGAATTAATTAAGGACCAAATTGAAATAATCCAGGAATTAAGGACTGTTTTGTAAACAGTGCACCAATTTAAGGATTTAATTGAAATTTATCCAATAAAAGGGCAAAATTAAAAGAAATTTTTATTTGTTTAGGGGTCCAATTGTGAAATGTCCAAAGTTCAGGGGTCTAATTGAAAATCCCCATTTTTTTTCGAAACGTCGCCGTTGCTAGAAACAGCTGTGGTCGTCTTCTCCATCCCGGTTCAGGAGGCCGAAGATCTGCAACAAATTCGATCGATCGTGGACCACGTCTCTTGCCTATGATCCCGCTCGTGATTTGAATAACAGTCCTGCAAAGATGGGATTGGTTTAGGGGGAAGCTCGAGCTCTATAAAAGGGGAAGAAAGGAATTGACAAAAAGGAGGAGGAAACCCGAAGCTAAACCCAGAGAAAACAACGAAGGAGAGAACCGAAAATCAGTGAGGAAACAAGCAGAGCAAAACAAAGCAAAAACACACAAAAAAAAATACACGGAGAGAAGGGTAGAAAGGCAGAAAGGAATCAGAGATCAACCCTGCCATCATCTTCATCCCTGCACAAGAAAAAATCAACCCAAAAACAGAGCCAAGAACAGAAAAAGACAGAGCATGTGAGAGCAAGACGAAAAAAGGAAAAACAGACCGAGAGAAGATTGGAAACAGAGATAAAAAAAAAAGAAAGAAGAAGAAGCAAGAGGAGCCAGAAACAGGGACACACAGGCGAAGACACGGGAAAAAGAACGAACAGCATTTGAAAAAACAAAAGGGGACGCTCTCGACCTCTTCTTCGGTGGCTCCAATTTCAGCAGCCACTTTTGTTATTTCTTGAGAAGGGACGAACATAAGCAGAGGGCATCCACCGTGACCAGAACCATTGTTGCTGCTGCCTTCGGTGTATCCAGAGCCAGGTAAGTAAGTTTCTCTTTCACCGCTTTTCATTTTAATTCACTTCCTACTGTACACTGTCAATTAATTCTCTTTAGCAGCTAATGCACGCGTGATTTCGTTCACGCGTGCTTCATGTTGCCCAGCCGGGTCACTGGCTTGGGCCAGTGACCGGGCCAGGCCTGCTGGGTCCAGCCCAGCCCATGTGGGCTGCGCTGGGCCCAGCCCAAAAATCATATGCTGGGCCGGGTCTAGCCCGGCCCAGCCAAAAACAAAAAAAACAGAAAAATAAAAAAGAGGCAGAAAAAAAATGTGTATGCATAAATAAAAATAATGTAAATTTATTGGTTTATTCACTAACACACCAGAGTTAGGAATAAAAATACCGGTTTAAATTTATATTATTTTTATTCGTTTATTCAATTTTATTTAGTTAGAAAAAATAAAAAACATGTGCATAAAAAAAAATGTATTATTATTTATTTATTCACTGGCGCCAGAGTCGGGAATAAAAAATAATAATACTGATTTAAATTTATTTTTATAGCTACGTAATATTTACCAACGCCAGAGTTGGAAATATTCGTAGTTAAATATTCACTGGCGCCAGAGTCAGGAATATTATAAGCAAATTTTCATAACATAAATTAATAAAACATTTAGCAATTCAAGACGAAACCAGCAATGCAGCCTGCCTCAGGCAGGACGTTTAAGGGGTGATAATATCTTCCCTTTTACGTAACCAGTCCCGAACCATAGAATCTTTGTTGACCAGTTAGGGTTCCTAGTGACCGTAATACTAGGTGGCGACTCCTTAAACAAGAATATCCACATTAAAGAACAGGATGCCAGAAATCCATTCTTTCCAAAGAAAAAAATTAATTTTTAGAGCCGCCGCGATGTCGGGTGCGACAGAATGGCGACTCCACTGGGGACTAATGAACTAAGCTTTGCATTTTGTTTATCAATTGTTATAATGTTTTTTATGTTATGTTTATTTGTTTATTTTTCTTGAATTTATTGCTTTAGCATGCATCCATGTTTATATTGTCATGCATCACGTTGAGAGCACACACCCGAAAATCTAGGATAAGTGGGAAAGTAACGGTACCCCAATGGCTTTAGCCTGGGTAAGACTCGTGAAACCATCCAACTCTCGCTTGATTGTTTACTTGGAAGTGGTTGATATGCCAAACTGATATTACTCAGGGCCTCTATTTTCACACTACTTGTAAGCCTCATATCGACCTTTCATGGACGATCACTGAGCATGCGAGAGACCCTTTGAAACTAGATAATGACCAACCCTTTGATGCACTCAACAATTAGGATCTTCCTATTAGGTTGTCATCCCGTGAAGGACATGTCTGCATTCCATACACATTTTTAATTGAATCAACATTTTTGCATAAATTGCATGATTTACATTTATAGGTTGAAATATAGGTTCCCATTTGAAACCTACATATAATAAACCCTTTCGAGAAAAGACAAATGGAAAACGAAGAAAGAGCCCAGTTGGAAGCCCAACATCAAAAAGAGGTGGACAATCTTAAAGAAGAAGTCGCAAGGCTTACTAGTCTACTCGAGCAGGCCTTGAGAGATAAATCCGGAAAAGCAACACTTACAGCTCAGCCTGAACCTATGCTTGTAAATTCCTTCAATCCACAAAATCTGGGGGCAAATGGGTTGTCATCTGATTTTCAACAAGCCATGCACTTTCAACCAGCATACCCCACGAGAATGTTGTTTACAATTGATTCTACAGAGAATGAATCTCAAAAGGGTTTAAAATGGTAAAAGAAGATGAGCTGAACAAATTCATTGCCCTAGAACAAAGGATGAGGGCATTTGAGGGAATTCACCTATATGATCCTAATAAAGGCTGCTGAGATGTGCTTGGTGCCTAACGTTGTCATTCCCAAAAAGTTTAGAGTGCCAGAATTTATCAAATATACGGGAACTCAATGCCCCATAACTCATCTCAAAGCATACTGCAACAAAATGGCTGAGGTGGTTCATGATGAGAAACTACTGATTTCATTTCTTTCAAGACAGTCTGAGTAATGGTGCCCTCACTTGGTATATGCGGTTGGACAATACCAAAAGGTTAAAAAATGGAAGGATTTAGTTGATGCCTTCATGAGGCAATATAAGTTCAATATAGATGTGGGTCCTGATCGGTTAAGCTTGCAAGCTATGAAGAAGGATAACAAAAGAATCCATAAGAGAATACGCCCGAAGATGGAGTGAGGTAGCTGCACAAGTTAACCCTCCCATGTTGGAAAAAGAAATGATCAGTTTATTTTCCAACACCTTTAAAGCTCCATACTTTGAATACTTGGTTAGAAGCTCTGCACAATATTTTACTGACCTGGTTGTTGTAGCTGAGAGGATTGAACAAGCCATTGGGTTAGGTAAGATCGCTAACCCGACTGAGAAGAACGGTTTCACTGAAGATGGTTGCCAAGACACTTATCATTTCTATAGCTAATTGCTTCACATCAACTCCTAGAAATCAACTATCTTGAAGATAAAGCTATGGTGATATTAGGTCGAGAATTATCTACTTTTTGATTTCAATTGACTATTGAAAAGATGCCCTTGTCGAGGAGAATGAATGATTGAAAGATTCCAGAAATTCCAATCAATGATCGCTAAATGTTTAGCTCCTTTATATGTTATCATGCCAGTATTCATAGCCCAAGATGTTGTCACAAGTTCTTTCTTGTTGAACTTATTTTCTAAAGTTTCAATGAAAATAATGAGTTTGTCATTCAATCGTGTTTACGATTAGCATTATTCATTTTTTCTGAGAGAGTTTTCTTATAAAGATTCACAAACACATCTTTGAAGCCTTGTGCGATCTCATAGACGCAATTCATCTCTTTTACCAAAAATCAGTTTCCCTATTGGAGTTTTGAAAAAAAATTGATCTGGCATTTTGATTTCAAAAAAATAATTTGATGTTTATTCAAAAACGATATTTTTGACATTCTACTTATAGAATGACAAGTGAATCAAGCAACTCCATCATTGAGGTGACTAAATTAGAAAAACAATTATGAAAAAAAATAAACACCCTTACCCCATTACTCTTGAATCATGTGTTTTTAAATGTATGAATAATGGTATATAGTGAACTTGTTGCTCATAACTCATGAAATGCATCTTTGCAAAGAATAAACCATCACACTATACGAGGTCAAAGTTTATTGATCATAGCTGCTTGCGCTTGAAATGAGGAAAGGCCATCTTTGTTATTCCTTTCACGTTCTAAAATAAGTACATCCCTTGCAAACCCTTTTTGAGCCTGAATAATTTTTCTTTCATAAAAAAAAAAAAAAAATCCCGACTAAGATCACACCCTACACTGGGGGCAAGTGAAATTTCAATGATCAAGAAGGATGATAAAGCCGTGAGAAAGCCAAAAGGAAAAAGAGCCCAAGAAACTCAAATGTTAGGGATCATGCCCACATCATAAAAAAGGGGGCAAGTAAAATTTCAATGATCAAGAAAGAGGATAAAGCCGTGAGAAAGCCAAAAGGCAAAAGAGCCCAAGAAACTCAAATACTAGGGGGCATGCCAAAATCACAAGAAAAAGTGATAACCAAGATAAAAATGAGTATGCTTTAGCGGAGCAATGAAAAAGAAGAAAAAGGGGGCAAATCAAAGAAAAGCGGCAAAGGAAAATATGAATGACGTCAAGAGTCAAACTATTGATAGTGATCTTCAGTCTTTGGAACCCTGAAACACTTTTTGAGCCTTATGAATCCTTTTCTTTCATAGCCAAAAACCACAGCCTACGTTACGTGCCTGTAGAAGTCCTTTCTAATCAAGCAAGCAAGCAATCTAGAACAATAAACAATGCTCTCAAAATGCAAAGATACTTTTTCATAAGATTCATGACATCAAGAATAAACTACTCATTATTATTCATGCTGATAAAAATAAATGTTAAAAAAGAGACAAGTTTTTCTCTTACAAAACCTCGAGCTTTTTCTCGAGACCTTCACTTCGGAACAAAAGGTCATCTCATGACATATTTTCACCAAAGACCTCATTACCAAACACAACAACAAATAATCTCTTTTCCAAGAAAGAAAATAACCAAGGAGTTGCAAGATTTCAAAAGCAAATTATTTTAGACTCACATCGAAATAAATTTTGTTTTCAAAATGCAAGATCAAGATTTCAAGATTCATTCTAGACTCGTATTCCTTCACCAAATGAGAGAATGACCTCTTAAAATCATTATTCATCTAAGTCAGTGACATAGCACACTTGGGGGCAATGACCAGTACAAGGGGACAACATTGTGTTTAAGAAAAATCTATCATCCCTTACAACAAGACAAGGGGGCATTTTGCTTTACAAAAGACAGCTCGATCCTTTCAGCAAGTGATACCGAATGTTTTTTAACAGTGAGACGAGGGGTAATGAATAATCCTCTCAAATTATTTGACGATTCAGAAAATCTCTAGCAAGCAAGTGGGTCACGATGGGCACCACAAATGCTGAGTTGTGCAAACAAATTTGGAAATAGACTTACATGGGCCAACTTGAGTGGGCTAGAAAGCTAAACGACAAAGATGACTCAAATCAGTTAGCAAGATCTCACCAATCAATCAACAAGAAGACTATGAAGAAATGGGGGCCTATATTTCAAATAAGGTAAAGATGCATGCATATCATTTAACTTTGAGACATTGGACAATGAGTTTTGCAAATTTCATATGAGAAAATTCCAACGAAATCCATCAAGTGGAAGGCCAACTTGAAATGGCCAAAGATCAAAATTACTGTTGAAAAATTTTTCATTTTTGAGAATTTTTCAACCTGGGCAGGCCGCCCATGAGAATTAGGCCACCAGAAAAATCTCTGTATTTTTTTCACCACTTTTCAGCCTCAACCATCATAGGTAGTGCATTTCCTATCCTACCTCCATTCGAGCGCGCCTTCGAGCCCTCGTCTTATCTCCATTCGAGCGCGCCTTCGAGCCCTCGTCTGAGTTCTTTTCGAGCGCGCCTTCGAGCCCTCGACCATCAAAGGTAGTGCATTTTCTATCCTACCTCCATTCGAGCGCGCCTTCGAGCCCTCGTCTTACATTCGAGCGCGCCTTCGAGCCCTCGACCATCAAAGGTAGTGCATTTCCTATCCTACCTCCATTCGAGCGCGCCTTCGAGCCCTCGTCTTATCTCCATTCGAGCGCGCCTTTGAGCCCTCGTCTTATTTCTTTTCGAGCGCGCCTTCGAGCCCTCGACCATCAAAGGTAGTGCATTTTCTATCCTACCTCCATTCGAGCGCGCCTTCGAGCCCTCGTCTTACATTCGAGCGCGCCTTTGAGCCCTCATCTTATTTATTTTCGAGCGCGCCTTCGAGCCCTCGACCATCAAAGGTAGTGCATTTCCTATCCTACCTCCATTCGAGCGCGCCTTCGAGCCCTCGTCTTATCTCCATTCGAGCGCGCCTTTGAGCCCTCGTCTTATTTCTTTTCGAGCGCGCCTTCGAGCCCTCGACCATCATAGGTAGTGCATTTCCTATCCTACCTCCATTCGAGCGCACCTTCGAGCCCTCGTCTTATCTCCATTCGAGCGCGCCTTCGAGCCCTCGTATGAGTTCTTTTCGAGCGTGCCTTCAAGCCCTCGACCATCAAAGGTAGTGCATTTTCTATCCTACCTCCATTCGAGCGCGCCTTCGAGCCCTCGTCTTACATTCAAGCGCGCCTTCGAGCCCTCCTCTTATCTCCATTCGAGCGCGCCTTCGAGCCCTCGACCACCTCAGGTAGTGCATTTTCTATCCTACCTCCATTCGAGCGCGCCTTCGAGCCTTCATCTTACATTCGAGTGCGCCTTCGAGCCCCCGTCTTATTTATTTTCGAGCGCGCCTTCGAGCCCTCGACCATCAAAGGTAGTGCATTTTCTATCCTACCTCCATTCGAGCGCGCCTTCGAGCCCTCGTCTTATCTCCATTCGAGCGCGCCTTCGAGCCCTCGTCTTATATAAAAAAATAAAAAAATAAAAAATAAAAAAATAAAAAAACTTGTATTTTTCCACTGGGCAGGTAACCCATTACAATGTGACCATCTGGGCTGCTAACCCATTACAATATACCAACTGGGCAGGTAACCCATTACAATGTGACCACCTGGGTTGGTAACCCATTACAATATACCAACTGGGCTGGTAACCCATTACAATATACCATCCTATACTGGGCAGGTAACCCATTACAATGTGACCATCTGGGCCGGTAACCCATTACAATATACCATCACAAAAAAAAAACAAAAAAAAAAAAGAAAAAATAGGTTGTCTTCCAAATGACTTGTTTTCTCTATAAAAGTCATATGTCAATCTCTGGTTTTCGAAGTTTTCAAGACTCTAAAAAAGAGGCAAAAGTTCTTTCTGTATCTAATTTTCTTTATAAATTTACTACACAAAGCTAAAATAAAATGAAATTTTATAATATCTTTGCATAGTAAATATTATAAAGAGGGGGCAACTATCATAACCCAATTTTTGAACAAATAATAAAAATAAAAATATATTTAAGAATGGGGTTAAAACAACATAAATTCAAAAGTTCATGGAGGGAATTATCAAAATTTGAGAATAATTTGGTTAGAAAATTGAAGAATTAATAAGTTGGGAAATTTATTTAAATTTTGGATTAGTTTAATTAATGAAATTAGAAGAATTAATAAGTTTGAGGACTTAATTAAACTTTGATTTAATTAATTAAATAAATTCAGGGACTTAATTGAAATTTATCCAAAAAGGGCAAAATTGAAAGAATTAATTAAGGACCAAATTGAATAATCCAGGAATTAAGGACTGTTTTGTAAACAGTGCACCAATTTAAGGATTTAATTGAAATTTATCCAATAAAAGGGCAAAATTAAAAGAAATTTTTATTTGTTTAGGGGTCCAATTGTGAAATGTCCAAAGTTCAGGGGTCTAATTGAAAATCCCCATTTTTTTCGAAACGTCGCCGTTGCTAGAAACAGCTGTGGTCGTCTTCTCCATCCCGGTTCAGGAGGCCGAAGATCTGCAACAAATTCGATCGATCGTGGACCACGTCTCTTGCCTATGATCCCGCTCGTGATTTGAATAACAGTCCTGCAAAGATGGGATTGGTTTAGGGGGAAGCTCGAGCTCTATAAAAGGGGAAGAAAGGAATTGACAAAAAGGAGGAGGAAACCCGAAGCTAAACCCAGAGAAAACAACGAAGGAGAGAACCGAAAATCAGTGAGGAAACAAGCAGAGCAAAACAAAGCAAAAACACACAAAAAAAAATACACGGAGAGAAGGGTAGAAAGGCAGAAAGGAATCAGAGATCAACCCTGCCATCATCTTCATCCCTGCACAAGAAAAAATCAACCCAAAACAGAGCCAAGAACAGAAAAAGACAGAGCATGTGAGAGCAAGACGAAAAAAGGAAAAACAGACCGAGAGAAGATTGGAAACAGAGATAAAAAAAAGAAAGAAGAAGAAGCAAGAGGAGCCAGAAACAGGGGACACACAGGCGAAGACACGGGAAAAAGAACGAACAGCATTTGAAAAAACAAAAGGGGACGCTCTCGACCTCTTCTTCGGTGGCTCCAATTTCAGCAGCCACTTTTGTTATTTCTTGAGAAGGGACGAACATAAGCAGAGGGCATCCACCGTGACCAGAACCATTGTTGCTGCTGCCTTCGGTGTATCCAGAGCCAGGTAAGTAAGTTTCTCTTTCACCGCTTTTCATTTTAATTCACTTCCTACTGTACACTGTCAATTAATTCTCTTTAGCAGCTAATGCACGCGTGATTTCGTTCACGCGTGCTTCATGTTGCCCAGCCGGGTCACTGGCTTGGGCCAGTGACCGGGCCAGGCCTGCTGGGTCCAGCCCAGCCCATGTGGGCTGCGCTGGGCCCAGCCCAAAATCATATGCTGGGCCGGGTCTAGCCCGGCCCAGCCAAAAACAAAAAAACAGAAAAATAAAAAAGAGGCAGAAAAAAATGTGTATGCATAAATAAAAATAATGTAAATTTATTGGTTTATTCACTAACACCAGAGTTAGGAATAAAAATACCGGTTTAAATTTATATTATTTTTATTCGTTTATTCAATTTTATTTAGTTAGAAAAAATAAAAAACATGTGCATAAAAAAAAATGTATTATTATTTATTTATTCACTGGCGCCAGAGTCGGGAATAAAAAATAATAATACTGATTTAAATTTATTTTTATAGCTACGTAATATTTACCAACGCCAGAGTTGGAAATATTCGTAGTTAAATATTCACTGGCGCCAGAGTCAGGAATATTATAAGCAAATTTTCATAACATAAATTAATAAAACATTTAGCAATTCAAGACGAAACCAGCAATGCAGCCTGCCTCAGGCAGGATGTTTAAGGGGTGATAATATCTTTCCTTTTACGTAACCAGTCCGGAACCATAGAATCTTTGTTGACCAGTTAGGGTTCCTAGTGACCGTAATACTAGGTGGCGACTCCTTAAACAAGAATATCCACATTAAAGAACAGGATGCCAGAAATCCATTCTTTCCAAAGAAAATAATTAAAATTTTTAAGGCCGCCGCGATGTCGGGTGCGACACAGCTCTAACCAGAAGAAAAACGAGTGAAGACAGAAAAGATGCAATTAAGTGGGGAAGAGAAATTGACCTCGAGGAAGACAAGGAGATTATGGTACTGAGTATGTTCATGTTCAAGAACTTCTGCAATACACGAAGGAAAAAGGCTAAATAAATATATAAAAATCAAATAAGATATGGCACTAAAAACCTCGATTTTTTCACTCATTGTAGATCATCACGCAATTATTCTCGCCCTTTCTTTCTTTTTAATTGTTGATATTATAATTTTTTTTAATTAAAACTCTTGAAATTTGTTTAACATTTGAACATAGGTTATTACACTGAATTTGGATAATTATTATTTTCCAAACGTTTTTGTGTTTATTTATCATTAAAAAAATTGAACAACGCAAAAATATTTTTCTATAAAAAAAAATTAACTTGATTTATAGAAAAGTATTTTCATTTTATTTTGAGCAAAAAACATTTTTCAGAAGTTTTAAAAAAATTTAAAAATATCATATTATTGCTGATTATATAAAATTTGATTATCAAACTTTTGATTGATATATATTTTTTTCGAATTTTTTTTTTCAATTTCATATCTTAAAATTTGATTTAATTTGATTTTTTATATTAACTTTGATCCTCATTTTTATGATTATTATTTGCTTTTCTCTTATCATTTTTTTAATTAAAATTTTTTATCTATTAAATTTGGTCCTTATTTTTTTTATTGTTACTTATTTTATTTCAAATAATTTATGAAATTATAAGTATAATTAATTTAATTTCATCATCTTTTTTTTTATTATTTGTTAGACTTGATCTATATTATTTTAATTATTATTTATTTTATTTGAGATAATTTATGAAATTAGATTTTTTTTCAATTTCATTCTAATTCAACTTTTCAATTTATAAGATTTGTTCCTTATTATTTTAAATAAACTTGAAAAAAAAACATTAATAAGTTATTTTTCAGTTTATTTTTTATAATATATATAACCAAATACTGTAAAGCATTTTTTAATTTAGTTTTTATTATATCACCAAATATAAAAAAATAATTCAGTTTTCAAGAATTTATTTTTCAAGAAAACTATTTTATAAAAAAAAATTACTTTCAAGCGCTTTAATTTGAAACTAAAAAATATATTAAAAAACAAAAAACATGTTTCAAGCATCTGACTGAAGATAAGGAGATTGTGATCCTGCTCTAACCATAAGAAAACGAGTAAAGACAGAAAAGATGCAAGTGGAGCAGAGAAATTGACGTCGAGGAAGAAAAGCGAGGACAATCATAATGAGTATATTTATGTTCAAGAGCAAATGCAATACACGAAGGTTGCCAGCCAAATTTAAATTTAGACTTGGATCCAATGCAAGAACTAAAGGGACTGTTCTGTCCGGAAAAGAAAAATTAAAGGAACGGTTGGTATGTCATAAATAATGAGTATCAATTTTAAAAAAATAAAAATTTTAAAAAACATGTTTCACGCATCTGACTTGAAGATAAGGAGACTGCATGTGGTCTAGCTCTAACCATAAGAAAAACGAGTGGACAGAGATGATGCAAGTGTAGCAGAGAAATTGACGTCGAGGAAGAGAAGCTAGACAATCATAATGAGTATATTTATGTTCAAGAGTATATGCAATTCACGAAGGTTGCCAGCCAATTTTAAATTTAATTTAGACTTGGATCCAATGCAAGAACTAAAGGGACTGTTTTGTGCGGAAAAGAAAAATTAAAGGAACGGTTGGTGTGCATCAATGTCATAAATAGGGTTTGTTTTGTTAGGAAGATTTTGAAAGTTGCATTCATACAGCAAATGAAGGGGAGGTGAAAACATTGAATTTAAGGTAGCAAGTGTAGAGAGTTGTGACTGAATCCCTTCTTCTTCTTTTTTTAATTGACAAAGTGGCTAAATCACCATAGCTTTAATTCAAAAACATATCATTCATTGAAAACATATCATTCAGAGCCAGAGGATACAAATTCAAAGACAAAGGTGATACAAGAAACAGAATCAAATTTGCCCCAACGCCAAGAGAAAGGAAATTTCAACCACCCCTTCTTGCTACTCTACACTGTCACCACCTTATACGAAGATAGGTTGTCTATTTTCTTATAGTTAGCGTTTTATTTTTTCAATTGTAACTATATATTTTAATTTTGAAATGTTTCACATGTTGTTTTGGGTTGTACTATTACAGGTTACTATCAGGTAGGTGACTGCATTAACTAGCTCCTAGACAAAATTAATTTTAAAAAACAGGTTCACACCTAGATAAAGAGATTGTGGTCCAGCTCTAACCATAAGAAAAACGAGTGAAGACAGAAAATATGCAAGTGGGGCAGAGAAATTGACCTCGAGGAAGACAAGCTAGGACAATTATCATACTGAGTATGTTCATGTTCAAGAGACGAAGAAGGTCAAGCTATTTTCAAAAATTGAATTTCCAAGAAAGTTGTCAGTCAAATTTAAATTTTAGACTTGGATCCAAGGCAAGAATTAAAGGAACGGTTGGTATGCATCAATGTCATGATAAATAGGGTTTACATTAGTAGTTTCTTAGTTATTTGGAGATTTTTATTTATTTGATGCTCATAACAGTTTCTTTTTAATTGTTGATATTATAATTGTTTTTTTAATTAAAACTCTAGGAATTTGTTTAACATTTGAACATAATTGTTAGTTTATTAAACTGATTATCATATCACACATAATAAGTCACTTCAATATTATGCATCTAGTTGTCACATTTTTTTCTCTAATTTTTATCTATCATAAATTTTTATTGCCAATTTTAATAATTTCAATACATGTTAAAAAAATTTCTAGCAGGCATCTCGAATTTTTCACGTCGGCTTACTTGGCGCAGGCGAGGCATCCTTGGATCCGAGTTCGAGGCCTATCGCCCCCTCCTGTAAACAAATTGTTGGCTACTTCCCGGAGACGCAAAATAATTGCATGCGACTTAGGGTACTATTACAAGTTACTATAAGGTAGATGGCTACATTATCTAGCAACAAGATAAAATTGCATGCGAATTAGTGTATGTTTGAAAAAATTGCATGCTCACCTTCAAGTTGGGGCTTGACGCGTCCAAGCCAAAACCCCAGGTGGGCGTGGACACCTCCCCGGCGCTTGGGTGTCTTCAATGCACTATCTTTTATAATTTAAAGTGTTCATATCAAAAATATTATTATTGTATTATAAATATTTTTATTTTTATTATAACTCGAAGTATTGATATAAAGAATATTATTATTTGTATTGCAATCATCATTAAAACCCCAAATGGGCGTGGAGTCATCCACACCCAACCCCATGTTGGGTCTGGGCGAGCACGTGTCCATCGCCAACTTGGGGTTGGGAGTGGATGCGTCCACTCCCACTCCCACCCCAAGTTGAGTCTGCACGTGTCCACGCCCACATCCATGTTGGGCTGGATGCGTCCACTCCCAACCCAAGTTGGGGCTGGACGCGTGCTCGCCCACCTCTAAGTTGGTGTGTGGATGTGTCCTCGTCCAATCCCAAAGTGGACGAGTAGGTGACCATGCTGAACCCCAAGTTGGACTGAAACGGGTCCACGCCCAACTGGCGGTTGGGGTTGGATGCATCCGTGCCCAACCACATGTGTTAATATAATAATATGTGTTATAGATATTATTTTTTTTCTCTTATAATTCAAAGTGTTCAGATCAAAAATAGTATTTTTTGTGTTATAAATATTATTATTTTTTATTATAACTCAAAGTATTGATATAAAAAGTATTATTATGTGTTGTAATCATCCTTGAAATTCTTAATATAATTATTTATGTTATAAATATAATTATTTTTATTATAATTAATATTATTAATATATTATTTTTTATTATAAATTTTACAATAATTTTTATTAAAAATAAAAATAAGCCCGCCGCATATCACTGGCATCCAACTAGTTGTTTTCTAAAACTGTTGAATTTCAAATAAAAAACCACAGCATACATGCCTCCCCTATCTCAAACCCTAAAACTCTAACCTTCCCAAAACCAAAATCAAAAACCTTTACACCGATCTGCTCTCAAGCTATAGAAATAGTATATTTTTTGTTTGTGTCCCCCTTAACTAAATCATGGCTTTGCCTATGAGAGCGGTCACCAAGTGATGTCGTTTGTCTTATATGTCCACTTTTTAAATTTTTCTTTCTTTCCATTAAATTGAGTAGTTTGTAGTGATGTATGTTGAATCCTTTCTAATTTACCAACACTAAGTTGCCAATTTTGACTTGAGAGACACAAACGTGGATGGTACACTTTTTTTATGAATAAAAGGTGGCTTATTGAAGAATAATTAGTAAAATATAAATTTATTATCTACTTGATAAAGGGGTATTGGGACTTTTTAGATGGTGTTTTGGAATGTGGCTGTGGGTGAGGTTCACCGGCAGCCACACATTTTAATGTTTGGTAAAGGAAACAAACCTGATTTTAGGTGGTAGGGTCCACTAACTTTTGTTGCGCAGCCGCAGAATTGAAGAAGTAGCATTTTGCTGCTTCTCATGACTACTTTTAGGAACATGGAGTGAAACAGTGGAGCCATGCTACATTGTCGCAATGTTTCTCTTTTTTTTTTTTTCTTTTTTTTTTGAAAAACTAGTGAGAAAAGTTTAATTTTGTTTTTAAAAAAAAAACTAATGAGAAAGTTTAGTTTCCCCCCCCAAAAAAAAACCAGTACAGTTAATTGTGAATAATATTTTTTTAAAAAAATAGTTTAAGGTGAATTAAATTTACTCGTACTGTAATCTTAATTTTATTCCTGATAATATTTTACCTAATTTTATTGCAAGCTCAAAAAATCATATGGAAACCGTAGTTCTTGTCGAATGACTTTTGTACGTAATGAAATTGTAAATTTTTTTTTTTAAAATTGTGTTTTACTAAAAAAACTAGTATTTAATATTATTTAATAACACTACATAAATTAGAAATATATCGCATGATAACGTAGCATTTGTGGAATTTAATTGCAATTCCAATAATAAAAATATCACAATCTTTATTATTTAATAACACTACATAAATTAAAAAAATTAGTTTTTGTTGTTGCGCGCTTAAAAAACCATGGAAAATTAGTCCTTGTTGAATAGATTTCGTATGTAATTACATTGCACATAGTTTAATGGAATAATAAAAAATATTTGATATCAATATTATTTATTTCATGATGTAATAACAGTAGTTAAATCTACAATATTTAAATTAAAAATTATTAATATATATATATATATATAATTATTTTATAACTTTAATTTGAAAATCATTTTTTTAACCAAACACATAAAACTACTTTTTGTTTAATCTTAAATTTAACCACAGTTTTAACCAAACATATATTTTTTTAAACCAATCTTAATTAAAAACACTTTTTATAAAAACAATTTTTTTAAAACTACAACCACAACGGCAACCGTAATACCTAACACACTTAGAATGACTGATGTACTTTTACGTTAAGATGATGGTTTTAGGTATGCTGTAGATTAACAACTAGTTTTATTTTCCCCGTGTGTCAAATATTTGGATAAAAAGAGAGAAGATATGCGACTTTTTGTTCATAGCACTGATATAATGCGATTGTTTTAAATATATGCACAAGGTAGAAAACACTAAAATATTTAAAAGATTGGTTGGAGTTATTTTTAAAATATTTTTTATTTAAAAATATATTAAAATAATATATATTTTTTTTAATTTTTTAAAATTATTTTTGATAACAATATATTAAAATAATTTAAAAATACTAAAAATAATTAATTTGAAATAAAAAAAAATAAAAATATTTAATTTTTTTTAAAAAATACTTTTAAAATACAAAAATAAATGGCTAAATTTCAGTGCTATATTGTTTTCTGAATTTCAAAGTAATCAGAAGATTGGTCATCCTCGTACACTTTTGAATATGTCAATTATCAATAAAATATTTCTAAAAAGTCA
This sequence comes from Populus alba, assembly GCF_005239225.2. Lineage (NCBI taxonomy): Eukaryota > Viridiplantae > Streptophyta > Magnoliopsida > Malpighiales > Salicaceae > Populus > Populus alba. The sequence continues at coordinate 21,159,688 of NC_133302.1, read as the reverse complement.
GTTGCACGTTTGAAAAGTTGCAGAGGATTCTGATGCGAATTCACTTGTTCATACATCGATTCGATATATGGTTTGCGATAGAAATATAATATAGATTCTAGAACTTCATCTCTTTCCGCAGTACTGTCCAAACATCATCAATAAAGAATAATTTTGTAGGGAAGAGGGGGACTGATTCTTGGCATATTTTATCTGAGTCCATGAAGCGCAAAGGCACTCACAACTCACACAATCACACATCTTTTCATGGCGGTGCTCTCCAGTAGCTAGAGACAAACATTTAAATAACTCAGGGTAAGTACACGAGGATTGTTAGGGAAAATTATTTATTTTTTAGTTATTTTTATTTAATTTAGAAAAAGTATTTTTGTTTATAGTGTTTATTTTTTTTTATTTAGTTTAGAAAATAAAAAAATAGATAACAATAACTACTCTCAATCAAATTTACAATTAACAACAAATATCTTTATATTTTATAAGAATAACAAAATAATTATTACGGTAAATACAAAAATATAAGAAGGGTTACAGTGAGTCCTCCTTCTGTTCATTTTTAATGCCGTAAAAGATATTAAATGTTTCCTAATTAATTAGATGGCCTTGTCTCTAGAGTCACTTTTTCCTGGCGTTCATAGCATGGACTTCGGAGTCATTTTCAAGCGATTTATTAAAGAAATCTTTAACAAGTCCCGTATATTAAGGCTCTGCATTGATTTTTACTGGGGTATTTTGGCTTTTTTTTGTGTGTGGTTATAAATATATAATTTAAAATATTAATTTAATAAATATAATTTCAATTGAAATTTAAAAATAAATTAACTTAAAATTATATAATTCAAATTTTAAATACAAGTAAAAAATGATAGTTAACATGATATGATTCGATTAAACAAGTTAAAATATAATATAAAAAACTGATAAAAAATATAATTTTATTCAAAATAAATTTTAAATGTTTAACTACATGTGGAATTCAAATTCAAGATTTCACACTCGCTTGCCTCTTGAATTCTTATAGTATTCTTTCCTCTTCCTGCCTAAAATATGAACAACAGAAAGCTGTTCACACTGGCGATGGTTTCTGTATTCCTTTTTTTTTAATCTGTCAAGAGCGGACCTCCTGACAATTAGCACAAATAAACAATTATAATGATCTGTGTGAGGGCCAATCCTCTTGTTGCTTTCCTTGAAAACCTCCAAGATATACCAGTCACCTTTCATGGTATTTGCTGAGCCAATCCACTTGTTGGCTTCCTTGAAAACCTCTCAGATATACCAGTCTACTCGTTGGTTAATTTAAGCTCATGGTGTTTCTACTTTTAAGCTCTCTCTCTCTCTCTCTCTCTCTTCTTTTTGTCTTTTATTGACTGGTAATAACCAAGAGTTTGATTAAATAAACCTTCCATAAATTTGACAGCACATGTTCTTGCCTCGACAAAATATACATCCTTAAATTAGTTCTGTACGTCAATTAAATCAGTTTTTTTAATCATTTAAAAAATATATTCTTGTATTAGATGGATTTAATGAAAGAAAAATTACATTCAGCATGCATGGTATAGTTTTGTTGTTTCTTCACTTTACATTCATGGTTTGAAAAATTACATATGGGGTTATATATATAATTCAAAATATTAATTTAACCAATATAATTTTAATTCAAATCCAAAAATAAATTAAATTAAAATTATACAATTCAAATTTTAAATATAAATAAAAATGTGAGAATTAATATAATGTGACTTGATTAATTTGACAAGTTCAAAAACAACATGAAAAACTAAATTGTATGAATGATGTTATTTTAAAATATCAAGGACATAAGTGTATTTTGCCTAAAAGTCTCTGGTACATCATCCATATTTAGTGTTCTTTTCATTTAAGTCTTCATTCTTTTAATGTCACTTTGGACTAAGAAATCATAAGTAATTAGCATTTAATTACAATCAAATTTTACAAAATAAAACTTTGTGGTTAAAATGAATTATTATTAAAAAATAATACTAAATTCATAGTGTTTTGTGAATGCATGAATAATTCCCAATCATAGTAAAAAAAAAAAAAAAAAAACCCACACGGTTTTAGAGTTTGTTATAAATCCATCATTTAGACTCAAATTAAAACCTCACATAATAGGACAGATTCATCACGAGATCTCTGCCTCACCTCTCTCGCAAAACAACTAATTATGACCTCTCATCACGGGATAAATAAATTTATCCTGATATAAGAAACTTCTCAACATTAAGTTAGCATTTATAGAGAAGAAAAAAATAATATATAGAAAAAGAAAAGTAAAGGTATGTTGTGTGCGATATCTCTGGATTTAGCCTATGTTTGGCTGTGTAAAAAATTGGTCCCTTCTCTACTAGGTGTATTTATATAAAGTTAAAAAAGTTAATGCCTTGATAAAGTAATGTTGGTTCTAATTGGAAATCTGATCATGAACAAAAGTCATAGTCAAACTCTCATAACCAATTTTTTGAATTTAAAAAAAATGATAATGAATAAATAAATAACTAATGAATGAATGAAAAATACTTTAAGAATTAGTTTAAGAAAATACGAATTGGAACTTTAGGACGAATAAGAATGAAATTATAAATTTGAAAGTCAATTTGATCAAAAAATTGGAAGAATTGATAAGTTTTGGGATTTAATTAATATTAAATTTAATTTAATTAATGAAATTAGGGGTTTAATTGAAGATGTACTAGGTTTAGAGCTGATTTAGATTAAAATTGCGAGACATTAAAGTACAAGAACCAAAGTTAATAGATGGTGATATCATAGGGGGTTAATTGATTTTTTCAAGGGTAATTTTAAAAGCTTTAAAAGTTGAAAAGCCAATTAAAAATTGAATTGATTAAATTGGAAATCAATGACTGTTTTGTATGTGGCACCAAAGTCCAGGGGTTCAATTATAATTGATCCAGGGGTAAGATTAAAAAGTAAAGAGGAGATTTTCCATGAATAAGGAACCAATTGCTAAATATCAGAACTTCAGGGCAGAAAAATTGAAAATAACCATCACTTGAAAACGGCGCCGTTTCAAAGCAAACTGTTCATACACCTTCACTCCACATTTCCACCGATTCTGCAGAAACTGCAGCAAAACCGTTCGGGTCACGTCTCCTACCAGCTGCCCACCTCACCCCCACGATGCCATCTCCAAATGCTAATATGTTGTGACCAACAGTCTTGCAATGGCAGGACTGTTGATCCCTCTTTTTTCTCATAACAAAGACGAACATGCCTCGTTAAGTATCTTGAGGCACGAACGCACGGCATTCTCTGGCTTTATAAAAGCCAGAGAAAGGCCAGAAGAGTGAGGGGGGACGAACGAACGAGAAGAAGAGGACAAGAGTGGAGGAACGAACAAAGAAAACCAGGAAGACAGAAAAAACGAACAGAGACTCAGAAACTAAAACAAAGACAGAAAGAAAGACAAGAGAGGACGAAGAAGAAAAAAACAGAGGACAAACAAGAAACAGAGAGCAGAGGAGAAAGGCAGAAGGGGAGAGACCGAGAGAGATTTAAAAGAAGAAGACCAGAAGAGAAGCGCACGAAAACAGAAGCAGAGGGAAGAGAGTAGCTTTAGCCTGCCAGTACACCTTCGCCATCATCTTCGCCCCCAAGCACCATGTAAGCTACGTACGTTTTCCCTCCCCTTACATTTTAATCACCCTTTGACTATAGTAAGGGTGCGTGAACTATTCGCGCACGCCTGCGAGTAATAGTCGGTCGGTTGTTTGTTTGGGCTGGTAATTATGCTGGACTGATTAAGTCCAACCCAGCCCATATAACTAGGCTAGATGAAACTAAAAAAATAAAACAAAGAGCAACTGAGGTTGGGCTGGGCTTGGATTTCAGGCCCAACCGATCTAATTTGTCTTGAATCAAGGATGTGTTCGGCAAAATACATCTTTATTTTTTTCTCTTTTATTTCACCGTTTTTATTTTGGTATCTAGTCAAACAAATGTTTTTGGATATCAAAAGATTCTAAAAAAAGTCGTGGGCTCTTTTAAATTTATTTGTGGCCCCCTCACATTTTTTTCCGATGATTTCATTGTATATTTGATTTGTGAATTTTTATTGTGAAATATGAATATGGTATGCGACACGTCTTTTTTTTTCATAAAAAATATAAAAAAATATGTATGCTTTACTTTCAATTCAATTTGTACTGTTTATTCATTAGCACTAGAATTAAGAATAATATTTTTTTTTTTTGTGTTACATAATATTTACCAACACTAGAGTTTAAAGTATTTATATTTGAATATTCATTAGTGCTAGAGTAAAAAATATTACAAATAAACCATTAATAGTATAATACAACAAACTTTTAGCAATTTAATATAAAACTAACAATACATCCTATTTTAAATAAAATATTTAAAAAGTAATAATATCTTTTATTTTACTTAATTAATCTCGGATCATGAAATCTTTATTAACCAGTCAACATTCCAGTTACTATAACAACTTCTTTGGTTAGAACTTTCTCCTAATAAAAAGTCAATTACCTGTTTTTTTTATAATTGAACTTTTAAGGTCGCCACGTCTCGGTTGCCTCAAAAGACAGCTTTCCTGTTTACACTACAAGGAAGGTTATGTCTCGCTAAATTAACTCATAATTAAAAAATCAAAAACCTTAGGCCACAAGCTACGAAGCACCAAACCAAAAATAAAATACAAATAATCAAAATGAATATATGACAATTAGCTCTTTTGTTTATTGAAGACAAGAGGCCCTTTTCCTTAATTGAAGCATCATTTAATTGATAGATGATTTCTTGTGCTTCTGTCAGTTGTGAGTTCCGGTCGCCATAAGACTCTAAGCTCTAAAGCAAAATTACTGCGACCCCTTCCGGATGACATTGGTTGATTTATGGCCCAGCTGCAGTGGCACAAAAGCAAAGTGTTATAGCTAAGAAAGAGGGAAGGCTGAGTAGCCGAGAGAGACATTAACACACACGTACTGCAGCAATATTTTCTGAATGGAGGAGGGCGGCAAGAACACTTTGCCAACAACAATCCTTTACATGATTATGGCAGGAACGGCATTTTTTCCACTCATGATCACCTGTAATTGCAGTACGTCGATGAGTTAGTACCACTTCATATAATTAATTAAATAGTTTGATTAATGGCAGAAAGTTTTAACACAGACACAACGCCCATCAAAACCTAATGCATCAGGTCTTGGTTTAAAACACAAATTCTTGTTAGCAAAAATAGCTAGGATTTATAAATGTTTTTGTTTGTAAATGGGCATTTTATATTTCTCTATTTTTCTAAAAAAAAACTGAAGAGGACTAAAAGCTGTTTCCAAGTGCTCCTATTACGGTCCAAGATTGCGATCAAGTTACAGGGCGATTGACTGTAAAATCCACCTGTGGTGTTTATCCGACTTTCTTCCTTTATGACCTATTTTGAATATTTGTAAAGGGCTCGTTCAAGAGAGAACCCAATGATCTCAGTGTAAATAAATTCAAATTTCTTCTCCGATTACTTCATGTCTTTGCTTACAATTTAAATAACTTGTTCAATAACCAACTCCTAAAAAGTTGGCACCACTACTGCACTATCTAAACCATTAACATAAAATAGAAAATAACAATAAAATAAAATGAGATATCCATGAAATCTGCCAGCTGAAGCATAGTGCAATACTAGCCATCCTAACTTCAACTTCCAGTATTTTTAGCAGCCACAACTCCTAATCTTCAGCAGCCGCATCAACCACGTCTCTGATACATTTCCCTTTAGCTGACTTCTTATCCACGTTGGCCAACTGCTTATCCACGTGGAAGTTGTTCATAACATTACCGCCTCCATTAAAATGGCACTTGGCCGCAAGTGCAAAAGAGGGAAAACGGCTACTGTAAGAGGACACCTCTTCCAAAGAAGAATCGGTAGGAGACAAACCGTCCCAATAGACCAAAACTTGGTTTGTATTGTGAACACAACGAGAATCCAGAATAGCTTTGGACAGAGGTTGAAGTTCGCCCTGTGTGAGAACAGGTAAGGAAGGTTCAATGGAAACAGACGAGTCATGGAAAGGTTTGAGGCAAGCCACATGAAAAACAAGGTGCAGCTTAGTGGAAGAAGGAAGTTCCAATTTGTAAGCCACAGTGCCTATTTTGGCTATTTGTAAGCTACAACTTAGTTTTGGCCAGTCAATCATGGCAATAATTTTACTTTTGTCCACAACAACCCCTTCTCCTGAGATAATATGGCCAAGGTACGTAGGATACTTGGCATTAAGCAATGCAGCACGTGGAACGCTTGAGAAATAATTGGTGAGTAGCCAGGATATCAAAGACAAGCCGCAAATATGCTAAATGATATGTCCAGGAGTGACTATAGACAAGAATATCATCAAAAAACACCAGTATGAATTTACGTAGGTGTAGCTGGAATACCTCATTCATCAAAGCTTGGAATGTGCTAGGGGCATTGGTCACGCCGAAAGGCATCACCAAGAACTCAAAGTGGCCGTGATGAGTGCAAAATGCAGTCTTTTCTATGTCCGTCGGATACATTCTGATTTGATGATAGCCTGAGCGCAAATCCAATTTTGTGAAATATTTGGCACCATGTAATTCTTCCAATAACTCATCAATCACCGGTATAGGAAATTTATCCTTGAGGGTCTTAGAATTCAAGGCTCTGTAATCGACACAGAATCACCATGTGTTATCTGCTTTAATGACCAAAAGGACTCGTAAGGAATAAGGAGATTGACTAGGCTTGATGATACCCCGTTCTAACATATCTTTGCAGTGCCTCTCAATTTCATCTTTGTGTGCATGAGGATATCTGTATGGGTGCACCACGACAGGATGTGTTCCTGGCTCCAAATTGATGCGATGATCATAGGATCTTGCGGGTGGAAGGCCCCTTGGTTCTTGAAATATAACATCAAATTCAGTCAAAAGATTGTCAAGATTTCTATCGAAAGGTGACTCCAAGTCTGCAGCTTGAAGTTGTACAGCTGGAGTAGAATGTGGGATACTAGCCATCCTAACCTCAACTTCCAGTATTTTTAGCAGCCACAACTCCTAATCTTCATCAGCCGCATCAACCACGTCTCTGATACATTTCCCTTTAGCTGACTTCTTATCCACGTTGGCCAACTGCTTATCCACGTGGAAGTTGTTCATAACAACTCCACTATAAGAGAAAAATTTGAAAAAAAAAATGTTAAGAGAGAATTAAAAGTGAATTATCATATTTGAAGAAATTTTAATTGAAAACGATTAACTTGCTAATTTCAATTGTATTATATGTGATAAGGATAGACCTAAATTTGCTTCATACGTAAGTGTTATTGACCGGAACAGTTTGATTGGATTAAAACGAAACATGTGAAAGTAAACACGATTAAATTTAAATTAAATCAACTAAGAAAAAATATTTTATGGATAATAGTAAATGCTAATATAAATCAAGTCAAAATCTAAATTAAACATAATTATAAAAATAACCTAAAATCACTTATAAAAAATTTAAAAAATATATTAATGGTTTTAAACGAGAAATGGAATAAAAATATACCAAACCAAAGAAGTTTTCCCCTTCAAAATGTCTTTATCCCCTTACCTTTCCTCCACGAAATGAGGGTTAAATGATAACCTCGTTAAAATGATTCTCTCTTTCTAAATTTGTACCAAACATGAGGGATGGAAATTGAAAGTAGGGAACCTCTCTTACTCTTATACCAAAATCAACCTAAAAACCAAGTTTCTTGTATGGTTCACTTTTTTTTTTTTTTTTTTTTTTTAATTTTAATGTAAAACCAAACGATAACTTTTATTTTCTATTTTAAAAAATAGAAACACAAAATACAAAAAAATAAATCAAGTAAAGGCATCCTAGAATTCAAAACCTCAAGAACAACAACACTGCCAGGAAGAGCAATAATTAAAGAGCCTATTTGCTGTCTACGTACAGAGATGATCACATAAAAAAACAATTAAAAAAGATGTATACTTTTTGTAGTACTTTATATAAATCTATGTATAACTCCTCATTTTTTTTTAACATACGTCAAAACAAGAGTTATTAAAATTCTAGCTTTGATTTATTTATTTTTTGTTCAGAGATAATGATGTATAAATTGAAGTCGCTGTAAATGAAGAGGGGATAACTTCAGATATTTCACCAACTCAGATTTTATACATGGGATCGTACCATTTGCTTTATCACCAGGCAATTGGGATGGCCGACTGGTAGGTGTTGTAGACAATGTTGCTGGTGAAGAAGTTTTCGCTGTTGCTGCTGGTAGCGGCCGCGTCAGTGATGATGGCTTTGTCGTTTCAACAAGTGAAGTAATGGTACCAAAACTAATTAGAAAACCCGCAGTACTACTCGAAGATGCTGAAGGGTCTGAAATATTAGTTGACGTTTTCGTTCCATTGTTTTTAGAAGGTTGAGTTTGTGAAGATGAGAATATGTCTGGGGTTACAGATGGTTGAATTTGTGATGTTGGTGACGGTGGCGGCAGCAGTTGTGAAGGTTGAGATGCAGCGTTGTTCGTCGACTCTTTGTTATCACGCTTATCCCGGAAGGAATTGGGTGGAAAAGGAGGAAAGTCTCGTGGAGACTCGATAGCATAATTTTTATATGGAGGCTTCCTAGCAAAGTTATCATGGTGGGAAGGCACTTTTGATCTTGAAGATGGATTATTGTGATACCTGTTGCTACCCAATTTTTAACCTATGTTTTGATAAATTTTCAAAAAATCCAAAAATAGAGAAAAACATTGAAAATCCAAAAAAATACTTTTTTAATATATTTGCGTCGTTTTAGCATTTTCAACGTCGTCTAAAAAAGAATTTAAATTTTTAAGGGTCTTTTGAACGCGTTCGACTTTTCACGCATCATTTTTTAAAATCATTGATTTTCCTCATCGAGTCGACGTTGATATTGCTCGTTTTTAAAAAAATACAAAAAAAAATTAAGAAAAATCAAATTTACAAAAAGAAAGAAGTTGAGGGACTAAGTTTGAAAACCTAGCAACATTTTGCTTATAAATAGTAGCCTTCAACACACAAAAGGGGGTGGGGGCAATTTTGAAAGAAAAAATACAAAAAAAAAAAGAAACAACCTAACCCTAAACCTATCTAACCAAACAGCCGCCCCTCCCCGGTTTCACATCCTTGGTGGTGGCCCTCCCAGAACAGAGCCAAGGACCTCCTTGGCCGTTTCAGCTCCACCTTTCCCCCACTCTCACAGAACCCACACCATTGAGCACTTCAGCAGCCGCAAACTGCAGCTGAGACACACGGCACCCACAGACCCACCGCCAGAACTGCCCAGCAGCGGCCACCGAAGCGGGCCATCGCCAGATCTGCAACCAGCAAAGAAGAAGCTGAGACACACGCCATCCACAAACCGACCTCCAGCAACAACCCATCTCCAGCAGCATGCCCACAGGTGTCGTCCCTTCCTCATCCGCCAGAGCTGCTCACCTTCTTTAACCAGCAGCGACGACCCGCAACCATCACAGACCGATCCAGACCTGCAGCTGAGGAGAAGACGGCGAAGCCCCAAGAACAGACCTGATAAAGAAGAAAGTAAAGCAGATAATGATGGAAAGCAGAGGAAAACAGATCTAAAAAAAATTAACTAAAACAAACTGCTTGTGCATTTTCTTTTGGTTGCAGGTGATGGTGATCTTCACCGCCGACGAGGAAAGGTAGAAGGAGAGAAGCTGAGCCAGATCCACTCTGTATCCTGTTCTTGCTTGTAGTGGCGCGTGAACCCACGCGCTGCCAGTGGCGATGGCGCGTGGGAAGACGCGCCACCACTGTTCATGCTTGTTGTAACCCATTTTTGGGTCCCCATAAAAAATAAAATAAATAGCCAAAAGAGTTTAGAAAAAATAACAGGAGGCAGAAGCGCTCAGGAAACAGTCAGAAAGTTGGTCAAGGAATTTAAAAATACAAGGATTGAATTTTTTACAGTATATTCTTGAAGGATGAAAGCCCTATTGAGAAGGAAAATTTGAATTTTGAGGAGAAAAGCCCAAATTTGGATGTTTATGGACTTAATTGGATTTTTATTTGAATTTATAGAAGATTTGATTGCAAGAAAAATTGTTTTTTAAGTCAATTTGGGCTTTAATTTGAAGAAATTTAAGTTCTGGGGCCAAAATATATTTTTTAGGAATTTATTGGGTCAAATCAGGGGCTTAATTGCATAAATATTGAAGTTTAATGGCCAATTAGGGACTTAATTGTGAAAATCCGAAACCAGGGACCAATTTGGAGAAGGCGCAAAGATAGAGGGGGCTGTTTGGAATTGTTTCAGGGGCTTAATTGAAGAAATTGGAAGTTTATTGATCAATTAAGGGCTTAATTGTGAAAATCAGAGGCCAAGGATCAAAGTGAAACACGCGGCCAACTATAGGGGTAGGGACCGAATTTGGCAGGGACGCAATTGAATTTTATTCTTGATTGAAGGACTTAATAGAACAAATGACAAATTAGGGACTGATTTAAAAACAAAGTTTCTGGCACCTTTATTTTAAAATGAAACGGCGCGTTTTGTCCAAAACGACGCCGTTTCATGCATAAATAATAAAAAAAAAAAAGAGACCGAACGGTGCCGTTTTGAACGGCACTGTTCACTGTCTTCTTCCCCCCGAACATTACAGCGGGGTAGAAGGAAAAGTTTGTTTTTTTTATCTTTTTTTTGCAGGTCCCTCTTGCCACCGACCGAGGCCCCACGCCGGTGGGCCACCGACAGAAACAATGGCCGACAACCCGCCTCGTGGCCGAAGCCGGGGGAGGCCTGCCGCTCCCCGACAGCCGCTCCTCGACCCGCTCCGGGGCTCCACGTCGAAGTCGCGCCATGGTTCTATAAATAGAGAACCGAGAGGGAGAACAAAAAAAAGAACGAAAAAAAGAAGAAAGGAAGAGCAACCAGAAGAGAACAAAAAGCGAAGAGAGAGAGAAGGAGAGAGAAACCACCGGACTTAAGAAACCGCCATCGTAAACCCAAAACTGAGAAGCTTGGGAAAATTTGAAGCCGATAGGAAACTCAAGAAACCGAAACAGAAGCCGCGAACCGGGGAACGAAGAAGAACCGTGGGAAACAGCTGTAGCGTCGCCTGACCCGCCGTCCGTAAGCCACGCTGCCACCGCCTCCACAGCAGCACCGCCAGCAAGTCGTCGTCTCCGCTGTGCCAGGTACGCTCTTCCCCCCCTGCACATTCTTTTTGTTTTGTTGATAAATTTCGTCTCCTGCATGCAGAGGCGTTCTGCATGCAGGGGACGGGGGGGGGGGAATAATTCCCCCTCCCCTGTGTTTTTTTTAATTCCTCTGGGCCAGATGGTGTCTGGCCCAGAACTATGTGGGCCGGGCCAGAGTGATCAGGCCCAATCCGACGGTCTGGGCCGGGTCCGGCCCAGACCGAGTTTAACCAGTACCCGTTGGGCCGAGATCGGCCCAGTCCCCGTTGGGCCGAGATCGGCCCAGCGACTTTTAAGGCTGGATCCGGCCCAGTTTAGTTGGGCCGGCCCAGCCCCTTTTAATATATAAATATATTAATTATATTATATTATTATTATTATTATTATTATTATTATTATTATTATTATTATTATTATTATTATTATTATTATTATATATGTGTGTGTGTATATATATATATAATATATATATTTATATATAAAAAAAATATTTTGAAAAAATCTTAAAAAAAAAATATTGTGATTTTTCTGCATATTTTTGTCAAAGTGGTTTAATGTTGGTTTGTATTTTTATACTGTAAAGATACAAAACCAGTGTTAAAAAAATACCCGGTTTTCGTCAAAACATCAAAGATTTTTCAGAATACAAAAATGTTTTTTTTTTTTTTTGCTTTCAAAACAATTTCTAAAAAGTCCCTAAAAATGTTGTTGATTTTTCTGCATATTTTTTAGCAAAGTGGATTAATATTGGTTTGTATTTTTATACCGTAAGGATACAAGCTCAGTATTAAAATACCCGATTTTTGTCAAAGCATAAAAAAAATAATATTTTCAAATTTTTTTTTTTGTTTTAAAATACGGCCTAGTATCTCCAATATATATTATATATATATATATATATATATATATATATATATATTATAACATTATATTTTCACACAACAAAGAAAATTTTCAAAACAATGTATGTATTAACATGCATTTTGGCTTTAATAACCAGTTTATTCAAGCCATGAGAACTAGGCCAATATTTCAAAAAATTCTAAAAAATCTTTTTTTGTTTTCTTTTAGTATTTGGGATTACGAATTTATACGTAAAACGTATTCCTAAATATTATCAATAAAGTTTGGTATAGACGTTAGAACGGTTAGGATTTTACCCGATAAGATAAAAGACCTTCTTACTGAGGAGGATTTTTCTTGAACCATAGACAGACCAACGACTAGAAGTACAATAATACTTTAGTTTTTTTATCAGACAATAAAACAATGCAGCTTACCTTAGGTAGGGCGTATTTGGGGTGCTAATACCTTCCCTTTACGCAACCAGTCTCCGTACCCGATCTCTGAGACTAGTTAAGTTCCTAGTGACCAAAATACTAGGTGGCGACTCCAAAGAACAAAAAAATAAAAAAATTCGCCAGTCGAACGCGCAATTGAAATAATTTTTTTGGGGTGCGACAATGCTGTTCCAGGAGGGCTTCCCAGCATTGTAATGGATTTTTGGGGGGTTATTTTGTAATTTTAATGTGTTTAATGTAATATTTTTTTTAGTTTTGAGTTTTTTTTGTAATTTATATTTTGTAAATGTGTAAGCAAAACAAGGAAAAGAAAAGAAAAGAAAAGAAACAAAAATAGTGAAAGTGTAAGTGTGTTTGTATTTGTTTTATGAATGTTTTATTTATTTTTCTTTTTTATGATAAAATTGGAAGGATTAAAGAAGAATTTAATATTTTGATTGGATCACGGTCAAGAATTATTAACTTATACGTAATTTGTATTTCTAATATTCGATGAAAAGACAATTATTAAAACTTCTTTAACACATCAAATTTGAGAAGCAGCTTACTTTAGGTATGGTGTGTTAAGGGTGCTAATACCTTCTCTAACCACAACCAGTCCTTTACCCGGGAATCTCTGACAAGACCAGTGTTGTTACTCATTTTTAGACCCCCACGTGCTAGAGACGGTGTATACCTCTTTTAAATAGACTGTAGGAGTTTAGCTCATGTTCGCCAAAAGATTGACAAAAGCACATAAGAAATATTTTTTTCGAAACCTGGTGTGAGCTATTTTCTGCTCTTTTTAGCCTTCCCTTTTACTACCAAAATCATCAGGTTTTCTTAGGTTGATTAGGAGTCGTCATAATGCTAAATTCGTTCCTTTTTTATCTGGTCTTTAAGGTTGAATAAATCCCTTAGAATTTGCACTAAAAAAATGGTTCTACTACTGTCGTAATTTTTTGTTCCAACTTAGGCTCTTATTCTGACTCAGTTCGTACAATATCTGACCATCCTAGGTATATTTTGTCACTCATTACATATTGAAAAAATTGACGTAAACCTTTAATAGGTCCTGGGGATCATTGTTATTAAAGCAGATTCTTAGTCAAATTTGGATGCTTAGCATTGTCAGATCAAGAACCTTTTTGACCAACTAGATTACTGCCAGATTTTGTTCTATAAAATGATTTTATTTCACTTCAACTCCTTCATCAAAGTTGTAGTCCTAGATGCATAGATGAATTTGTGCTTTTGGGTCGCTTGATTTCGATACCAGAAGCTTAAGGTTTTTCGTTTGAATATCTAATGTGAAGGTAGAGAATTCTGCCGCGAGAAGGATATTGACCCGAGTATGCACTAAAAAAACTCTGTTTGACCTAGTTTTTGTGATTTTTGTTCTTAGTTTATACTCTCAGCCATATCAGGATTCTCGGCATTTGTCAGTTTTTGAGTTAGACCTGGAGATCCCTTTTGACCAACCAAATTACTGCTAGATTCTGTTCTGTAAAAAAAATTTATCTGACTTCGACTCCTTCATCAAAGTTGTAGTCCTAGATGCGTAGAATAATTTTGGCTTTTGAATCACTTGATTCCTATAGCAGAAGCTCAAGATATTCCCATTTGAATATCTAACGTAAAGGCAGAAAATTCTGCCGCAGGAAGGATATAGCCCAAGTTCGCGGGGTTGATTCGAAGGATTTTTTTTGGACCAAGGACTGAATCAAAAATTGTTAAAATGAGGGATTGAATTGAAGAAGGATATTGAAAGATGGAGAGGGGGGGATGGATCATCATAAATGACAGGATTTTTTCCACACCAATAAGGAAAATGAGACCATGCAGCTGCACCCTCCAGCTGATTTTCTTTCCTTTTTTCGCTGCAAATTCCTGTTGTTTTGCCTTTATCATCATACCTGATTTTGGGAGCTGCAACCACGTTTTTCCTGGCCTCATTTCAAAGGGAGCAGCTGGCCCTATGGAAGGAAAGAAAACAGCCACACCCTCCTCTAAAACTGGAAAGAAATCAGACGTAAAGCACCAGCACAAAATCAGAATATTGCAGCTTCCTTTTGCGTTTTTTTTTTACTGCAAATCAGTAGGGATTTACGTCCTAGGATTAATGCATTGAATCCTTCCTAAATAGAGACATATTTAGACTATATATAAGCCCCTCTAATGACCTAACGGGGGCAGCAAAAGAGGGCAAAAAAGAGGGCAAAAAAATAGCAGAAAGAGAACAGAAAAATAAAGGAAAAAACGCAAGAGAGGCAGAGTAAAACAAAACGCAGAATAGAGGGAGTTTTCTTGCTTGCATTCTGGTGTCACCGTGAGGGAAGAAAAAAGACAAGACAGAGAGGGGGTTTTGCTTTAAACCTTGACAGCAACGTGTGCTTGTTTTTTTTATTTCAGTTGTTGCAGCAAACCATTTCTGTGAGACCTGCAGTTTGTGGCAGTAAACCATTTCAGCGAGACCTGCAGGTAAGTCCTAATTTTCTCCTCCTTTGTTGCCTTTAAATCCTTTGTATCTGTTTTGTTTTTGCACTTTCGTTTTCAATTTATGAGTGACTATGTTAAGAGGGCTAGCTTTTGGTGTTCCGTTTTTTTTCTTTCTTTAGCTGTTGCAGAATTAAGGAACCGGGGAAGGGGGCTGTTGTTTCTTCATCATCAACTCCCTTTTCTTGTTAGTGTCCTTCCATGCTCTTTAATTGAAATAGCCGGACAGGTTTTCTTTGGTTTTTATTCCGTGATATAATTATAACAGTATGTCGTCCCAAGCTTTTCCTTTTTGTATGAAGTAGTGGCAGTTTTCTCCAGAGTTGGCAAAAAGAAAATGGGTCATGATTCATGGACATATGTAGCAGGATTTTGATTTCAAAATTTCAGTTTCAAAACTTTGGCTCCCTCATCCATACGTGCTTAGTCCTTCCCAATGTATAGAATTTTAAGTTGATTTGGCTTTGAATGATTTTTGTTACGAATTTTTTTTAGTTTCTTGTAGTTCTTGTAATATGAATGATGGCTTGCTATTTTTCATTTTTTGTGTTTACATTTAATTGTGATGCTATGTGTTTCGATAAAAAAAAAAATTTAAAAGTTTTCTTGTGTGTTGCATACGGCCAATACCCTAACATGTTTTGAATTCCTTTATATATATATATATATATATATATATATATATATATATATATTTGAAGTTTCGACAAAGGTGTTTTCGCATGGATTTCGTATACACAACAAAAAATATTTTCTTGCATTTCTGGAATTTACAACATGTTTGTAAAACTCCAAAGGGTATTGGCCAATATTTTCAAAAAAATATAAAATCCTATTTTGGGAGGAATTCATCTATTATTCACCGCTAATGTTTGGATAAAAAAATCCTTAAAGGACGAATATCCAAAATATTATTGGGAGTAATAAATCTGCATACATCCTTGAAAGAAGCCTTGATTATAATCGAGGACATTTCAAAATTTTTACTCCACGGTTTACGAGCCATGAGAGCATAAAATACTACAAAAAATAATAGGTTTTTTTTTAGTGCCCTAGATTTCTATTTTTTTTTGTCCCTCCTCCTTGCGATTTACGAGTCGCAAACTTTTGAAATACTAAGGGAAAAATGAGCTTTCGAAGCACATGGAATCTCCTTGGATTTCTATCCTAATAAATTTTATTTGAATCAAACCTAGGAAAACTAATGGGATTAGAAAACACCAACACCATAGCAATTATAGAGCAAACCAAACACCAAGCAGCTTACCTTAGGTAGGGCGTACTAGGGGTGCTAATACCTTCCCTTTACGCAACCAGTCCCTTGCCTTAGAATCTCTGAAAGACCAGTTAGGGTTCCTAGTGACCATAAAAACTAGGGTGGCGACTCCTTTACACAAAAAACAAATTAACCTGAAATTCAATCGATTGGTTGCCGCGACGCCGTGCTCCGCCGTGAGGGTGCGGCAACCAGTACATCCGGTTTCCTAGTAGCCTTCAATAAATTACTAGGTGGCGACTCCAACGAACCAATCAAAGCAAACACAACAACGAGAAAAAATCACCAGCCGATGCCGCGTGGATTTTTTGACGTGCGACAAAATGGCGACTCTACTAGGGAAGGTATTGTTTCTAACAATATTGGACTAAGCTTTGTGTATTTGATGTGTTTAAGTTTTTGCAATTTTATCTCTCTTTTTTATTATTTGTTTCCATGCATTTTATAAAATTGTTTCATGCATCACCTGTATTTATTTTTGAAAGCACACACAAGCTTCTAGGTTAGGTGGGGAACTAGCGATTTGCCCTAAGACTATTGGTCAGGGTTCAGATGCGTGAAACACCCAACTCATATCTGAGTGCCTGCTTGGTAATGGTGGGTATACGTGCCTTAACTATTCCTTGCAATGTCCCCATACTGTCTTTACGAAGAACATCACTGGGCAGATATGAGACCCTTTTGAGACCAGATAGAAAACCTACCCATGTTCACACAATGAATAGAATCTGTCCTTAGGTTGTATGTGCTATCGTTATTTGCATAAGGGCAAACCCTTCTTAAAGCATCTTGAACTCAAGACTTGTGGGTGACACAATGGTCGTCACTCAGAAAATTTTCATTGTAGAGTTTGGGCAAAAATCACGATTCTTATTCCATCATACAAGAGTTACGACCATATTGTCACCCCTCGATGGGCAAGTTCATCATATATATTACATAGTCATACATTTGTCATGTATGTGCCGGAATGAAAAGTAGGCCCCCTACGAGTCTACAACACCCGACTTTGAACGAAAAAACACGAAAGATGAAGAGTGTGTTCGCCGTAATGTCCATTTTCAAGAAGAGTTGGAGTTTCTGAAGACAAGTGTGACTCACCGCTAGCTTACTCGAGCAAATACTGAAAAATAACTCTAGGGAAGCTCCTTCTAATTGACCGTTCATCTTTGTTCAAAACCCAACAACGACTCAGCCCGAAGAAATTGGGGGCAAACGGGGTCAAGAGCCTCGACACAATCATGTATTTCTGTAAAAGCTTAAGTGGGAAGGCTGACCGGAGGGGAATTGCACCACCGGTGCATAATGGAGCCTATTCTTGTTCTGCAAAAAAAAAAAAAACTTTGTTTGATCATGTCAGCAAAGCTTCTTGATTTTTGTTTCAACCTGTTCCAGTTTTTAATTGGTAACTTGGCTTAAAATTCCACAACACTTTCCTTGTCAAATGAGCCTTTATTGTTAATAAGATCATGTGCTTATAACATACCTTCATTTTTATTGTTGTTTCATGCAAATAACACATTGTGCATAACCGTTAGGCATGAAACCATCACACCAAGAATCTTTGGGTATGTTTCCCTTTTCTTCCAAAACTATGCATGATCGCACATGTTTACAAGGATTTTTGGGAATTCAAAGTTTAGTACAAAAACAGAAATCATGTTGATGTTTGTCCAAAACAAACGAGTTCTGGAAATTCAGGCGATTTCTTAGAAAGGTAACCATGCACTTAGAAAACCTAAAAAAAAAAATAAACAAAAACAAAAGGAACTCATGAAGTGACTCCAAAAGTTGAGTTTTATTTGAATGAATAATGAGAAATCACATTGTATACTCGCATGAAAGCAAGGCTTATCGATCCTAAATGCATGAGTTTGAAATGAAGAAAGGCAATCTTTGATAATCTTTTCATGAGGCTAAAATATATCATTTGCAGTCCCCTTTTAAGCCTAATGCTTTTTTTAAGATAAATAACCTTGGCTAGGATCACACCCCACACTAGGGTCAAGTGCGATGACATAGAGAAAACCTCAGTGATCAAAAATTTTCAATCATCAAAGGTGCCCAAACAAAGCTAGTGGGCATGAAGAAAAATCCAAAGGATCCAAAAGTTTTGAGCATAAAAAGAAGAAAAAAATAATATCGTGATGCTCAAAACTATATGAAGAAAACAAAAGCAAAGAGAAAGAGCCCAAGCCCATCACTAAGGGGCACGATAGACAATTTTCTAAAGACATTTAAATGATAAAAGGTCAAAAAACAAGCACAAGTGATCCTTAGTTTTGAAATCCCTTAAACACCTTTTGAGCCTACAAATATCATTTTTTTCATAACCAAGAGCCCAAGCCTACATTACGTGCCTAATCAAGCCCTTTCTGATAAAAGGCAAGCAATCTGGATCGGTAGGCAATGCTTTCTCGTGTGAACCAAATCATTATTCATGCAAATAAAATGAATGCTTTCAAGACTGGATCTTTGAAACTCTCATATTAAATCTTGATCCATTTTGACCAGCCAAATGTCACTTTATATTTTTCACCAAAAGCCAAAACAAAAGGTTTTCATCACTTCTGATAACCTCTACATAGGAAGCACTTGAATTTCTTCCGAATGAGTTCACTTTGAATTGACATCAAAATGATTTCTGTGTCTAGAATAGCTTTGAAATTCCAAAAATTTCTGCATGAAAACAACTCCTTGTCAAACCTTCATTCACAGAGCCTTATCCCCAAACATGATTTGAATACTTGGGGGCATGATCAAGCTAGGAGACAATAAAAACATTTGGTAGAGTTGGCTCCATAATTCCTTTTCTAAGAAACTATTGGGCAAAATTGGAAACCCTTGAGATAAAAGGCAGAGGAACTATGATGATATCAAGTCCATCCTAGAGGTCAAGATTACAAGAGATGACTCGAGTAAGCAAGAACGAAAAAACCATCGAACTTCACTGCCAACACTCCAACTTTTGAGAAAAGAAAGATATCGTGAAGAAATGGGGACCTATATTTCTTAGGTAAGTATACATGCTGTCACACGTGTGCGGCGGCGCGGCGATCGTCCACCCTCAAGGAAATATCAGAATATTTAACAAAATAGAATATTGATTTATTCCTGGCAAAAAGGGAGAGACAAGGAATTCTTGTCTCTACATGTGAAAATATGGACTGGGAGTCGCCACCTAGTATTCTGGTTACTAGGAACCTTAACTGGTCTTTAGAGATCGGGTACGGAGACTGGTCGTCTAAAGAGAAGGTATTAACACCCCAACTACGCCCTACCTAAGGTAGGCTGCATTGTTTTAATGTCTGATAAAATCTAAAATTGTGTTGTGGTTTTTTTCTAATTGTTGGTTCGTTTACGGTTTAAGAAAAGTCCTCCTCTGTAAGGAGATCCTTATCCTTATCGGGTAAACCACTAACTATTCGAAGTTGTCAAAAGAAAATATATATTTTTTTTAATATCAGGAATACGATTTACGTATAAATTCATAATCCCTGATACTAAAGTCCAACAAAATAAATTTTTTGTTGTTTTTGAGATTTTGGCCAATGTTCTCTTGACTTTAATAAAGTGGTTATTAAAGCCAAAATGCATGTTAAAATATTGTTTTTTTTACATATGAAAAATGCGATATGATTTTTATATATTTGAGACACTTGGCCGTATGCACAAAAACATTTTTTTTCTTTTTTTTCAATTTTTTTGTACTTTTGGAATTTTTTATCCGAAAACTGGGTATTTTAATACCAGATTTATATTTTTACGATGTAAAATACAGATCGATATTAAGCAAAATTGATAAAAACATGTGCTGGAAAAATTGTAAAAATTCTGAAGGGAAACTTTTTTTTTGAAATGGGCCGGACCTGGCCCATATCAGTGGGTTGGGCCAGCCCCGGCCCAAAACTAAATGGGTTGGTTACTGTGCATAAGCACAGTAACCAGCCTCTCATCAGTTGCAGAGTGTGAATTAATTCACGTTCTGCATGAAACAAAAAGAAGGGAGCTGCAAAAGGAGAAGGAGACGGGGCAACGGGAGGTTACCTACGGTGGTGTCAAGGCGGTGCTGCTGGCGGCGTAGGCACGGTGGCGATGGTGGAGGCACGGTGGCCGGCGGTTTTCCTTCTCTCTCTCTCCTCTGTGTTTTGTTTTTGTTTTCTTCTCTGCTTCTACCTCTCTTCTCTGCCTTCTCTCCTCTCTTCTCTCGGTCTTCTCCCTCTTCTCCCTCTCTTCTTCCTTCTGTTCTCTCCGTCCCTTTTATTAAGTCCTCCCCTGTTTTTATAGGTAAAAACAGGGGAGACGAACGTTGGGGCGACCACTGTTGGCCGCCCCCTCCACTAACTTTGTGGCCGACAAAAGTATGCAAGTGGCTGCATTGTGGGCGTCTTTTTGAAGAGGAGGCGGCGTCTTATTGAAGGTGATCATGGTGGTTGTCGCACCCCTAAAAAATAAACAAAAAAAAAATTGCTTTTTTGCGACATTCGACTGGCGACTTTCATTTTGTTCTGTTTTGTTGATTTGGTTCTTTGGAGTCGCCACCTAGTATTTTGGTCACTAGGAACCCTAACTGGTCTTTCAGAGCTTCTAAGGCAAGGGACTGGTTGCGTAAAGGGAAGGTATTAGCACCCTTAGTACGCCCTACCTAAGGTAAGCTGCTTGGTGTTTGGTTTGCTCTACAATTGCTATGGTGTTGGTATTTTCTAGGCTCGTCAATTGATTTTGGATAGAAATCTAAGGACATTCCATGTGCTTTGAAAGCTCATTTTTCCCTTAGTATTTCAAAAGTTTGCGACTCATAAATCGTGTAATAATAAATAATAAAAAAATAAATTTTGAAATGTCCTTGATTATAATCAAGGCTTCTTTCAAGAATGTGTGCGGATTTATTACTCCCAATAATATTTTGGATATTCATCATTTTAAGGATTTCTTTATCCGAACATTAGCGGTAAATAATAAATAAATTCCCTCTCCAAAAATAAGATTTTTATAGTTTTTGGAATATTGGCCAATACCCTTTGGAGTTTTACAAACACGTTGTAAAATCCAGAAATGCAAGAAAATAATTTGTTTTTAAGAAATCTATGCGAAAACACACTTTCGAAGCTTCCAATATATTTTTTTTATAAAAAAAACATTCAAAACATGTTAGAGTATTGGCCGTATGCAACACGCAAGAAAATATATTTTTTCTTTAAACAATATTTTTTTTTTTGACGAAATCGGGTATTTTAAACTCTGAATTTGTATCTCTACGGTATAAAAAATACAAACCAATGTAAAAAATCATAAACAAAATGTGCAGGAAAATCAACAATATTTTTTAGGGAAATTTTTTAGAATTTTTGAAAGCAAACAGACATTTTTATCTTTGAAACTCTGGATGTTTTGACGAAAACCGGGTATTTTAAACACTGAGTTTGTATCTCCACAATATAAAAGTACAAACCAATGTATATAAAATATATATATATATATGAAAAGGAAACAACAATATATTTAAAAAAAAAAACTTTTCGGATTTTATTTTTTTTGTTAAAATATATATACATGCATAATATAATATAATAATATAATAATATAATAAATATATAAATATATATTAAGTGGGATGGGCCGGCCCAACTAAACTGGGCCGGACCCAGCCCCAAAAGTCGTTGGGCCGAACTCGGCCCAAAAGGGGATTGGGCCTATCTCGGCCCAAGAACTAAACTGCCTCGGTCTGGGCCGGACCCAGCCCAGACCGCCAGCCTTGGGCCAGAAACACTCTGGCTCGTCCCAATAGTTCTGGGCCAGAAACCATCTGGCCCCGAAAAGAAAAACGGGGGGGGGAATTATTTCCCCCCCCGCCTCCTGCATGCAGAACGATTCTGCATGCAGGAGGCAACTTATGCAGGCCTCAGGGGGAAAGAAAAAAAATGCGCAGGGGGTGAAAGGAAACGTACCTGGCGTGGTGGAGACGATGGCTTGCTGGCGGTGCTACTGTGGAGGCGGTGGCGACGTCCTAACTCACGACGGCTCCTTGGTGATTTCCAAACAATCCGGCGACGCCCTCTCGGTTCGCTTTCTTCGTTTTTGTTTTCTAAACTCCCTCCCTGCGTCAAACTTTCACTCTTTCTCTCGGTTTTCCTGGGTTTTCAGTGGCTCTCTCTCCTCTATTCAATTTTTTTCGGCCCCTTCTCTCTTCGGTTTTCCTTCCTATTTATAGGGAAAAAACGGTGCCTTTTGCTAGTGCGCCTTGGGCGTAAATCACGCAACGGCTGGTCGGCCATTGACGCGTTCGGTGGTGGTGGGGGCGAGGAGAGAGAGAGGCGGGACGGTTTTAAAAAATGGTTTTTTGTCTTCTATTGCTGTTCAAAATGGGGGGAAGGAGGAAGATGAACAGTGTCGTTCAAAACGACACCGTTCTGGTCTTCCTCTTTTTTTTTTCTTTTTATATATATATATATATATATATATATATATGAAACAGCGTCGTTTTGGATAAAACGTGTCGTTTCATTTAAATGGCCAAACTTCAAATCAGTCCTCCAAATTCGGTCCCCGCCCCTCTTGTTGGCCGCCTTTTTCACTTTGGTCCTTGGCCTCTGATTTATGCAATTGAGCCCTCAATTGATTAATAAACTTTCAATTTCTTCAATTAGGCCCCTGAACCGAATAATTTGCAGCCCCTCCATTTACGCGCCTCTTCCAATTTGGTCCCTGGTTTCGGATTTTTCTAAATTAAGTCCCTAATTGGCCATTAAAATTCAATATTTATGCAATTAAGCCCCTGATTTGACCCAATAAATTCCTAAAAAATAAAATTTGGCCCCAAAACTTAAATTTCTTCTAATTAAAGCCCAAATTGACTTAAAAATTAATTTTTCTTGCAATCAAATCCTTTATAAATTCAAATAAAAATCCAATTAAGTCCATAAAAATCCAATTAAGTCCATAAATATCCAAATTTGGGCTTTTCTCCTCAAAATTCAAATTTTCCTTCTCAATAGGGCTTTCATCTTTCAAGAATATACTGTCAAAAATTCAATCCTTGTATTTTTAAATTCCTTGACCAATTTTCTGACTGTTTTCCGAGCGCTTCTGCCTCCTGTTATTTTTTCTAACATTTTTTGGCTATTTATTTTATTTTTCATGGGGACCCAAAAATGGGTTACAACAGATGCCCCCTCTTTATAATACTTACGGAGCATGGATTTTGCATAGTAAGTGTTATAAAGATAAACCCAAAACGGCAATCCCGAAACTGATCTGGTCGGAGCTTAAATGATCTGAAACATTGTCTTTTACAACAATCCTCCTTAGCCCAAAAACTATGATCAAAACTTAGTCATCCCGAGATCCTTATCCGGTGATCCTCTGAATTCTTACTTTAGTTTGATCAACATGGAAATCCATCCGAGATCCCATCTGGTGATCTCCTTTAACCTGGAATCCCATCTGACGATTCCTTTACCCATAACCAATACAAAAAAAATATGTGTGTGGTCTCATTATGATGGGTGACCTGCCCGAGTGGAAAAGGGAAAGAGTGGTCTCATTCTTTGGGTGACCTACCCAGGGGGAAGAATGGCCTCATTATTATGGGTGACCTACCCAGGTAAAAAAATGGAGAATGGTCTCATTCTTATGGGTGACCTACCCAGAAAAATATGGTCTCATTGTGATGGGTGACCTACCCAGAAAAAGGAAGAGTGGTCTCATTCTTTGGGTGACCTACCCAGGGGAAGGAATGGCCTCATTCTTATGGGTGACCTACCCATATAAAAAAAAAATGGAGAAGGGTCTCATTCTTATGGGTGACCTACTGACACGACCAAAAGCTTGATGTCTCTTCCCAAGTGCAGGAGTGTCGAAGTAATAAATAACCCGGCAAGACCGGGGTCGAACCACAGAGAGGTTAATTGTATAAATTATAAATAACAAGACAACAACAACAACAACAACAACAACAACAATAATAATACTCAGTACGTGGCGTTGTTATACCTGAGAATGATCTAAAGATCGGGTCACAGGTTTCCAGCCTATATACTGACTTTATGAAAAGATCAAAGATATATATTATATAATATAAACAGAATGTAAATAATAATAATAATAACAATGATAATAATAATAATAACAGAAGATGAAGAAATTAATGAGAACTTTGAGATAAAAGATTAACGTAAGGATTAAACAATGATAAAAAACAAATGTCAAGGTTAGAGGATCCACTAATGGTACTTCAAACAAGTATAATATAAACTCTTATTACTCAATTGGAAACCACACATAAAGGAGGTTCCAATCAGATTATAAATTGTTAACATGATTACATTAATTATCTTATTCGAATAAAGCTAATACTTGTAAATGTTGGCAGGCATTCATGATTATAACTTATGTTAACAACAAATCAAGTTCCTTTCATAGCTCAGGTGTCGGTTAAACCATACAGTATGGGCTATGAAAGTGCCAAGTATTTGTTGTACCAAGTGTTACACAACATAAATCTAGATTAACCATTTAACAAGCAAAGTATTAAAGTGAACAAGATAACAAATATAAAACATGTTAGTATCCAATGTTAAGGTCCATGTTAAGTTTATATTATACTTGTTCTTACACCATTAGTGTACCCTTTTCACCTTGACATAATTAACTTAGCTAGACATAATAAAAGAAAGAAACATAAATGAGCAAGACAAGAACATAAATGAGAAAGAAGTTAACTAGACAAAGGAAAGGAAATGAAGTGCATAAACTTGATATTAATGAAAGCAAAACATAAGCAATACAAAGAGAGAAAGCAAGAGCATGATCTTGATCTGGAAACCAAGATGCCTCAATACATGGTAAGTGCCTCCTTTTATAGGCCAAAATTTGGAACTATTGATTTGTTGACTAATTGATGAGTGGGTGGCCACATCTTGACTAGATAACAATCCTTATCTTCTTGTCTGATCAAGACGTCATTGATAACATCATAATTTGCCCAGAATCCTCAAGAATGTTCTAGGAAATTGTCTCAGCTTTCCAACAAAAAAAAAATGAGGTCATTTGGACTTCTAGAACTCAAGATATGGGCTGAACACTAAATAGTGTTTGGGCTGCAGGACAGCTTCGGACTTCTTCGTTGTTCCTTCAATTTGGACTTCAAAACGACCTTTTCAAATCTTGGGCTCCTCATAAAAGTTGTAGGCCTTTGTCTTACCTTTCCATCCATATAAAGTGGACCTAAATCCGAAATCTAGAGCTCCAGATATGATCCAATTACCGAGCAATGTTCCGGTTTGGACTGCACCGACATCTCTTTTCTAAGTTTGGCCATCTCTTTGTCCTTTAACTTTCAATGCTTAAACTCATCAATCAATCCTTTTATTTATGTGATAGTCCTGCATTTAAAATGAGCATTTACCATAAATTAAGGTATCTTATAATATCAAACTTGTTATTATAAAACATGCTTTAGTTAAGGAGTTATTGATACTTCAAGTGCAAAATGATGATATAAAACCTTGATAAACATGCACTTTTAAGTATTAATCACACCCCCCAACCAGCTTATTACTAGTCCCTAGTAATCTAAAGCGTTAAAATAGAGAAACAATTTGCAAGTTCCACAAAGCAAGGCATTCATCATTCAACTTCCATTAATCTATCCAGATAAACAAACTCTCATTAAATTTATATTCCTGCTTCATACTTCGTAAACAAGATATTAATAAACCTTTCTTTTTGTGTGCTCAATGAAAACATAGATGATGGGGCTTTTGTTGGAAGAAAACAATATTATGTTCAAATGTTTAAGGTGAACTTCCTTGGGTTGGGATTATTATTTTTTTTTCTTCTTCTTTTTTTTTTTTTTTTTTTTTTTTTTCTTTTTATTTATATACACATACAACTTAAAACACAATGTATCTTTAACCCGTGTAACGAGTTTTAGGCTAATGACTCCCAGACCAGTTGATCTTAGGGCATTAGGTGTTGAGACACCCCTACGAGCTTAACAACTCGGGTTGCAGATACTGATACGTAGATAGTGCAATGTTTGATTCCCTTAAGCTTTTCTCCTTAACCCATGTAACAAGCTTTGGGCCAATAGCTCCCAAGTCAGTTGACTTTAGGGTATTAGGTGTTAAAACACCCCTTCGGGCTTAATTGCTTAGGTTAGGGAGGCTACGAAACCAAACTTATCCACGTTTTATTATCATCAATACTATCTCTTTTTTTTTTTTTTTTTTTTTTTTTTTTTTTGAAATTATATACTATCCTTTTCCCTTAGTTGTTACCTTCAACAAAAGAACATAATTAATGTAATAATCCAATGTGCAACCCACAATCATATGTTAAAGTGTGTGTGTGAAAATGAAAGTTTAATAATACTTGTTAAATGAGTATAAAAGCAGAATCAAGTGATAACAATGTGAGAGTTTGTAAACCTGAATATTTCAAGAAGTATTATGATAGACCTTGGTAATGAAACTTACTAAGATGCGTCTCTAGAGTCAATAAAATTGATTCCATACTCTGCCATCCTAATAACAATTTTGTCAAATGGTTTTAATAATAGCAAAAACAGTTAGCAAGTTAGTATTTTTTTTTTTTTTTTTAAACTACTACCCTCTCCCCCCAAAAAACGAGACATTGTCCTCAATGTTCGAAGGTAGAAAGATAGAGTATAGAAGACATCACCTGAAACAGCGAACAATGACAAACCTGAAACACACTTAAACAAACATAAGAAGTAAAAAACAAAATAATATGCTATTAATAAAACCAAAAGACACAAGGTTTCACAGATGAAGGCTCAAATCTAATCTAAGCTTTTTACGGCTTTCCTTAGTTGACCAATCTAGACGACTCATGCAGGGATCAATGACAGGGGTGAAAGATTGTAGTTGGTCAATCAATTGTTCAGCAGTAGCAGCAGAGATTATGATTCGTCGTGCGAAGATGTTAGAAATTCCTGTTCCACAGCTTGATCAAGGAAAGACAGCAACTTATCATAAAAACCATTAACATTTAACAAACCTATGGGTTTATGGTGAATGTGCAGTTGGGCCCAAGATGAAATATGAAAGATCTCTTCCAATGTGCCCAGACCACCTGGTAAGGCAATGAAGGCATCAGCATGGTTAAACATGGTATTCAGTCGGTCAGACATTGTTGGGACCTGTAGTTCTTCTCCAATTGTTTTTTCCAATGATGTCCCCATTTGCTAAAGCTTTGGGGACAACCCCCAAAACTTGACTGCCTCCTAAAAATGCAGCCATTGACACACCTCCCATTAACCCAAGGCTACCTCCCCCATACACTAAATGAATCTTTCTCTCAGCTAGTACCCGGCCAAGATGATTTGCTGATTCTAAAAACTCTTTTTCTTTCCCAGAACTAGATCCACCGAAAACACAAATATTTCTTATATGATGACTTGAGGAACCTGCCATTTCTACACACTTCTATATTTGATGAATATATGGGATGAGTAGAAATGAAGGGAAGGAAGAGAAGAATTTATAGATGAAAAAGTGAAAATGCAATCATACCACCTATATGTAGGCCAGCTGTAGTCTCACAAACTCTCTCTCTCTTTATTAATTATTTATTTTGAAAAAGCATGTATGTACAGGTAGTTGTGATTGTGGCTCACATCTTCCCTTGGTTTTACGTCCAAGAACGGCTTAAACGCCCTCTATGGGTCGGGGATAGGCTTCCCATCCAGTTTTCTTAAAAACTGGCAAACAGGGTCTTTTTTAGTCAGATTCCCAAGACTAAGTCGATCATGTTCTTTATGGAATTGTGGCCATAAATCATGAATTACACGATGTACATCTCCACTAGGATGCGTCTCAAGGGTCAACAAAAGATTATCTAAAGACCCCTTACTCAGGCCATCCTTAATGAATTGTATCTTATCTTCACGGTTTACAGATACCATTCCTAAAGAACGACATGTTGCATTACAAGTCCATCTGGCACATCTGTGACAGACTTTCAGTCGTTTTGCACGACGTTTCTTTGCAAAAGTGCTTTTACCTGTTCCAGGCATGTGTGAAATGAAAGAATTGAATGACTCACCTGATAATCGAACCTTTGCTTCAATTAACCAACGGATATCTTCAGGAATTCCATGATTCATTAACAACCTCAATCTTGCACACCTAGCACGGTAAATTTTATTAATCGCATTTGGAGGCAAAGCGGGAAAATACCTTTT
This sequence comes from Populus alba, assembly GCF_005239225.2. Classification (NCBI taxonomy): domain Eukaryota; kingdom Viridiplantae; phylum Streptophyta; class Magnoliopsida; order Malpighiales; family Salicaceae; genus Populus; species Populus alba. The sequence continues at coordinate 21,131,220 of NC_133302.1, read as the reverse complement.
CAACTTTTCAAGAGTGGTGTCCATTTTCAAAAGAGAATTAGAGAAGCGATTCAAAGAAGGAAGAAAGAGCTAAGAATTATACAAACATATACAGATATCAGTTATTTGGGAAACTGAAAAAACCGACTTAAGTCACGGAGTACCGTTATCCGCCATTTGACCGGGGTGAAAGAGAGACTAGCAAAAACAACAAAACACAAAACAATGTGAGAAAAAGAATCAATCTTTATATACAGGATCACTCAATTCAATAGAGTCATTTTCAACCGAAAAATTATCAAAATAAACTTTCAAACGATGCCCATTTACCTTGAAAACATTGCCATTCTTTGGATTCTCAATATCACAGGCCCCATATGGATACACATGTTTCACAATAAAAGGACCGCTCCATCTTGTTCTTAGTTTTCCAGGAAATAAATGGAGTCGAGAATTATAAAGCAAGACTTTTTGACCAACATTGAATGTTTTTCTCAGTATTTTTCTTGTCATGAAACTCTTTAATTCTTGCTTTATGAATTTTTGAATTGTCATATGCATCATTTCTTATTTCCTCAAGCTCATTTATTTGCAATTTTCGCAGCTGACTAGCATCATCAAGGCTTGAATTGAAAGCTTTAATAGCCCAATAAGCTTTATGTTCAATTTCCACAGGCAAGTGACAAGGTTTTCCATAGACTAGTCTATAAGGTGACATACCTAATGATGTTTTATAAGCAGTTCGATAAGCCCAAAGTGCATCATTAAGTTCTTAAAGACCAGTCTTTCCTATTAGGGTTCACTGTTTTCTCCAAGATCTGTTTGAGCTCCCTATTAGCAAGCTCTACTTGTCCACTTGTCTGAGGGTGATAAGGGGTGGCAACTTTATGTGTGATTCCATATTTCTTCATTAAAGACTCAAATGGCTTGTTGCAAAAGTGTGTTCCACCGTCACTTATCATGGCTCGAGGGATTCCAAATCGACTTTAAAATGTTTTTCTTTCAAAAACTTTATCACTATTTTGTGATCATTGGTTCGACTTGGAATTGCCTCTATCCATTTTGAAACATAATCTACTGCGACCAATATGTACAAGAAACCAAATGATGGAGGAAATGGACCCATGAAATCTATACCCCAACAATCAAAGATCTCAATGACAAGAATAGGGTTTAAAGGCATCATGTGACGTTTCGAAATAGATCCCAACTTTTGACAATTTTCACAAATCTTACAGAATGCATGTGAGTCTTTGAACATGGTGGGCCAGGAAAATCCACTTTGTAAGATTTTTGCAGTTGTCTTTCTTGATGAGAAATGACCCCCACATGCCTCAGAATGACAAAATTTAATGACACTACTTACCTCATTGTCAGGAATGCATCTTCGAAATATTTGATCAGGACAATATTTGAATAAATAAGGGTCATCCCAATAAAAGTTCTTCACTTCGTTCAAGAACTTTCTTTTGTCTTGGGTACTCCAATGAGCTGGCAATTGTCCTGAAACAAGAAAATTAACAATATTAGCAAACCAAGGCATCGTAGAGACAGAAAATAAAGATTCATCAGGAAAGTAGTCATCGATTGGTGTAATGTCAGATCTCGAATCGGTTGTCAATCTTGACAAATGATCTGCGACAACATTTTCGGTGCCTTTCTTGTCTTTGATTGTGATATCAAATTCTTGAAGTAACAAAATCCACCGCACCAATCTAGCCTTAGAATCTTTCTTAGAGAGAAGATATTTCAATGCTGCATGATCACTAAAAACAACAACAGGTGAGCCAACAAGATAAGATCTGAACTTGTCACATGCAAATACTACTGCAAGTAATTCTTTTTCAGTGGTAGTGTAATTCATTTGAGCACTATTTAAAGTTTTACTTGCATAGTAAATCACATAAGGTTTCTTATCTTTCCTTTGTCCCAAGACAGCACCCACGGCATAATCACTAGCGTCACACATTATTTCAAAAGGTAATGACCAATCAGGAGGTTGAATGACAGGAGCAGAAGTAAGCAAGTTTTAAGTTTAACAAAGGCTTCCTCACAATGTTTAGTCCATTCAAAAAATATTATCCTTTGTTAGAAGGTTACTCAAGGGCTTAGATATTACACTAAAATCTTTGATGAACCTTCTGTAAAAACCAGCATGTCCTAAGAATGATCTAACATCTTTAACAGATTTTGGTGTTGGTAAGTTGGCAATTAACTCGATTTTAGATTTGTCAACCTCAATTCCTTTCGATGAAACAATGTGACCAAGTACAATGCCGTTTGTTACCATAAAGTGACATTTTTCCCAATTCAGTACAAGATTCTTCTCTTCACACCTGCTCAAAACCTTTTCTAAGTTAGTCAAACAATCATCAAATGAATCACCAAAAACAGAAAAATCATCCATAAAAAATTTCAAGAAAACGTTCAACCATATCACTGAATATGCTAAGCATGCATCTTTGAAACGTGGCTGGTGCATTACATAATCCAAAAGGCATCCTTCGATATGCAAAAGTACCAAATGGACATGTGAAAGTAGTCTTCTCTTGATCTTCCAATGCAATTTCAATTTGATTGTAACCTGAATAACCATCTAGGAAACAATAAAATTCATGACCTGCAACTCTTTCTAGGATTTGGTCCATGAAAGGTAAAGGGAAATGATCTTTTCTAGTCATTGAATTAAGTTTCCTATAGTCAATGCACATGCGCCAACCCGTAACAGTCCTAGTTGGAATTAACTCATTTTTCTCATTTGTTATCACAGTGACTCCAGACTTTTTGGGTACAACTTGGGTAGGACTTACCCATTTGCTGTCAGAAATAGGATAAATGATTCCATTATCTAGAAGCTTAATGACTTCATTTTTCACTACTTCTTTCATATTAGGATTAAGCCTTCGTTGCATTTCTCTAGAGGGTTTAGCATTTTCCTCCAAATAAATCCTGTGTGTGCAAATCAAAGGGCTAATTCCTTTTATGTCAGCTATGGTCCATCCTAATGCATTTTTTGTGCATTTTCAAAGTCTGTAATAACTTACCTTCTTGATGCGCATTAAGTTTGGACGAGATTATTACCGGAAAAGTTTCATTTTCTCCCAAAAATGAGTATTTGAGATTAAATGGTAACGGCTTCAATTCAGGTTTTGGTGGTTGAACACTTGAAGGTATGGGCTCAATTGATCGTGGTGGCAATTCTTCAATTTGTGGTCTCCAATTGCATGCCTTTGATTCCTGAAAGTAGACCATTTGCAAATCATCAGATTCATCAATCTCAGTTTCACTAGAAGTGGTTTGAAATTGATCATGAACTAATTTTTCAATAAAGTCAACTTCCTGTAAATCATTATCATCTCCAGGTTGCTTGTAAATGTTGAAAATATTCATTTCCAATGTCATGTTTCCAAATGATAGCTTCATCAATCCATTCCTACAATTAATCAATGCATTAGAAGTGGCAAGAAATGGACGTCCTAAAATGACAGGAATTGAATTACATGCTTCAACAGGTTGCGTGTCCAAGACAACAAAATCCACAGGATAAATGAATTTATCAACTTGTACCAACACATCTTCAATTATTCCTCTAGGAACTTTTACAGATCTATCGGCGAGTAAAAGAGTTACAGAGGTTGGTTTTAACTCACCTAGATTGAGACTCTGAAAAACTGAATATGGAAGTAAATTCACACTAGCTCCAAGATCAAGTAAGGCTCTTTCAATTTTATGTTCTCCAATAAAGCAAGAAATTGTAGGACAACCAGGGTCTTTTATATTTCAAAGCATTATTGTTCTGAAGAATGGCACTTACTTGTTCGGCTAAAAAGGCTTTCTTTTTCACATTCAATTTTCTCTTCACAGTGCACAGATCTTTCAAAAATTTAGCATAGGAAGGAACCTGTTTAATAGCATCCAACAAAGGTATATTGATCCTTACCTGTTTGAAAATTTCAAAGATTTCAGAGTTGTGACTAACTTTCCTTTGTTTGATCATGGCATGAGGAAATGGAAGTGCTGGCGGGGAATCAGCCTTTTCTTTGCAATGTTCAGGTTCAACCCCTTCCTTACCCTCAGAGATAGACTCATCATCTTTCTCACAAGGTTCAAGAATAGGTTTTTCAATAACCTTACCACTACGAAGAGTGATGACTGATTTGACTTGATCCATGTGTTGGCTTCCAGAACTACTTGCATTTGCATGGTATTGCCCCTTTGGATTTTGCTGTGGTTGAGAAGGAAAACTTACCTTTCTCTTGGAAACTGAGAGCAGATGTTAATTTTGCAAGAGCATCTTTAAAATCAGTCATGCTTTGAGCAAGTTGAGTGTTGATTGTCTCCTGCTTTTCAATGAATGCATGCAATGTTTCCTCAAAAATTTCTTCTAGGAGGTGGAGCATAAGGAGGTGCATATCCATGAGAATTTTTGGAAATTATGGTGTGCTTGAAACGGTGGATGTGAAGTTTGTGCATTGTTGCTATCACTCTTCCAACTAAAATTTGGGTGATTTCTCCAACCAGGGTTATATGTTTGTGAGTATGGGTTATGGTTGGGTCTTTGGAAACTGTTTAAAGCATGGGCTTGTTCATGGAGGCATTCCTTGAAAGAAGGCAAAGTTGGACAATCATTGGTTGCATGCTCATTTGTTTCACAGATTTGACACACAATGTCTTGAACAGATTTTAATTGACCACTCTTTTTTAATTCTAGTGCCTCGACTTTTCTAGCTAAAGATGCAAACTTGGCTTGGAGGTCATGATCTTCCCTAAGGTTGTGCATACCCCCACTAGATGTATGAGGTTGAGTTTTACCTGGTGCCTCATAAGTACCTGTGGTGTCCCAATTTTGAGCATTTTCGGCTAGCAAGTCTAGGTACTCCATTGCTTCATTAGGGTCTTTATCTTCAAAGGTTCCATTGCACATCAATTCAACCATTTGCCTATCTCTAGGTGTTAAACCTTCATAAAAATGTGAAACCAATCTCCATGTTTCAAAACCATGATGTGGGCAAGTATTAAGCAAATCTCGATACCTATCCCAACATTGGTAAAATGTTTCTCCTGGCTTTTGAGTGAAAGTGATGATTTGTCTTTTGAAAGAGTTTGTTCTATGAGATGGAAAAAACTTCTTTAAAAATTGTTGTTGCATATCATCCCAAGCACGAATGGATCCTGGTCTCAAATTTTGTAGCCATGTTTTAGCTTTATCTTTTAATGAAAAAGGAAAAAGCTTTAATCGAATGGTGTTCATGCTACAATTTGAGTCATTATAGGTATTACAGACCTCCTCAAATTCCCTTAAATGCAAGTATGGATTTTCTAAGTCTAAGCCATGAAAAGATGGTAAAAGTTGAATAATGCCTGGCTTTAAAATTAAAATGAGATGCATCAGGAGGGAAAACTATGCATGAGGGTGCACTTGTTCTTGTGGGATTCATGTGGTCTCTAAGTGTTCTCATACGGTTATTCTCATTATTCTCATTATGAAGTGATTGATTATCTTTCTTCGGCCATATTTTCTGAAAATGATGAGGATACCCTACAAAGTCTACCACTTAATGTACGTGACCAAACTCTCATGCACGTGTAAGAAGAGAATAAAAGCAAGAAAAGAAATAAAAGAAAAAGAAACAAAACAAAACAAAGGAAACAAAAATAGATAAAATGAAAAGTGAAAAGAGAAAATAAATTAAATATTATAATTTATACAAGAATTTACCTCCCCGGCAACGGCGCCAAAAACTTGACACGACCAAAAAGCTTGATGTCTCTTCCCAAGTGCAGGAGTGTCGAAGTAATAAATAACCCGGCAAGACCGGGGTCGAACCACAGAGAGGTTAATTGTATAAATTATAAATAACAAGACAACAACAACAACAACAACAACAACAACAATAATAATATACTCAGTACGTGGCGTTGTTATACCTGAGAATGATCTAAAGATCGGGTCACAGGTTTCCAGCCTATATACTGACTTTTATGAAAAGATCAAAGATATATATTATATAATATAAACAGAATGTAAATAATAATAATAATAACAATGATAATAATAATAATAACAGAAGATGAAGAAATTAATGAGAACTTTGAGATAAAAGATTAACGTAAGGATTTAAACAATGATAAAAACAAATGTCAAGGTTAGAGGATCCACTAATGGTACTTCAAACAAGTATAATATAAACTCTTATTACTCAATTGGAAACCACACATAAAGGAGGTTCCAATCAGATTATAAATTGTTAACATGATTACATTAATTATCTTATTCGAATAAAGCTAATACTTGTAAATGTTGGCAGGCATTCATGATTATAACTTATGTTAACAACAAATCAAGTTCCTTTCATAGCTCAGGTGTCGGTTAAACCATACAGTATGGGCTATGAAAGTGCCAAGTATTTGTTGTACCAAGTGTTACACAACATAAATCTAGATTAACCATTTAACAAGCAAAGTATTAAAGTGAACAAGATAACAAATATAAAACATGTTAGTATCCAATGTTAAGGTCCATGTTAAGTTTATATTATACTTGTTCTTACACCATTAGTGTACCCTTTTCACCTTGACATAATTAACTTAGCTAGACATAATAAAAGAAAGAAACATAAATGAGCAAGACAAGAACATAAATGAGAAAGAAGTTAACTAGACAAAGGAAAGGAAATGAAGTGCATAAACTTGATATTAATGAAAGCAAAACATAAGCAATACAAAGAGAGAAAGCAAGAGCATGATCTTGATCTGGAAACCAAGATGCCTCAATACATGGTAAGTGCCTCCTTTTATAGGCCAAAATTTGGAACTATTGATTTGTTGACTAATTGATGAGTGGGTGGCCACATCTTGACTAGATAACAATCCTTATCTTCTTGTCTGATCAAGACGTCATTGATAACATCATAATTTGCCCAGAATCCTCAAGAATGTTCTAGGAAATTGTCTCAGCTTCCAACAAAAAAAAAAATGAGGTCATTTTGGACTTCTAGAACTCAAGATATGGGCTGAACACTAAATAGTGTTTGGGCTGCAGGACAGCTTCGGACTTCTTCGTTGTTCCTTCAATTTGGACTTCAAAACGACCTTTTCAAATCTTGGGCTCCTCATAAAAGTTGTAGGCCTTTGTCTTACCTTTCCATCCATATAAAGTGGACCTAAATCCGAAATCTAGAGCTCCAGATATGATCCAATTACCGAGCAATGTTCCGGTTTGGACTGCACCGACATCTCTTTTCTAAGTTTGGCCATCTCTTTGTCCTTTAACTTTCAATGCTTAAACTCATCAATCAATCCTTTTATTTATGTGATAGTCCTGCATTTAAAATGAGCATTTACCATAAATTAAGGTATCTTATAATATCAAACTTGTTATTATAAAACATGCTTTAGTTAAGGAGTTATTGATACTTCAAGTGCAAAATGATGATATAAAACCTTGATAAACATGCACTTTTAAGTATTAATCACCTACCCAGAAAAATATGGTCTCATTGTGATGGGTGACCTACCCAAGGAAAAAGAGGAGTGGTCTCATTCTTTGGGTGACCTACCCAGGGGAAGGAATGGCCTAATTCTTATGGGTGACCTACCCAGAAAAATAATGGTCTCATTGTATGGGTGACCTACCCAAGAAAAATGATGGTCTCATTGTATGGGTGACCTACCCGAGAAAAATAATGGTCTTATTGTATGGGTGACCTACCCAGAAAAATAATGGTCTCATTGTATGGGTGACCTACCCAAGAAAAATGATGGTCTCATTGTATGGGTGACCTACCCAGGGGGAAGAATTCTTAGTAAACTCCATGCTTTTCTAAGAAATGGTTTCAATATGAGGTCCTTTCTGGCGACCTTCCTTGATGAATGTCAAAGTACGAGATCCCTTCTGGCGATCTCAAATAACTTGGAATCCCATCTGGCGATTCCTTTTATTCAAAGCTGAAATATTAGGTCCCTTCTAGCGACCTTCATCGAAATATGAGATCCCTTCTGGCGATCTCCCTTAGCCAAACAACTTGGAATCCCATCTGGCGATTCCTTTTATACCAAAGCTAAAATTTGAGGTCCCTTCTAGCGACCTCCATTGATGAATATCGAAAACGAGACCCCTTCTGGCGATCTCAAACAACTTGGAATCCCATCTGGTGATTCCTTTTATTCAAAGCTGAAATATGAGGTCCCTTCTGGCGACCTCCATCGAAATACGAGATCCCTTCTGGCGATCTCAACAACTTGGAATCACATCTGGCGATTCCTTTTTACCGAATGCTATCGATGTCGTTCTTCCTGCTGGCAGGGTTTGAAAACCATTATCTTCTCTTTTTGTTGTTCTAGAATCAACTCAATGATTCTTTCTTCGTCCATAATCTTGTTGGAATGCGCTAAGATCTCCTCCTGTAACGATCCAAAAAACATATATGCAATGATTTATGATTAGATGCAATGCATGCATTCATACCTGGTTTTGAAACATAGGTCCCATCCTCTTCTTCTAGTTCATGAGACTCCCTTTTAATATGAACTTTGCTTTTGAAGTCGTATGCTGGATTCATCTCTCGTGTTGCCTATCATATTCTTGGAGAAGAAGTCTTTGACTTTCTTCAAGTAATCCTTTTCTCAAAATGTATGACTTGTATTTGCCTCTTTGTCATGCTTTTGTCAAATGCTTTAGCTTGGTTTTCAAATCTATAGGCTTTCGTAAAACTTTTCATAAAACATCTCGTCTTGCCCCCAGTGTAGGGGTGTGATCATAGTCTGGGTTTTTATATAGAGAACAAATTCATTCAGCCAGTGATAAACCTTTTTAGTGAGTGAAGAGATAATGATTGATAAATATAGATGATTATAAAGTGACCACTTAATCATTTATCCATGCAATTTATTATGCTATCAATGATAGGGTTGTATTTTAGCTTTTCTTAAATTTCATATTAAACCATTTTATGATACTTTATTTGTAACCACTCAAACTCGTTCAAAAAAAAAAAAAACATAAACTCATCATTTATCTAAAGAAAAGGTAAGCTCAAAGACAAACACAAAATCTGGTTGACATCATGAGCCCCGATTGCCCACTAAAGAAAATAAAAGCAATGACAAAAGCAAATGACAAAAACATGCTAAGGCAAATAAAGTTGTTTTACATTTTGAAAATTACGAGAAGTTCTTGGGTCAACCCGTTCTGAAACTTCTTCTAGTGTGTGGAAAGTCAACCGAGGCAATGCTTCATCTTCCTTCCCCACTTGCGTTTCCTTGTCGTCTCTTTCGATCTCGCCTTCTTCATTATTGACGATTCTTGACCAAGGTTTTCCAACCCTTTATCCCCTATCACTTTTGTCATGACCAAGCAATGGATTTGAACTGATATTGGGTGTGTCTTCAAATGACACCCATCCTATCTTGATGAGCTTCAACAACTTGTTCTTGAAACCATAGCACGTTTCAAGACAATGCCCAGGAATACCAGCATGGTACTCGCAAGTGAACTCGGGCTTATACCAGATGGGGAATGGTGGCTGTAGTGGTAATGTAGGGATAGGAGCTATTTGTCCCATGCTTAGTAGTTTGGCATATATGTCCTTCAGAGGCATGGGTAATGGCGGTAGTTGTTCTGAAATGTATCTTGTGTTTGGTCTTTGGTGGTTGTTTTGGGTGTTTGACTGGCCATTTGCTCGATTAGTGGAAAAAGGTTTGTTAAAGTTTACGTGGGCCACATGATAGGTAGGTATTTGTGGGTTATATGAATCCGCTATCTTGTCATTGGACCCACCTTCGAAGTTGTTAACGGGACCTTTTAATTTTCTTCCGAAAAAACCCTTTGTCTCCAATGGCTCAATTATGCGTCCCGCTTTAATCCCTTGCTCTATTCTTTCCGCTATTCGTACAACATCATAGAAATGTTGAGATGAGCTACCCATTAAATGCTCATAGTAGGGTGCCTTGAATGTGTTGGCGAACAAAGTCACCATCTCCGTTTCTATCAAAGGGGTTGCACATGCATGGCCTCGTCCCTCCATCTTTGCGCATAAGCCCTTACTGATTCTTGGCTTCTCTTTTCCATTGACATAAGGCTTGTTCGATCTGGAGCAATTTCCAAATTAAACTTGTATTGCTTAAGGAAAGCCTCCACTAAATCCTTCCATTTCTTAATCCTGGCATTTTCCAGTCTCATGTACCAACTTAGCGCCGACCCCGATAGACTGTCTTGGAAAAAGTAGATCAGTAACTTATCGTCATGAATCACCTCAGCCATCTTATTGCAATAAGATCGAAGGTGAGTGTTTGGGCATTCCAACCCAGTGTACTTTATAAACTCCGGTATCCTAAAATCTTTTGGTACCGTGATGTTTGGTACCAAGCATATTTCAGACGCTCGCATGGGGTCAAACCAGTCATTTCACTCGACTGCTCTCAACCTTTCTTCCAAGGCTGATATCTTGTCATCGTTCATAAATCCGGTGGACCTATTATCGGAAGGCCCATCTACAATGATGTGAGCTTGAGGGGGCTGAATGGGAATGGTAGGCGCAAAGTGCTGCCCCGTCACTAAATCTGCCCCCAAGTTCTGAGATACCCCCGGGACATGAACTGATGGTGCTCCTATCGGTGGTTGGGTAGACGTTCCCTCCCCGTTTTTGGCTCTTAAAAATTGCTCAAGCAGATTGGTCAGTCGAGAAACTTCATTTTTCACGGATTCCAACTCGGTATGGTAGTGCGACTCTAAGTGAGCTCTTTCTTCATTTTCCATTATTGATCTTTGTCGAGTGTTGTGGATTCTAGAAGAGGGACCTATGTTTCTTAATCTGGCGTGCATGTATAGATGTATGAGAAAATGTATGATTTTGATGGATACATGATTGAAAAATGCATGTTATAAGCATTCTCTTGTCACATTGCTTTGATAGGTTCTAGTTCCTCTACGTGAGACATAGGGTAGGTTTACTACTGGGTCTCTAAAAGAGGGTCTCTTGCTGTTCCAGTGATCAACCTTCGTAAAGGCGATATGGAGGTCTAGCAGATAGTGGGATGGTACGTGTACCAATCACAATCAGTCTAAACACTCAGCAAAGAGTTGGGGTTTACACAAACTTAAACCTTGACTCAAGTCATAAGGCAAGCTGCTAGTCCCCCACTTAAACTTAGAGTTACATGTGTGTGCACTCCAAAACATAATAATAATAATAAAGTGATGCATGACTATGCCATGTATGATAGAATGTAAAGATATATGCTAAAGCTTTTAAACAAAACATCATAAAAAAAACCAAAACCAATAACACATAACATAAACAAACAAACAAATCAAGCTTAGTCCAAGGGTCCCCAGTTGAGTCGCCATCCTGTCGCACCCCTAAAAAATAAACAAAAAAAAATTTGCTTTTTTGCGACATTCGACTGGCGACTTTCGTTTTGTTCTGTTTTGCTGATTTGGTTCTTTGGAGTCGCCACCTAGTATTTTGGTCACTAGGAACCCTAACTGGTCTTTCAGAGATTCTAAGGCAAGGGACTGGTTGCGTAAAGGGAAGGTATTAGCACCCCTAGTACGCCCTACCTAAGGTAAGCTGCTTGGTGTTTGGTTTGCTCTACAATTGTTATGGTGTTGGTATTTTCTAGGCTCGTCAATTGATTTTGGATAGAAATCTAAGGAGATTCCATGTGCTTTGAAAGCTCATTTTTCCCTTAGTATTTCAAAAGTTTGCAACTCATAAATCGTGTAATAATAAATAATAAAAAAATAAATTTTGAAATGTCCTCGATTATAATCAAGGCTTCTTTCAAGAATGTGTGCAGATTTATTACTCCCAATAATATTTTGGATATTCATCCTTTTAAGGATTTCTTTATCCGAACATTAGCGGTAAATAATAAATAAATTCCCTCTCCAAAAATAAGATTTTTATAGTTTTTGGAATATTGGCCAATACCCTTTGGAGTTTTACAAACACGTTGTAAAATCCAGAAATGCAAGAAAATAATTTGTGTTTAAGAAATCTATGCGAAAAACACACTTTCGAAGCTTCCAATATATTTTTTTTCTAAAAAAAACATTCAAAACATGTTAGAGTATTGGCCGTATGCAACACGCAAGAAAATATATATTTTTTTTAAACAATATTTTTTTTTTGACGAAATCGGGTATTTTAAACTCTGAATTTGTATCTCTACGGTATAAAAAATACAAACCAATGTAAAAAATCATAAACAAAATGTGCAGGAAAATCAACAATATTTTTTAGGGAAATGTTTTAGAATTTTTGAAAGCAAACAGACATTTTTATCTTTGAAACTCTGGATGTTTTGACGAAAACCGGGTATTTTAAACACTGAGTTTGTATCTCCACAATATAAAAGTACAAACCAATGTATATATAAAATATATATATATGAAAAGGAAACAACAATATATTTTAAAAAAAAAACTTTTCGGATTTTATTTTTTTTGTTAAAATATATATACATGCATAATATAATATAATAATATAATAATATAATAAATATATAAATATATATTAAGTGGGATGGGCCGGCCCAACTAAACTGGGCCGGACCCAGCCCCAAAAGTCGTTGGGCCGAACTCGGCCCAAAAGGGGATTGGGCCTATCTCGGCCCAAGAACTAAACTGCCTCGGTCTGGGCCGGACCCAGCCCAGACCGCCAGCCTTGGGCCAGAAACACTCTGGCCCGTCCCAATAGTTCTGGGCCAGAAACCATCTGGCCCCGAAAAGAAAAACGGGGGGGGGGGAATTATTTTCCCCCCCGCCTCCTGCATGCAGAACGATTCTGCATGCAGGAGGCAACTTATGCAGGCCTCAGGGGGAAAGAAAAAAAATGCGCAGGGGGTGAAAGGAAACGTACCTGGCGTGGTGGAGACGATGGCTTGCTGGCGGTGCTACGGTGGAGGCGGTGGCGACGTCCTAACTCACGACGGCTCCTTGGTGATTTCCAAACAATCCGGCGACGCCCTCTCGGTTCGCTTTCTTCGTTTTTGTTTTCTAAACTCCCTCCCTGCGTCAAACTTTCACTCTTCTCTCGGTTTTCCTGGGTTTTCAGTGGCTCTCTCTCCTCTATTCAATTTTTTTCGGCCCCTTCTCTCTTCGGTTTTCCTTCCTATTTATAGGGAAAAAACGGTGCCTTTTGCTAGTGCGCCTTGGGCGTAAATCACGCAACGGCTGGTCGGCCATTGACGCGTTCGGTGGTGGTGGGGGCGAGGAGAGAGAGGCGGGACGGTTTAAAAATGGTTTTTTGTCTTCTGTTGCTGTTCAAATGGGGGGAAGGAGGAAGATGAACAGTGTCGTTCAAAACGACACCGTTCTGGTCTTCCTCTTTTTTTTTTTCTTTTTATATATATATATATATATATATATATATATATGAAACGGCGTCGTTTTGGATAAAACGTGTCGTTTCATTTAAATGGCCAAACTTCAAATCAGTCCTCCAAATTCGGTCCCCGCCCCTCTTGTTGGCCGCCTTTTTCACTTTGGTCCTTGGCCTCTGATTTATGCAATTGAGCCCTCAATTGATTAATAAACTTTCAATTTCTTCAATTAGGCCCCTGAACCGAATAATTGCAGCCCCTCCATTTACGCGCCTCTTCCAATTTGGTCCCTGGTTTCTGATTTTTCTTAATTAAGTCCCTAATTGGCCATTAAACTTCAATATTTATGCAATTAAGCCCCTGATTTGACCCAATAAATTCCTAAAAAATAAAATTTGGCCCCAAAACTTAAATTTCTTCTAATTAAAGCCCAAATTGACTTAAAAATTAATTTTTCTTGCAATCAAATCCTTTATAAATTCAAATAAAAATCCAATTAAGTCCATAAAAATCCAATTAAGTCCATAAATATCCAAATTTGGGCTTTTCTCCTCAAAATTCAAATTTTCCTTCTCAATAGGGCTTTCATCCTTCAAGAATATACTGTCAAAAATTCAATCCTTGTATTTTAAATTCCTTGACCAATTTTCTGACTGTTTTCCGAGCGCTTCTGCCTCCTGTTATTTTTTCTAACATTTTTTGGCTATTTATTTTATTTTTCATGGGGACCCAAAAATGGGTTACAACAGTGGTGACAGAAAAAAAAAAAAATCTTCTTCCCCTGCTTCGTTGCGTGTCCAGGGGAAGAAGATGATGGTGCCGTTCAAAACGGCACCGTTTTGAGTTTTCCCTTTTTTTTTTTAAATAAACAGTGCATGAAACGACGTTGTTTTTCCCAAAACGCGTCGTTTCATTTAAATGGATTTTGGCGCCAAACACGTCAGATTCAAAGAAGGCCCTCAATTTGCGCGCGTTTTGCATTTTAGTCCTTGGTCTCGGATTTCTTCAATTAAGTCCTTAATTGGCCATTAAACTTCAATATTTATGCAATTAAGCCCCTGATTTGACCAAATGAACTTCAAAAAATTATAATTTGACCCCAGAACTTCAACTTCTTCCAATTAAAGCCCAAATTAACTCAAAAATCAATTTTTCTTGGAATTAAACTCTTTAAAAATTCAATTAAATCTTTAATAAAATTTAATTGAGTCCATAAACTTCTAATTTTGGACTTTTCTTCCTCAAATTGAATTTTCTTTATCATCGGGGCTCTCATCAGTCAATGATATACTGTCAAAAATTATTTTTTATATTTTTGAACATCCTCAATCAATTTTTGAGCATTTTTAGGGCGCTCTGGCATTTTTTCACTATTATATTTTTTTTATAATATATTTTTTTTGAATTTTTTTGTATTTTATTATTTTTATATGTGGGGATCCAAAAATGGGTTACAACACATGCATATTGATCATAATGCATTTCTTTCAACATTGGCATATCAGTGTTTCATCACCACCATTTGGGTAGTGTGTTTTCTAACCCTACCTCATTCCGAGTGCGCCTTTGAGCCCTTACATCTCGGGTAGTGTGTTTTCTAACCCTACCTCATTTCTAGTGCGCCTTTGAGCCTTCACTTCTCGGGTAGTGCGTTTTCTAACCCTACCTCATTCCGAGTGCGCCTTTGAGCCACCACCATTCGGGTAGTGCGTTTTCTGACCCTACCTCATCTTGAGTGCGCCTTTGAGCCCTCACATCTCGGGTAGTGCGTTTTCTAGCCCTACCTCATTTCGAGTGCACCTTTGAGCCCTCACTTCTCGGGTAGTGCATTTTCTAACCCTATCTTATTTCGAGTGCGCCTTTGAGCCCTCACTTATCGGGTAGTGTGTTTTCTAACCCTACCTCCTTTTGAGTGTGCTTTTGAGCCCTCGCCAACATTTTTCTAGGTAGGTCACCTATTACAACGCGATCAATTCTCCATGTTTTTTATCTGGTTAGGTCACCCATTACAACGAGACCACTCTTTCATTTTTCTCTGGTTAGGTCACCTATCATAATGAGACCCTTTTTCATATTTTTTTCATTTGTGTAGGTCACCCATTACAATGAGACCACACTTCACATTCTTTCCATCTGGGTAGGTCACCTATCATAATGAGACCATTTTTCACATTCTTTCCACCTAGGTAGGTCACCCATTACAATGAGATCACTTTTTACACATTCTGTTATTTTGGTTAAATGAGGTCGCCAAATGGGATCTCAGGTGGCTTTGGTTAAAAGGAATCGCCAGATGGGATTTCAGGTTGACCGAGCTACGTATATTTTTTGGTTTTGGTTTAATGAGGTCGCCAGGTGGGATCTTAGGTGACTTTGGTTAAAGGGAATCGCTAGATGGGATTTCAGGTTGACCGAGCTACACATATTTTTTTTAGTTCCAGTTGAATGAGGTCGCCAGATGGGATCTTAGGTCCCTTTGGTTAAAGGGAATCGCCAGATGGGATTTCAGGTTGACCGAGCTACACATATTTTTTTAGTTCCAGTTGAATGAGGTCGCCAGATGGGATCTCAGGTCCCTTTGGTTAAAGGGAATCGCCATATGGGATTTCAGGTTGACCGAGCTCCATATATTTTTTAGTTCCAGTTGAACGAGGTCGCCAGATGGGATCTCAGGTGGCTTTGGTTAAAGGGAATCGTCAGATGAGATTTTAGGTTAATCGAGCTACACATAGTTTTTAGTTCCAGTTGATGAGGTCGCCAGATGGGACCTCCGGTGGCTTTGGTTAAAGGGAATCGCCAGATGGGATTTCAGGTTGACCGAGCTACATGCAGTTTTTTAGTTCCAGTTGATGAGGTCTCTAGATGGGATCTCAGGTGGCTTTGGTTAAAGGGAATCTCCAGATGGGATTTCAGGTTGACCGAGCTACACGTAGTTTTTAGTTCCAATTGATGAGGTCGCCAAATGGGACCTCCGGTGGCTTTGGTTAAAGGGAATCGCCAGATGGGATTTCAGGTTGATTGAGCTACACACATTTTTTAGTTGCAGTTGAATGAGGTCGCCAGATGGGATCTCAAATGGCTTTGGTTAAAGGGAATCGCAAGATAGGATTTCAGGTTGACCGAGCTACACACAGTTTTTAGTTCCAGTTGAATGAGATCGCTAGATGGGATCTCATATAGCTTTGGTTAAAGGGAATCTCCATATGGGATTTCAAATTGACTGAGCTACACACATTCTTTGGTTTTGGTAAAGGAGGTCGCCAAATGAGATCTCAGGTTAACGAAAAAAAAAAGAGAAAGAAAGAAAAACAAGAGAAAAAAAAAAAGAGTAATGTCTTTAGATGAGTGGGTATTAAACAAGTTAAGATAAGAAGACAAGTTTTCTTTACAAAGCTTATTCTGCAAAACATTGAGGAGTTTTTCTTCGTAAGCATTGTAAAGAGAGGGCATCTGTTGCTATCTAATTTTTAACCCATGTTTTGATAAATTTTCAAAAAATCCAAAAATAGAGAAAAACATCGAAAATCCAAAAAAATACTTTTTTAATATATTTGCAACGTTTTAGCATTTTCAACGTCGTCTAAGAAAGAATTTAAATTTTTAAGGGTCTTTTGAACGCGTTCGACTTTTCACGCATCATTTTTTAAAATCATTGATTTTCCTCATCGAGTCGACGTTGATATTGCTCGTTTTCAAAAAAATACAAAAAAGAAAAATTAAGAAAAAGCTCCACCTTTCCCCCACTCTCACAGAATCCACACCGTCGAGCACTTCAGCAGCCGTAAACTGCAGCTGAGACACACGGCGCCCATAGACCCACCGCCAGAACTGCCCAACAGCGGCCACCAAAGCGGGCCATCGCTAGATCTACAACTAGTAAAGAAGAAGCTAAGACACACGTTGTCCACAAACCGACCTCCAGTAACAGCCCATCTCCAGCAGCATGCCCGCAGGTGCCGTCCCTTCCTCATCTGCCAGAGCTGCTCACCTTCTTTAACCAGCAGCGACGACCCGCAACCATCACAGACCGATCCAGATCTCCACTAGCCGCCGCCCAACTACCCAGCAGAGGAGAAGACGACGAAGCCCCAAGAACAGACCTGAGAAAGAAGAAAGTGAAGCAGATAATGATGGAAAGCAGAGGAAAACATATCTAAAAAAATTAACTAAAACAGACTGCTTGTGCGTTTTCTTTTGGTTGCAGGTGATGGTGATCTTCACCACCGGCGAGGAAAGGAAGAAGGAGAGAAGCTGAGTCAGATCCACTATGTCTCCTATTCTTGCTTGCGGCGACGCGTGGGAAGACGCGCCACCACTGTTCATGCTGTTCCAGGAGGGCTTCCCAGCACTGTAATGGATTTTTTAGGGGTTATTTTGTAATTTTAATGTGTTTAATGTAATATTTTTTTTAGTTTTGAGTTTTTTTGTAATTTATATTTTGTAAATGTGTAAGCAAAACAAGGAAAAGAAAAGAAAAGAAAAGAAACAAAAATAGTGAAAGTGTAAGTGTGTGTTTGTATTTGTTTTATGAATGTTTTATTTATTTTTCTTTTTTATGATAAAATTGCAAGGATTAAAGAAGAATTTAATATTTTGAGTGGATCACGGTTAAGAATTATTAACTTATACGTAAGTTGTATTTCTAATATCCGATGAAAAGACAATTATTAAAACTTCTTTAACACATCAAATTCGCGAAGCAGCTTACCTTAGGTAGGGTGCGTTAGGGGTGCTAATACCTTCCCTAACCACAACCAGTACTTTACCTAGGAATCTCTGACAAGACCAGTACATCCGGTTTCCTAGTAGCCTTCAATAAATTACTAGGTGGCGACTCCAACGAACCAATCAAAGCGAACACAACAACGAGAAAAAATCATCAGCCGATGCCGCGTGGATTTTCTGACGTGCGACAATACCAATTTGTGGTAGGAGCATAATTGGCAGCACTCTCGCGCACCATCATGACCACGTCCACCGTCTCAAAAGAATGCAACCTACTTTAGGTAGAATGTATTTGGGGTGTTAATATCTTTTATTTACGCAACCAGTCCCTGTACCCAATCTCTTATACCAGTTAGAGTTCCTAGTGACCAAAATACTAGGTGGCGACTCCCATTTTATTTTTCCACTCATGAAAAACAAGAATTTCTTGTCTCCCCACACATTTGCCAGATCGATAGAAAATAATAATTTTAAAGATAGATGTTTTTACCGGGACACGCCACACACAGTTATGAAGATTGTTTACTCCCATGAATTCTCCACTTCCTATGGTAAAGTGTAAGAGTTAGGCTTAAAGCCACGATTTTAGGTTTACTTGTATGGTAACTCGATAACAATGACTTGAATAGCTTAACTTGTACTGTTAGACCAAATTAGTTTTTTACGAATCTCATTTCCTTATTAAGTATTTAGAATCCAAAAAAGAAAAAACTAATTATTTGATCCAATGTTATGTGTTGGGTTGTCCAAGTTATCGTTAAGATAAGATCATGCAATTAAATCTCATGCTGAATGGAAGTTGTTAAATGTTAACAAGAGACTCATAACAGTTGAATTTCATATGTGAGTAAGGAGTTTTGTAGCAAATTTTGATATGATTGTTGCTACCTAATTTTTGACCCATATTTTGATAAATTTTCAAGTAAAAAAATAATAAAAATAAATAATAAATAATAAATAATAAATAATAATAATAAAGGTTTACATGTGGCGATAACATAAAGCATTAGGGCTAATATCAAGGAAGCAATATGTCCAGGAGATAATTATTGAAACATATATAATTACTACAATATAAAATACCATAGATATATGATTTGATTCGTGCTGGTTAGGGAAAATAATCACTGCAATAAAAAAAATACCATATATATAAGATTTGTTGGTGCTGGTTATAGAAGATAATCTCTGCAATAATTATTGCAATATTTCTTTAAATAGCACATGTAAAAATTTTCTATATAAAGTGAACACCCAACCATATAAAAGGAAAAAGAGGAAGAAAATGAAAGGAAAGCAATTTTAGAGATAAAAATAGAGGGCAAACAAAAAACCTAACCCTATTCTCTTTATTAAAAAGGCTACAGTGGCTGCCCCTGTCCTAGACCAAAAAAACAAGCTAACAATTCGGCACCCCCCTCCCTTTTGATATATTTTTTTTCTTCCCAAGCCTCCAGCCAATCCCCTCTCTTACACGGAGACCAGCCCCCCTCCATCTGGGCGACTCTCCCTCACGAGCTCTCCTCTCTTTAGCCAAACTAGAGAAAACGTTGCTTTGGCCTTTAAGAATTGTTAAGAATTGTGTTGCTGTGTTTTGTGCAGGTGAAGGGATGCACAATCAAGAACAACAATGCTGGTATTGAAGAACACGAATTACACACAAGGTGTTTGATAAAATGTCTCAGTGAGTATTTCATTAACTGCATGTCTTTAAATACAACAAACCTCCCTAGTTATCAGCCACTAACTGTAGTGGATAATTTGCTGTCACTAGCCACTAACTATAGTGGAGAATATGCTGCCACTAATCTCAGCAACAACATCAAAAAAACAAGGGATTTACTTTAACAAAATCAAAACAGAAATGAAAGAAAAGAAAACAGACAATACTTGATTAAACAACATGAAACACTAGAGTTAAAAATGTCAATTGTCTAACACTCCTCCTTGACATTTTGACGAAAAATTCCAATCATTTGTCTTAATGTCTCAAATCTCTCTTTAGGTAGTGGTTTGGTAAATATATCTGCAAGTTGTTCTTCGGAAGAACAATGAATCAGCATCACTTCATTAGATTGTTGAACTTCTCTAATAAAATGAAACTTGATTTTGATATGCTTTGTACGTCCATGAAAGACTGGATTCTTTGAAATTGATACTGCAGAACTGTTATCACACATGATTTTAGTAGCTTCAACCTGTTCATGTCCCAAATCCTTTAACATTTTCCTCAACCAAATTGCTTGGTTGACAGCAGCGGCAGCAGCAATGTACTCTGCTTCTGCAGTGGATTGAGCTGTTGTCTCTTGCTTCTTTGAACTCCAGGTGAAGACACCTGAATTGAGTGAGAATAAATACCCTGAAGTGCTTCTTGAATCATCAACACAGCCTCCCCAGTCACTGTCAGTATAGCCTTTTAGTTCCACAGCCCCTTTCTGATGATCTTGGACAGAAAATACCAAGATCAATGGTACCTTTGATGTATCTAAGTATCCTTTTTGCTGCAATGAAATGAGTCTCCCTTGGAGAATGCATGAACCTTGAAAGAATACTCACAGCAAATAATATGTCAGGTCTACTTGCTGTAAGATATTGAAGGCTGCCAATTAAGCCTCTATACAAACTTTCATCCACTTTTTCAGATTCATCATCCTTGCTAAGCTTGATACTTGTTGTCATAGGAGTCCCCACTGGTTTACAATCCTCCATTTTGAATCTTTTTAGGATGTCTGAAGCATACTTCTTTTGGCATGTAAAAATGCCATTGCTGGATTGCATCACTTCCATTCCAAGGAAGTAATTCATCATTCCAAGGTCAGACATCTCAAACATCTTCTTCATTTCATCTTTGAACTCTTGGATCATTCCAAGTTCACTTCCTGTGATAAGCATATCATCTACGTAAATAGATACAATTAGAAAATGGTTACCACATGATTTCACATACAAAGTTGCTTCATTTTGGCTTCTGCTGAACCCAAGTTGAAGCAGATGTGTGTCCATTCTGTCATACCAAGCTCGGGGAGCTTGTTTCAACCCATACAAGGCCTTCTTAAGTAGATACACATGATCTTCTTTATCTTTAACAGCATACCCATCGGGTTGCTCTACAAAGATTTCTTCAGCAAGAAATCCATTCAAGAAGGCAGACTTGACATCAAGTTGGTGAATCTGCCAAGAGTTATGTGCTGCAAGTGTAATGAGAAGTCTAATAGTATCATACCTTGCTACTAGAGCAAAGGTCTCTAGGTAGTCCACACCATATTGCTGAGCATAGCCCTTTACCACCAATCTAGCCTTGTGTTTGCATACTGACCCATCTGAATTGAGTTTTGTTTTGAAAACCCATCTTACACCTATCACCTTACGATGCTTAGGCCTTTCAATCAGCTGCCATGTTGCATTTTTGTTGATCATTTCCATTTCTGCCTCCATTGCTCTCCTCCATGCTGGAAATTCTTGAGCTTCAGTATAGCTGGTTGGTTCTAGGATTGCCATGTTGCATCTTAGGTGAATATCTTCCAATGATCTTGTGCCTCTAACTGGAAAATCATCCACTGATTCATCAGCTACTGGCTGGGGCTGAATGGTGAATGGTTGATCAGAAATCATATTTTTCTGATGTTCCCAATCCCATGCGATTGCTTCATCAACCTTCACATCTCTGCTGAGAATTACCTTCTCTGTTTGTAAGCAAAGAATTCTGTATCCTTTGGTTGTTATTCCATAACCCACAAGAACTCCCTTTTGAGCTTTGTTGTCCAGTTTGCTCCTCTTTGGCTCAGCTATATGATAATAGCATATGCTGCCAAAGATTCGAAGATGATCTACAACAGGTTTAACACCATTTCAGCCTTCATATGGTGTCTTGTCCTCCAGTGCTTTGGTTGGAAGTCGGTTCAGCAAGTAAACAGAGGTATTGACTGCCTCTGCCCATAATGTTTTTGGCATTTTCTTTTCAAGTAAGAGACATCTAGCCATCTCCATTACTGTCCTGTTCTTCCTCTCACATACACCATTTTGTTGTGGTGTGTATGGTGTAGTGTATTGGTGCACAATGCCTCTGCTGTTGCAAAACTCAAGAAACTGATTTGAAGTATATTCAGTACCATTGTCAGATCTTAAGCATTTAATTAGCATGTCACTTTGATTCTCAACTAAAGCTTTGAATGTTTGAAAGATTGTAAATACTTCACTCTTAAATTTGATGAAATACACCCAACACATCCTAGTATAATCATCAATAAAGAGAATGAAATACTTGTTACCACATAATGAGGCTGTCTTCATAGGTTCACACACGTCAGTGTGGATGAGCTGAAGTTTTTGGCTGGCTCTCCATGCTTGCCTTTTAGGAAATGGTGGCCTTGATTGCTTGCCAAGTTGACATGTTTCACACAATTGAATCTCACCATTCAATGTGGGCAATGCTGCAACCATTTCCTTTTGTTTCAAAATTGACAAGCCCTTTTGATTGAAATGTCCAAATCTTTTATGCCAAAGATTTGAAACATCCTGAGTAGCACTCACATATGCATGATTGGATACTTTATCCCAGTCAACAACAAAGCTTCTGTTTTTAATCTTTACACAGAACATTTGTTCTCCAGAAGGATCAAAGATAATGCATTTATGATCCTTAAACTGAAGAGAATAGTTTTTCTCCATCATTTGTCCAACACTCAACAAATTTTGACTGATTTCAGGTATAAATAACACATCAGGAATGATTTTGATACCTGAACTTGTTTGAACATTTACTGACCCTCTGCCTTTGACCTCCAGAAATTCTCCATTGCCAACCTTTACTCTGGATTTGTAAGATTCATCAAGGGTTTTGAACATTCCAGCATCATTGCACAAATGATGTGTGCATCCACTGTCAATAAGCCAAGTATCAGCTGGATCATTTGTTGAGAAACAAGTGACAGCAAAGAATTGCTCCTCCTGTGTATCAACTTCATCTGCTAGGTGAGCTTGTTGAGGTTTTGGATCTGATTTTTTGAACTTGCAGACCTTTGTGATGTGCCCTGATTGCTTGCAAATTTCCACAAATTGCATCTGGCCTCCACCAACAATATTTTTCTGAATGTGTGTTTCTTTTGCAGTGAGTGCAAGGAGGAAACTTCTTTTGTTTTGAAGCTTCACTAGTGCTGCCCCCTTCATTTCTGCCTTTGAATCTCAGATTAGGCAACTTCTTTCCTTTTCCAGCTTGTTGTTTTTGCACATAAAAGGCTCCTTCAGTCAATCTGTCTTGCCTGATTGTTCTTCGTTGCTCCTGTGCTTGAAGAGCACTCATTAGTTCACCTAATGAGATTTTTACTGAGGTCCTTTGATTCTTCTAGAGAGGAGATTTTGGATTCAAACCTCTCAGGAAGAGTCACAAGAACCTTCTCCACAATCCTACTGTCAGGAAAGTCTTCTCCAAGTAATCTGATGTTGTTGATAATTTAGTGAAATTCGATCAGAATACTTAGAGATTGTTTCATCTTCTTGCATGTTTAAGTGCCTCAAAATCTCTCTTCAAATTCAGCACTTGCATTTGCCTTGTTCTGTCACTGCCTTGGTATTCTTCTTTTAGTTTGTTCCAAGCCTCTTTGGCTGAATTTGCATGCCATAATTCTGTAGAAAATGCTTTCTGCCACAGCATTTTGGATGATTGATTTCGCCTTGGATTTCTTTGCCTTTTCCTCACTGCTGAACTTGATTTGAGCCATAGTGGGATTTGTTGGTAAGGGAGCTACTGGTTTGTCTTCGGAAAACAATTTCCCAAAGATCATAAGCTTCAAGAAAAGCTTGCATCTTCACTGACCAAATATGGTAGTTTTCACCAGTAAATATAATGGGGGAGTTTAAAAGTAAGTTTTGTTGGATGTCATTTTTGAGATTTTGAAAAAAAAAGGTGTTTTGGTCCTGTAAGATCTGAGATGCTCTGATACCACTATTAAGAATTGTGTTGCTGTTGTGTTTTGTGCAGGTGAAGGGATGCACAATCAAGAACAACAATGCTGGTATTGAAGAACACGAATTACACACAAGGTGTTTTGATAAAAATGTCTCAGTGAGTATTTCATTAACTGGCATGTCTTTAAATACAACAACCTCCCTAGTTATCAGCCTCTAACTGTAGTGGATAATTTGTTGTCACTAGCCACTAACTGTAGTGGAGAATATGCTGTCACTAATCTCAGCAACAACATCAAAAAAAAACAAGGGATTTACTTTAACAAAAATCAAAAACAGAAATGAAAGAAAAGAAAACAGACAATACTTGATTAAACAACATGAAACACTAGAGTTAAAAATGTCAATTGTCTAACAAGAATTCTCGGTTTCCCTCTTCAGCCGGCCATTGATCAGCAGTCTCCTCTCTCAGTCGGCCAAAACCAGATCTCCTCCCTCACTTCTTCTTCCCCTACAGAACCCTTTTTTCATTTTACCCATAGCCAACCACCTTCCCCGATTTCCTCATCTCACTCTTCCCGACAGCCCACTCATTTCCATTTCCTTCGGACAAGAACGAGAGAGAGAGAGAGCACCCAAAACCAGTCCCCCTCCTGGCATTCCCCTCTCTCGGCCATTTCTTCCCCTGCACCTGAAGCAGCCCTCTCTGTCAACGTAGCCTCAGACCAGCCTCCACCGAGCCCCACAGCAGCAGCAACCATTTCCTCTCAGTAGAGACAAGACAGACGCGAAATGAGATGAAGGACGAGCAGAAGGAAATAAGATAAACAGACGAAAATCAGAGAAACCAACCAGCACGCCTTCGCCATCACCTTTGTCCCTTCATTCCGTCTCCAGTTTCTTCTCCTCTAGTGGTGAAACTTTTGTTTTCTCCTCCATAGGAACATGTATTAATTAGCCGAAGCAGCAGCCCAGTAATGAGACCAGTTCCATCCCGGTCGACGCCATCCTCTAGCTTCATCCCCGAGCACCAGCTTCGTCCCTGCACCAGGTAAGCTCTTCTCATCCTTGTGCATGCATGCATGAATTCAATCCACCCTGTTACTGTGCATGTGAATTTTAATTCACCAGTAACTGTTCACGCGGGTCTCCTGCTGGCAGAAAAGAAAAAAAGTTTATGTTTGGCTTCGAAGGGTCATCCTTGATTTTTTGGACTGTTTTAGTTTTCTTGTAAATTTTAAGAATATATAAGCAGTTTTGTTGTCTTTAATTGCAATTAAATGTGATGTTTAATTTTTTTTTTTTGACAAAAAAATATAAAAATATATTTTTGGTGTGTTGCATACGGCTAATACCCTAACATATTTTGAATTTCCTTTTTTTATATATATAAAAACAAATATTTGAAGTTTTAAAAATGTGTTTTCGCATGGATTTTCTTAAACACAAAAATTATTTTCTTGCATTTTTGAATTTTACAACATGTTTTGTAAAACTCCAAAGGGTGTTGGTCAATATTCCAAAAAAATATAAAAATCTTATTTTTGGGGAGAATTTATCTATTATTCACCATTAATGTTTGGATAAAGAAATTCCAAAGGGATGAATATCCAAAATATTATTGGGAATAACTTGTTATTCTTCATTGTTAATATTTGGATAAAGAAATTCTAAGTGATAAATATCCAAAATAATTTTCTAGGAATAATAAGTCATCAAACATCATTGAAAGAAGCCTTGATTATAATCGAGGACATTTTAATTTTACTCCACGGTTTACGAGCCATGAGTGTATGAAACACTAAGGCAAAAATAGGCTTTTAAAACGCCATGAATTTTCTTAGATTTCTAAATTTTTTGTCCCTCTTCCTTGTGATTTATGAGTCGCAAAACTCTTTATATACTAAGGGAAAAAATGAGCTTTTGAAGCACATGAAATTTCCTTGGATTTCTATCCTAATAAATTTAGTTTGAATCAAACCTAGGAAAATTGATGGGATTACAAAACATCAACACTGTAGCAATTATAGAGTAAACCAAACACCAAGCAGCTTACCATAGGTAGGGCGTACTAGGGGTGCTAATACCTTCCCTTTACGCAACCAGTCCCTTGCCTTAGAATCTTTGAAAGACCAGTTAGGGTTCCTAGTGACCAAAATACTAGGTGGCGACTCCCTTATTCA
This sequence comes from Populus alba, assembly GCF_005239225.2. Taxonomy (NCBI): domain Eukaryota; kingdom Viridiplantae; phylum Streptophyta; class Magnoliopsida; order Malpighiales; family Salicaceae; genus Populus; species Populus alba. The sequence continues at coordinate 21,105,103 of NC_133302.1, read as the reverse complement.
CAATAAAACAAAAGACCCCGAAATTTAATGAAAATTCGCCATCGGACGCCGCGCGGATTTTTTTGACATGTGACAATGATTATATACAATGATGAATTTATATTTCAATAGCCTGGATTTATGATTTAAAGAAAGCATCCATCAACGTGTATAAATCCTTACGTGCATCTCATGTGAAGACAAAGGTGATCTCAAGTGCAGATTCTCCCTAATACATATATACGAGGTACAGCTTCTTAAAGACAATCAGACCAGAGATGAGTTCTGTTGGTTGTAATATTGGATTTTGGAACCGAACTATATATGTAGAGATGTCCAAAGACTGGCTTCCTGAGAAGTTTGAGACGGAAATGGGGCTGATGAAGTTCTTGACGAAGAATATACCTATTTCTTGGATGAAATAATCATGTACATCAACAGTAGAGAGAATCTTGAACAGAAGAAAAAGAGAGTAAAAATTTATATCTTCGAAAACATTTTCTGATCCAACATCCATTTGCAAAGTAATTATATATGAAAAGAAAGCCGGTCCAATAGTAAATTATATAATAAGTTACAAGTCCAATCATTCCCATTATTTTATCAAATTACATGTTCTATTTATAGAGAGCATATAGCACCTTGTTCGACATATTCATACTATCATACACTTCAACTCAATCGTTCTTCTCTACAATCAAATTCAGGCTTCAGCAGCAAAAGTTACAATGGCGGTAAGCGTGTATAGATGTCGTGGATGAAATTATATAAGCGTAGGTTAATAATTAGTAAGAGTCTTCTATTAATTAATATTTTCTCGTATCATATTACAACTGAAAGGAAAGAATGGCACAGTTGTATTGAAAATTTTCATTGTATTTTACTCAGTCAACCATAGAAATAAGAGTTGTCGCACCCGACATCGCGGCGGCCTTAAAAATTTATTAAATATTTGAAAAGAACGGATTTCTGACATCCTGTTCTTTGATGGAGATATTCTTGTTTAAGGAGTTGTCACCTAGTATTATGGTCACTAGGAACCCTAATTGGTCAATAGAGATTCTATGGATCGGAATTGGTTACGTAAAAAGAAGATATTATCACCCCTTAAACATTTTGCCTGAGGCAGACTGCATTGCTGGTTTTTTCTTAAATTGCTAAATATTTATTGGTTTATGCTCTGATGATTTACTTGTAATATTCCTGACTTTGGCGCCAATGAATATTCAACTACGAATAATTCCAACTCTAGTGTTGGTAAATATTACGTGGCTATAAAATAAATTTGGATCAATATTTTTATTCCTGACTCTGGCGTCAGTGAATAAACAAATAAAAATAAATTTATTTTTACGCATGCACATATTTTTTTATTTTTTCTAGCTAAATAAAACAAAATACAACGAATAAAAATAATATAAATTTAAAACTGGTATTTTTATTCCCGACTCTAGCATCAGTGAATAAATTAATAAATTTACATTACTTTTATCAGTGCATGCACATTTTTTATTTTTTTTTATTTTTTTTATTTTTCTATTTTTTATATTTTTTTATTTTGGGCTGGGCCCGGCCACTGGTCATGGTCCAAGCCAGTGACCGGATGGGCTCTGTTGCAGGCATGCGTCATGCGTGAATTATTCACGCATGCTTGCAACAGTAAGAAGGTAATTATATTACCTTTGCACAATTACAAAATTCTGAATTTGCAAAGCAGGGAGAAGGAAGAACTTACCCGGTAGCCAAAGACGAAGGTGTGTGGTTGCTGATTGACTAGCCTCTTCTTGCTTTCCCTTCGTCTAGCCTTTTCTTTCTTGATCTCTGGCTTTCTTTTGATTTTGCTGCTGGTGTGGTTCGTTTGTCAGTTCTCCTTGATTCCCTGTCTCCCTCTTGATTTTCTGTTCCTCTGTGCTTGTTGGGAGACAGACGAAGATGATGACATATGAAGGTTTGGTGGCTGAAAAAAAACTTCCCCTCCACCTCTGTTTCTTGGCCTGTTCCCCCTCTCTGTTTTCGGCTTACACTCGTCGTTCCCCTGCTCGTTCGTGCTCTCTGTTTTCTTCCCCGGTTCTGTTTCATTTGCTTCCCCCTGTTCGTTCTTTTTTTCTCTGCCCCCTTTTCTAGGTTTATTTCTATGTTTTGCTATGCTTTTTCCTCTTCCTTTTCTGGGTTTATTTCTCTGTTTTTTTGTTCAATCTCCCTCCACTGGTCCCCCCTGGTTTCTCCCCTCTGTTGCTTGGTCTGTTCGTCCTGGGTTTTTTTCTAGGTTCCCGTTTTTATATTGGGTTTTTCCTTCCCCTGGTGTGCTTGCCTCCTCTTCTTCTCCGTTCGTTGCTCATCTCTGCCTTTTAAAAGGCCAGAGAGCTTCCACAACTGTTACCCCCCATGAACGGGATCGTGGTCCATGATTTTCTGTAGATTTCCCCGTTGAATCGGTTTTCTCCGTGCGAAACGGAAGGGACGAAGAACGAAGTCTTCCAAACGACGCTGTTTGTGTGCTTGAGGCATTTTTTCACTTTGGTCCCTGGATGTTTTAAACTTCACAATTGAGATCTTAATCATTAATAATCAATTTCTAATTGTACCCTTAGATTAATTCAATTGAATCCTTGATTTATAGTGCCATTTACACAACAGTCCTGGATTTTTGGACTATTCAATTTGGTTCTTGGACTTTAATTTTCTAGTAATTTTTCCTTGAATCAGCTCCAAACTTTGGTATTTCTTCAATTACACCCTGATTCCTTTAATTAATTAAATCAAAGTATAATTAAGTCCTCAAACTCATTAATTCTTCAATTAAACTCTTGATTTCATTAGTTAAAATCATCTAAATTTTAATTAAATCAATTCTCCAATTAAACCTTTAATTTAATTAATTAAACTAGTCAAGAGTTTAATTAAATCTTTAAACTTTCAATCGTGTTGCCCTTAACCCAAATTTTAATTCACTCTTCATTTATTTTATTTTTATTTGTTTTTCATCATTTTTTTTAAATAAAATAATAAAAATAATAATAAATAAAAAAGATCAAAATTGGATTACAACAAAAGTGTATATGGATTGTGCTGGATGCGAGAGATTGGTGAAAAATGCTCTGGAAAAAGTCAAAGGTAAAGAAATCACCTCCACTAAAAACTTTATGCAAGCGACGATTTTCATCTTAAGCATCCCTTTTTTTTTCATGAATTATTTTCTCTGTTCCTCTCTTTTTAAGGTTTTCTTTGGACATATTTTCTTGGACTATACTTTTGTATTTATTATATGTATGCACGCACAAGCGTAGGTGACATAGATATAAATATGGGGTTGCAAAAGGTGACGGTCACAGGATGGGCTGACCAAAAGAAGGTTCTAAAGACAGTTTGTAAGACAGGAAGAAGGGCTGAGCTCTGGCAATTTCCTTACAATCCACAGCATCATAGCTATTCTGACCATTACTACAACCAACACCAAGTTAACGGTCCACTTACTTACCATGCTCTTCAGCCTTCCTCTTCTTACAATTACTACAAGCATGGATATGATAGCAACGATCATGGTTATTATCATCATCTGGTGCATTCCTCCATCTTTAACCACCAAACAGGAGCAATTTTCAGCGATGAAAACCCTCATGGTTGTTCTATAATGTGAACAACGTGGTATATATTAATATTCTTACTATATATGTACTTATGCTACATTGTTTTTACATGTGCTGATTTCCTTTTCACTTTATTAAAGAACTCTAAAAGGCGTGGGGAAAGCACTGTAGCTTCCCCACGCCTTTTAATTATACTTATATATAATAATTATTATTATAATTATAATTATAATTATATTATTATATTATAATATATATTATTTTTTCGTTTTCGTTTTTTTCTATATTTGTTTTGGTTTTTTATGCCTTTATGGATTTTTTTTGGCTTCTTTCTTAGTTTTTTTTTCCTTTTAATTTTTTTTGTTTAATTTAGTTTGTTAACTGATCCGAGTTTTGACGGGTTAACCTGGTTTGACGAGTTAACTAGATATTTTATTTTATTTTATTCTTTTTAATTATTTTTTTTCATTAATTTAGTTTGTTAATGTTAAATTCTTTCTATTTAATTATCAGACTTTCATAACACGTATTCCAAGCTTGACAGGTTCACTCAGTTAATTATGGGTTAACCCGTCAATTTTTTTTTCTATTTAGTTATTAAACTTTCATGACGCGAATCTAATGTTTGACGAGTTATCCTGGTTTGAAAGGTTAATAAGAACTCCTAAAACGCGTAGCTTTTTCACTGTAGCTAAAGCTGTTTTTTTTTTTTTTTTTGCATTTTTTTTGTTTTTTCTTCTGTGGCCAATTTTTTTTTTTTTGGTTTTGTTTTTTTTGTAGCAGTTTTTCCTTCTTTTTTTTTTGCTTTTGTTTTTTTTAAATGTTTTTTCATTGTAACAGCTTTTTTTTTTTCTTTTTTTTTACATGTTTTTTTTTTAACCCGTGGGGTTTTCACTGTAGCAACTTTGTTTTTTTTTCCCTCTCTTTTTTTTTCTTCTGTTTTTTACATATAATGTATCACTGTGCATACAGTGAAACACTTGACTTTTTTTTTTCGTTTTTGTTTTCCTGTTTTGCCAATGGTTTTTTCTTTTTTGCTTTTTTTCTTTGTGTTTTTTTTTTTCTTTTAATGAATTTTTTTTTTGTTTAATTTAGGTTTGTTAATGTGAAAAAAAAAATTAATTTAGTTATCATACTTTCATTACACGGATCTCGGTTTTTTCTATATATTAAGTTTTGGTTGAGAACTTAGCTTTGTAGCTTTTTTTAAAATAAAAAAAACACTATGGATTACTACAGTGTTTCCCTTACATGATTTTTGTTTGGCTGCAGTGTATCCCCCCACATGTTTATTTTTTAAATTATCTTTGTTAAATTATTTTTTTAATATTGAGTTTGGTTGAGAATTTAGCTTTAGCTTTAGCTTTCCCCACGTTTTTTTCATCATTATTATTATTATTATATTGTATTATATTATATGACTGTTTTTTTCTTTTGTTTTTTCTTTTTAATTTTTTTTAATGAATTTTTTTTTGTTTGATTTAGTTTGTTAATGTTAATTTTTTTTATTTAGTTATCATATTTTAATGATACGAATCTCAGGTTTGATGGGTTAACCTGATTTGACGAGTTATTTTTTTCATTTAGTTTAGTTTGTTAAAGTTAATTTTCTTTTTATTTAATTATCAGACTTTCATGACACGTATCTTGGGCTTGATGGGTTAACTTGGTTTGATGAGTTAGCTCGGTTAATTCTGGGTAAACCCGTCATTTTTTTTTCTATTTAGTTATCAAACTTTCATGACGCAAATCCCAAGTTTTACGGATAACCTGATTTAAAGGCGTTAACCCAATTGATTCAATTTCTTTTTCTTTTTCTTCATTAGTTTTTTCCTTTCTGTTGATTTTTTTTCTTTGTTTTTTTAATTAATCTATTTAATTATCACACTTTTATGACACCACCTTATAGCCAGATCCACATCCAATATTCTTGGGTCCGGTGTTACAGTCAGGCTCACTTAAACTTGGTCATGCAGGTTTAATTTATTATTAATATTATAAATATTATTCTTTAAGTCAGACATTGCAACCAAACCCAAGATTCTCGGGTATAACTTTATAGAAAAACCCAAGATTTTTAAATTTTATTTTTTTTAATATTTTTTATATAAAAAAATAACCTGTGACATCACGCGGGTATCAAAGCTAGTGTTTTGTTAAACCTTGTTCACTTGAAGCTATAAAATATACATAAGAAATGCCTTTTTTTCCTTATCATTTTGCAACTTATAAGTTGTTTTATTTTGACTTGTGCCCTAGGCATGGTATTGTCTGTTGAGAAAACCTAAAATCGCCACCGATTGCAATGAAAATTTTGATCTACATTAATATCATTCAGAAAGGATTAGGATGGACTCCTCCACAATCTCTAATAAATCTTTTCCAAAAAAGATATGCCTTGGAATGTTTTAGAAAAGGGATAATATTCTCATATGCGCACCTAACTTATTCACTATTACCCTTTTCAATTGTGTCCCTAAACTATATATTGAAGCAATTAGGTCCAGAAAGTATCTAGGAATTATCAATCTGATCCTTTCATCCTCAAATATACTTTGTAGTCATCTTTAGGTGTGGACTCAGTTGAGAAAACTTTTAAGCAATTTTTTTATGGACAAATCCAGTTGAGAATTCTTGGACTAGTTGGTTGAAAGTTGTAGTTGGGTTGAGGATCAAATTTAGAAAAGAATTAGAGATAGGGGACTAAAATTATGTTATCAAGGAACCCCATAAAAATTAGGGATGAAAATTGTTAGAGAATATAAATTATATCTTATGATCTCACTTAACAGTTTAAGCTTTTTAAATTGAGATAGTTTTTTATATAGTATCAAAGCCTTGATGACCAAGCAGTCACAAGTTCGAATCTCACCATCTTTATTTTATTTGATAAAAATTAAATACAATATAATGTGGACCTACGCAAGTTTTAAGCCCAAAGGGCTTTAACTTAAGGAGGTGTTAGAGAATAATATAAATAATATCTTAGAAACTCATGTAACAATTTAAGTTTTTGGGTTGAGATGATTTTTTAACATGGTATCAAAGCCTTGATGGCTAATCAATCAGGAATTCGAATCTCACCATTTCTATTTATTTAATAAAAATTAAGCACAAGCTAGTGTGAGTCTATGTAAATTTCAAGCCCAAAAGACTTTCAGTTAAGGGAGTGTTTTAGAGAATAATATAAATCATATCTTGAAACTTCACCTAACAGCTTAAGTTTTTGAATTAAGATGATTGTTTAATAAAAATATCACCACTCAACATATATTATACTACGAATCCTCTCATCTAATTGAGATGGGTTTTAACCCAGTTTGATTAGGATCCAAACTAGTTTGGATATAACTTAACTCGCTTTTATTTTTTAGCATACAAATAAGTGTGTGGTTCGCCCAATTAATACCCAACTATGTTTTATTTTTATTATTATTTCCCAAGTATTCTAAGAATTTTTGTGACCTATAATTTTCAATTTTTTATTTCCTTAATATTATTTAAAAAAATATGTGTATTTTAAATATTAATTTTCAAATTTCTTTAAGCTTTTCAAACAGTTTAGAATATATGGTTATGCTATACTAGAGCAACGACTTAAAACAGAGATAACAAGGGATTCAATGGTTGGGCGAGATCAAATTTTTACAAGAGATTATACAAGTTGTTTTCTTGTGGGAAGCCACTCCATTATTTATTAGACAACTACATCTTCCAAAATTAAGCCCAAAAAATTGCTACTTAGGCTAATTTGTTATTTTTTTCTAAATTGTTTTTTGGATTTATTATTTTTATTTCAGATTTTATATTAATTTTCTTTATGCTTTTGAATTCTAAATTGTTTCATTATAGAGATAGAGTTTTCTAATTTATTTTAAATATCTTGTAAACATTTTAATAAGATACTTAATATATACTTATTTTCTGGAGAATAAAATCACAAATTTAAAGTCTGAATATGCTATCAATTTCACTTATCAAAATTCTATTAACAAATTCTTGAAGTGGTGGGGGTAATGACTGCCTCATATCATGCAGCATAGGTGGATCATAAAGGGACTCAGATAAGTGTTTCCCCATTAGATGTCATTCAAATTTTTTTTTTTAGTAAAAATTGTTGTCTTTTTCGCTTTCACACACTCTCTTTTGTGAGATGGAATTTATCTTTGTATCTCAAGAGCAGTCTGGTTTGTCAGGTCTGACTTCATGGAGCGAGCAAGCTAGCTAGCTAGCTGACACAGGAACCAAAGAAGAATGAAACTTGGCATCCCACATTTCAAAATAAGTTATTGTTTTTTAAAATATTTTTTATTTAAAAATATATTAAAATAATTTATTTATTTTTATTTTTAAAAATTTATGTTTAATATCAACATATTAAAAAAATATAAAACCATAAAAAATTAATTTAAAATAAAAAAAATCCAATAACATTTTTTAAACACAAAACAACCTCTCACTACAAGATTTCACAGTTTTTACCGACGAAAATATTCCGTCGGTGTGTGATAGAAAGTTCGTCGGTAAATTATTTACCGACTATATTACAGACGGAATACGCCCGTCGGAATACCTTTTGTCGGTGATTCCACATTCCGTCGTTATATCGGTCGGAAATACAAAAAAAACATTTACCGACGGTTTTACCGACGGATCGTGCGTGCCAAAAAAAAAGTTTCCCACTTGGAATATACCGACGGAAAATATTCCGTCGGTGTTATGTAAATACCGACGGACTAAATCCGTCGGTAAAAGTGTCGGTGATATTTCATACCGACCGAATTTTTCCGTCTGTAAATTCGTCGGTGAATATGTCGGTGATGGGATGGAATACCGACCAAATCTGTCCGTCTGAATATTCATGGGTGATGGTGGCAGACACTGTCCAATACCGATGGACTAAATCTGTCGGTAAAAGTGTCAGTGATATTTAATACCGACCGAATATTTCCGTCTGTAAATTCGTCGATAAGTTTATACCGACGGATTATTTCCGTCGATGAATATGTCGGTGATGAGATGGTTTCCGTCGACGATTATTTCTGGATGGGTCGAAGGATCGTCCCCGTATCTCTCCCTTAACCGATTATTATAGGTCTCCTGAAAAAAAAAATCATCATATTCAATTCAATAAACATAATAATAACTTACAAAATAAAATGGTTGAACAAACATACCACAAACTGTTGAGCACAGTTGTCAACGAACTGTTGCGTCCCCTTTTGGCGGTCATGACTCCGCACGTGCGTCTCCACAAACAACTCCATAGGGCTCGGCTCACGTCCAAGAGACGTAGCCTATAATGAAAAAAATTTATTAACAACAAATTAATTGAATGATATATTTCATTTAAATTAATCTTACCATCCGTTTCGCATGTGCAGCAAACAGAACAGAGCCGCCGGTGTGCGTTGTCACCAAGCCATGAATTGGCCGATTCCGGTTGCCAGCACCGGACTGTGAGCGTCGTATGAACCGCTCAGACATCACGTGCTGAAGATAGTGCGGCCATATATCTTCCGGGATGTATATCGGTTTGAAATCCCTCCAAACCGCAACATCGTTCCAGCCTTCGAACCCCTTATCCCTCGCTGTTTTTTTTTCCGCCTTTTCTGGGTTTCATACCAAAAATCACGCAACCTAATTTACGCATGAAAAAATTACATTTCAAAACATAAATAATTATGTAAAAAAAAAGTCGTATTGTTTTCGATGTTACCTAATTACCGCGTGATTTTCCCACACCCTCCTCACAACGGTGTCATGTTCATCGTCCTAGCTGAATCGATGCTGTGTATAAAAAAATAATTTTTTAAAATGTTAATAATTTATTTACAATTATAACTAGAATTTATTAGAAATAAGATGAAAATTATATATTAACACGAACCTCAAACCTACGAAACCATGCATTGATTTGAGGCATCCATTCAGGATGTCTGGATATCTGACTCCATTGAAACAATGGAATCTCCATCGACGCTTTAAACGCCGATGATATTACTCGGGCGGCCTCAATGTTTGTGAACCTGAAAAGAAATGAAATTAATGAAATAGTGATTACTTCATAAATTATGTTTTAATTTTTTATATATATATAAAAAAAAACTGAAACCTTAACAAACTTACATTGAAAGATCGTCCTTCCATTGTGCCTCGTACTTGATTCCGTTGCGAAGGCACGCCGCTTCTGCGATGTGAAACATCGCTGGAAGGGGCAGCATCAGTTGACGGCGCAGGTGATGTAGGTGCCTCTTCTTGAGAGGCACCTAAGGAAACATCAGCATCGCTGCTAGACGAACTTGATTCGACTGGACGTGAACGACTAGCTCTGGTTTTCATTCTGCGCATCTAAACAATTTTATATAAATAATTGTATAATAAAATTCAAAAGTTAAAAAAAATCGGCAACACCTCCCCTATACTGGATACTACCCAAATCCACAAACCTGCAAATATTAACAATAGCCACAACCAATTGACCCAATCTATACTAGTTATTCCAACATATTCAACTATTAATCCTAAGATAAATTCAACATTAACAATTACAATTCACAAATTATTCAATAATTATGTCAATACAACAAAACTATAAATTCAAAATAAATAGAAACAATTAAACACAAATCATCAAGTTATAGTAAAATTAATAATTCTTCCAACATATTCAATTATTAAATCTAAGATAAATTAAACATTAACAATATTAATTCAACAAATTATTAAATAATTATGGCAATACAACAATAAAATATATTCAATAAAATAAAAAAGAATTATAGCCTAACAATTAAAATAAATGGAAACAATTAAACACAAATTATGCAATAATATAAAAAAAATACTAATTATTCCAACATATCCAATTATTAATTCTAAGGTAAATTCAACATTAACAATTATAATTCAACAAATTAATCAATAATTATATATGGCAATACAACAATAAATTATATTCAATAAATTAAAAAATATATATAGACTAACAATTAAAATCAATGAAAATAATTAAACACAAAATCATGCAATAATAGAGTAAAATTAATAATTATTCTAACATATTCAATTACTAATTCTAAGTTAAATTCAACTTTAACAACAAATATTCAACAAATTAACTAATATGTTATTATGACAACAAAACAATAAAAAATATTCAAAAAATTAAAAAAAAAAAAACCTACATCAAGAAAAGGAACGAAATATACATACCTTAATAATGTGACAAATTCAAAACTTTATCTACATTATAAAAAAAAAAAACACCAAAACAACAAAATAACAAAAATAAAAACAACTAAAAATAAATTAAAAGTAAATAAAATAAATTGGAAAAAAGCACATACCTTTTAATATGAGGAAGATTCATACCACTAAATCTTGCTAGAGATTGAAGGTGAAATTCTTGAAGGATTGAGGGCAAAAAAATCAAAAATCTAAGGTGCAAAACGGAGGAGAAGAGAAGAGAAGCGGCGTAGGGAGAAGAAGAAAAAATGAGGCGAAGCGACGGGGCTGGAACTTATAGGGCAGTTTTACCGACGGACTTAATATCCGTCGGTAAAAGGTCAAAAATTCCGTCGGTAATTTTTGAATTTCGCACCGAATTTTTAAAAGCCCTCCATATTTTTCAACGTCCGTCGGTGATTCCGTCGGTAATATGACAAGTTCAGAGGCGCATTAATTCACACACTTTGGAAATCACGCGGTCTGTCGGTATTTCTGTCGGTAATATGTGTGACCGACAAATTATCGACGGAAATATTCTGTCGGTATTAGCATCGAAAAATCGGTCGGTGAATCCGTCGGTGATTATGGCATTTTGTTGTAAATATTTTCGAACTCTCTGTGAGATACCGACAGACTAGAATCCGTCGGTATACTCGTCGATGATTGTGGCATTTTGTTGTAAATGTTTTCGAACTCTTTGTGAGATGCCGACGGATTTAATTCCATCGGTATGCCCGTTGGTGAAGGTGGCATTTTGTTGTAATTATTTTTGAAGTCTCTGTGAGATACTGACGGACTAGAATCCGTCAGTGTATGTGTCGATGAATCCGTCGGTAATGTCGTCGGTGTTGGTGACATTTTGCGTAATTAATTTCGAACTCTCTGTGAGATACCGACGGATGGTTATCCGTCGGTATGGACGTCGGTAAGTTTGCATTATGCAGGAAAGGTTGTCTTTGTATTGCCTGTTTACCTTCCTGCAAAAACTTAACTGATAAATTGTCCATCACATAAAACAATAACCACATTGCTTAAACAGTAAATATTTTGTTTTACAAAATACATCATCCATAATCTAAATTAAATGAGACAAATGTTTTTACATAGGGCTTCATTTTCATAATTAGTCAGAATTTTCTTCTTCTTCCTCATCAATTGAATTGTCATCATCTTCATCGCAATCTTCAATATGGATATCATCTTCTTCATCGACATTTGCTTGTCCGCTAGAGCTGAGAACAACATTCAACTCCTCTCCGTCAATATCAACAAGACTATCATCGAGAACTCGAAAAATTGAATTTTCTTCCAATTCAATCGAAGGAGCAACTCGATATGGTTCAACCAACTCACGAACTTGAAAGACTTCATCTCGCACACTTATGTTTTTGTTCTCATCCTGAACAACCTCGACACGACCCCGTGGTTTCGTTTTTAAAACGGACAACCAATCAACTCTTGATCGATACTTTCTAAATGAAGGGGTGTATGTGTAATAAACTTGTTGACATTGCTTTGCGAAAACAAAGACATCGTTTATGTTGCGGAGTCTAGCTTTTGAGTTGATTTCGACCAGACCATGGTGCGGATCAACTCTGATTCCTCTGTCCGTCGTGTCATACCAATAGCATTTGAATAAAAACACTTTATTCTGCTCTCTATGATATTGCAGTTCGACGACCTCTTCTAATCTACCATAGTAGTCAACTTCTAACTGGCTACTTGTGGATCCCTGAACACAAACACCACAGTTGTATGTCTTTCTTCCTTGCCCGTATTCTTCAGTATGGAAAACATATCCATTGACAAAATACCCGTTGTAGCACTTAACTTTGCTTTCAGGGCCGAGGCTTAGTGAAGACAATGACTTAGGCGCACTTCTTCCTATTTGATAAACCTTGTAAATATATGTAATTAAATGTACATCAATAAACAATAAATGAACGAGAATCTCCTAATGACATGCATACGTTAGAATGAGTTTGTGATAGTGCTTACATGTGTTATGAACCATGTGGCAAATTGTTCATCTTGTAATTGAAAGATCTGGGATTCGGTTAGTTGCGAGTTATTGGAGAGCAAATATTGTCGATGTTGCCTGCAAGTGATAATGAGTGTATGATATTACAATGTATAATTAACAGTATATTACTAACAAAGTTTAATTAGTATTACACATAAATAGACTTACTGAATAAATGGTCTCAGCTCATCACAATTAAATAGAACATAGTTGTGTGCTTGTTTGAATTCTATTTCCAACAAATATCTTCCTCTTACGGCATTTTTGGGTGTGGGTCGTCCAGTATTGGAGAATATTGACAAGTTCCCACTAGAAGGCACTTCACCGCCATCGTCATGCCGTGGAACGCGATTGATTCTTGTTCTCAGATGAGGTTCGAAATAGTACGAGATAAATGTTGATATCTCTTCAACAATATAGGCCTCAGATATCGAAGCCTCAACATGCGCCTTGTTCTTAACCTTTTTTTTTAGATTAAACAAGTACCTGCATTGAAGTACAATTCAAGTATTTTCAATTAAGAAAAACATAGAAAATACTTTAAGATATGAATTCCATTGCAACTGTAATATCTCACCGTTCGAATGGGTACATCCATCTATACTGGACCGGTCCTCCAGCTTTTGCCTCGAACGGTAGATGTATAGGGATATGCTCCATTGAGTCAAAAAATAAAGGAGGGAATATCATCTCAAGTTTGCATAGTGTCTCGATGATATTCGTTTGAAGCCTCTCAATGTGCTCAACATTCATCTTGCTGGAGCATATATCTCTAAAGAAATGACTGATCTCCGTTAGTGCATCCCATATTCCCTTTGGCAATAAATCACGAAAAGCTAATGGGATGAGTGTTTGCATAAACACGTGGCAGTCATGACTCTTCATTCCATACAATCTGCAGTCCTCTATGTTAACAAGCCTTGATATGTTCGATGCATGTCCATCCGGAAAACACAGACTCTTAAGCCATTTGTAGACTAGCAATTGTGCGTTTTTCTCTAACACGAAGCTTGCCCTTGATTTTGCAACCCTTGGCTCCTCATAAACCAACTCCATATTTTTACGGTTACAGTATAAAGCTATATCCAATCTAGCCTTCATGTTGTCCTTTGTCTTCCCCTTCACATCCATGACGATGTTGAAAATATTCTCAAACACGTTCTTTTCGATGTGCATGACGTCAAGGTTATGGCGGAGAAGATTAGTCTTCCAATACGGAAGCTCCCAAAAGATACTTCGCTTTACCCAATTATGGGTCAAACCAAAACCAGGAAACTTTTGCTTACCTGATTGAAGGCCAAACACAATGTCACCGTACTCTGATACAACATGATGCAATTCTTCACCAGAAAGACGCGGGGATGCAACATCTTTTTCAACTCTGCCAACAAAGAAATATTTTTTGTTCTTTCTGAACCTATGATTAAGTGGCAAGAAGCGACGGTGACAATCAAAAAAAGAAGTTTTACCTCTGTTTGCTAGCATGAATGCCTTGTTGTTTTCCATGCAGTATGGACATGCGAGTTTCCCATGCGTGCTCCAACCAGAAAGCATTCCATAAGCTGGAAAATCATTGATAGTCCACATCAAAGCCGCCCTCATAAGGAAATTTTGTTTCCTCGATATATCATAAGTCAGAGATCCGGAGGACCACAACTGCGCCAGCTCATCTATCAACGGTCGAAGACAAACATCTATATTCCGCCTCGGGCTGCTTGGACCGGGTATGACAGTAGATAGAAACATGAACTCCGGCCTCATACACATTTCCGGTGGCAAGTTATAAACTGTGAGAATGATCGGCCAACAAGAATAGAGAGCAGCAAATGACCAAAATGGGTTGAACCCGTCTGTACACAACCCAAGTCGGACATTCCTTGATTCAGCAGAAAAGTCAGGATGTACACTGTTAAAGCGTTTCCACGCTTCGCCGTCAAAAGGATGCACCATCACACCATCAACGGCATCGTGTGTTTGGTGCCATGTCATGTGCTCAGCAGTCCTTGGTGACATAAATAACCTCTGCAATCTAGGTGTGATTGGGAAATATCTAAGTTTTTTATATGCCACTAGAGTCTTCCCCCTGCCAGTTCTGGGTTTGTAACGGGAATGCCCGCATGTCATGCACTCGGTCATCTCAGCATTTTCAAGGTAGTATATCATGCAGAAGTTAGGGCACATGACAATTTTCTGGTATCCTAAACCGAGGGGTTTCATCATGGACTTTGCAGCATAGAAGTTCTCTTTGAGCCTGTTCCCTTCAAGTAAAATGCTTCTTGCCCAATCAATAATTTTGTCATACCCGGCCTCACTCAACCCCTGATCTGACTTGTTGGTGAACACATGTGCCACGGGCAATAACTTACTGTGGTTTGTGCAGCCATCCCATAATGGTTCGTCAGAATCTTTCAACAAATCAAAAAACCTAGCTGCCTCTGCATTAGGTTCATCTTGTACGATTGGACATTGATTGACATTATCTTGATTCATTCTCATTGCATCCATAACCATGTTTCTGTAAGGATTAGTGTTGTTATTTGCCGCTTCATGCACGTTGCTAGCACTAGAAGTTGACCCAACCACCGTTTCTCCCATTCTCCTATTACTAACAAATACCTCTCCATGTGCATACCAACACTCGTAATCCTCCACAAACCCTTTGTGTAGAAGATGTATCATTACAACATCTGGATGCAGATACTTTTTATTTTGACACTTCCTGCATGGACACCTAATACCGCCTCCAGTAAAATTTCTAGGAATAGATGTTGCGAAATTAATAAAACCCTGAACCCTGTTACAATAATCCATCCTCCGCAATCCTTGGAGTGAATCTAGATACATCCATAAACGATCATCCATGACTTCTATCGAACCTCTATAAAAAGGACCCATTAAGCAAGCTCTTAATTATTTCAAAACATAACATGTAATTCGGTAATTCTACAAATTAAGTTTTAACAATTTACAAACAAATACAATCTTACAAAATCTAAAACAAACCATAACAAGTATAAAATTATACATTCATATACTACAAGTTTGTTTGAGAAATAACAATAAAACATGTACATCTAGTAAAAAAAAATACATATACTAAAAAAACAATAAAATTGACATTTAAATGTTAAAATTTTAAAAGATAGAATTACTTACAAAAAATGATAAAATCCATCGGTAAATCAGAACACGGATGTTGTGACCACAAAACTTCAAGAAATACAACTTGTTATGCTGAGATGAGGAAGATTTTTGTTTTGGGGCAAGGGGGGGCTAGTTATTTGCAGATGGGGAGGGTTAGGATTAGGAAGAAGAATGAGAAATGGGGGAGGAGAGTGTCGGCAGAGTGGCCATATATTCACTTTTGCAACGGACTTACCGACAGTTTTATTCCGTCGGTGAATACGTCGGCGAAACCGTCGGTAATTCTGACGGGCAATCAACACGTCACCGCACGGACCTGCTATTCAAATCCCTCGGTGATTCCGTAGGTATTTTTAACGGTGCACCGGTCACGTCATCGTTACGGATCTGGCATTTCAAATCCGTCGGTGATTCCGTCGGTATTATTGACGGTGAACAGGTCCCATCACGCGTACGACTCCCCGGTTTTCATTCCGTCGGTGATTTCGTCGGAAAAATCACCCGCCAAAACCTCTGCGCCACCTACCCGCCCTTTTTTCATTAATTCTGAATTTTCTGTCAGTAATTCGATCGGTAATTACCGACCGAATTACTGACGAAAATAGTCCGTCGGTGATTTCGATCGAAAAATACCGACAAAATTTTTTCTATCGGTGAGTCCGTTGGTACTTAGCGAATTTCTGGTAGTGTCTTTACAATCTTGAATTATAAACAAACAATCAAAGCAAATTGTACTTTGTCCCAACTAGTATTTGTGTCGTTACATTTTAGTCATTAATAGGAAAATAAAAATAGATAAATAAACAATAGTGTTAGAGGTTTTTACCATAAGTCTTATGATCATGTGCATCAATTACAATGAAAAAATAAATTGACAACTGATTTGGCAACCAACCATATGATTTCTGACCATATGACATCATAATTTTTTTAAAAAAATAAAAGCATTAAGGATTTTCTAATAAATCCTTATTTTATAAGTTGAGCATTGAGTAAGAATGAACCTAAAGATAAGGAAGAAGAAAAAGCTTAGACCAATGAGACAAGTACTGATGGCAAGCCCCAAGGAAGGTTCAAGAACCGCATATATGCCTGTGATGAATGCAATAATCATTGTACCCATGCCAATCATGGTAAAGATTGTGGCAACCATTAATAAAGTGGTATTCTCATTTATCTCTTTACCCACAACCATTCCCAAACCATGAGCCAGCGACGTCCAAAAGTGGATATGGACAGCTAAAATAGAGAGCACCAATGACATTGCATCTGAGATGACAAATACTATAAAAGCAGCTTTTTTAGCTAGAAGTGCAGTGCCTCGATCGCTCTTGTAACCACCAGGTAGAGTGAATGCTGCTGCAAATGATACCGTTGCTATCAGCGCCGCAACAACTAGTTGAGACTCTCTTACTTTACTCAAAGCATCCTTTAACTCTTTCTTTCTCTCAACATTCTTCATTCTCAAATCTCGACTACCAAGCAGTCCACTGCCAGTATCTTCAAGGGATTCTAAGATCTCTTTCTGCAAAATATTCAGGGTAAAATATCGTACATATCCATCATTTTTAGCTATTTAACAAATATCATACATCAACTTCCAGGCCTTTGTTTTTGTTTCCAAAACTAGTTTGTTTGCAATCAAATCCTTTTTGTTAGTACTGTATATTTTAACAGGTAACAAAAACTAATTTGGTTGAAAACCACATGCTTTACATTGGCCCAATTATCCCCAAAAAGAAAACTAAGATGTGGACTTAATTTTATATACCATTAATTTTACATCATTTCATTCCAAAATTAATTTCCAATATATTATTGTTTATTGTTACTCTCCTTAATTGCTTGTAAGATTATGTTAAGTTTCTATTTGATTTTTCAACTTTAATTCTTAGATTTTAAAAATTTTAATTAATTGTATATTTTTTTTCATTCATTTGCACTAGTTTTTTTTTTATTGAATAATATATATATATATTGTGCATGTGTGTGCGTGTGGGTTTCATGGATGCATTAATTATCACAACAATTAATTCATAGAGGATTGATTACCTGTATCTCTGCAAAATCTCCTTCATAAATGTCTTTGACGCTTAGCTGTCGCTTATTGAGACCACATACCTCCTTTTCACTAAAACAATATTGAAGTAAAACACGTTTCCATTGCATCTGCTCGCGCGCTAAAGCAGCAATTAGATGGAAAGGCGTGTTTCCTTTGTCATCCTTCTTTGTTTCAAGTCTGTCAAGCTCTGGAATCTTCAGACATTGGACGAATACTCTACTTCTTTTACTTGCCACAGCATAGTGAAGGGCATTCCAGCCTCTGTTATCAACTAGCTCACAACAAGCTGGACATCCAGAAACAATCTCTTTCATTGCGTTTACATGTCCTCGAATGGCTGCAATGTGAAGAGCTGTTCTCTTCTTCTCTGTTTCAGCAATGTAGGCCGCAGACGCATCATTTTCTAGTAATACTTTCAGTACACCAACAGACTGGAAATAATAGGCAGCGTAGTGAAGTGGTGACCAGCCGTTCTCATCGGTTGTTTCCGTCAACTTCTTTTCTCTTTCTAACAATTGTATTGCTGTCCCTGAAAGCAACAAAACAATCAAATAAAATAATAAAGAGTACTTATAAATTAAAAGGTTAAATAAAAATAAAATTTTCATAAATAAACAATCAAGATAATTAATATCAAATCTAAACTGATAAAAAAATTAAAAAAAATAAAACTAAAAAAAAAATTATAATTTCATAAATTATTTCAAATAAAAAAATAAAGACTAAATCTTATAGATAAAAAAAATTCAATTAATGATACGAGAAAAAATAAATAACAATAATAAAAATGAGGAACAAAGTTGATATAAAAATAAAATTAAATCAAATTCTAAGGGATGCAATTTTAAAAAAAAGATTCAAAATAAAATATACATCAATCAAAAGTTTGAGGATCAAATTCAATATAATCAGTAAATAACATGATATTTCTAAATTTTTCACAATTTCTAAAAAGTATTTATTCACCCAAAATAAAAAGAAATCATTTTCTTAGAAACAAATTATTTTTTTATTGAAAAGTGTTTTTTGTTTATCAATATTTATAATAACAAATAAATATAAAAATAATTTTTAAAAAACCGGTTACTTATGTAACCTACGTGAATTACTATATATCCAATACTTAACTCACAATTTTTATTTATTTTTTTAAAGAAAGCTATTTATGAAGCGAACACGGATATATAAAATCAAATATACGTGGCTTTTTAAATTATAGTTTACACTATTATATATAAATTATTTAATTCTCCAGACTAGAGCACAAAATCCTACATTCATCGCCCTCCGCGCTTGCCGCGTGGAGAGCAGTTCTACCATGAGGGCCGCCGTAGTCCACTAAGATGCAATTTCCCAAGATTCCATCGACTACCTCTCCGCGTTCTTCGATCCACATTAGCAAGCCCATGCGGCTCCACATTAACAAGCCAATGGAAGCAGCAATATAAATTGGAGTTTCTCCATGAACATTGGCGGAATATGAAAACTCAGGGTCCTCTTTAGTCAATATATCCACCACATGGCCCCGCCTATTTCGAGCTGCCTCGTGCAACGCTGTATCTTGCTCTTCATTGGTCATCCTCAACATCTTTTTTGCTTCTGTTACTCCGCTCTCCGGATCTACAGGTAGAGCTTTTGCACGGTCAATGAGGACTTTTACCGCATTGGAATGGCCATATCTGGCTGCCAAATGGAGGGGGGTTTCTCCTCTCTTATTGGCTTGCAATAACAGTGGTGGACACCTTTCAAGAATTTTATCAACAAAATCAGTGAATTCCGGTTCCCTACTTTGGTTTCCTAAGTAGACATGAAGAATGGTGTTCTCGTCTGGAGTCAATAACTGATCAAGGCGGGTTTGATAACTCTCAAAGGGATAGATATCGCCTGCTTCCGCAGCTATGAACAAGACAGGATCCATATAGGGCGTCATACTATTTTGTAGCTTAGAGAAACTCACTAAATGAAAGGTAAACAAATGAAGGGGAGGTGAAATTAACCACTGTGGCTCGAAGGCAAGAGGTTCCACTCCTCAACTGATCACAATCTGCTGATTTCTTCGGTATTTAAAGGAAGAAAAAGCGTTAAGAACCACAAATTACATTTATTTTCCTTTTTGATATTTTGTCGCAATATCTTTTCTTGTGCCTTGCCGGAAAGTTATATCTGTTTTATCAAGATAATAAGAAAATAAAAAATAAATTGTTTGGCTCATCCATCATTATTAGTGAACTTGGACTCGTCTATGTGTATCCACGTCACTTTTGTCATCCAAATACCTTTCTTTCGGTTCCATGTTATGATGGGCACTTGCATCGACAAGAAAATACAAACAAATTTCATTAAAATCACGTTTTAACCACAAAAACAATCACTGTCATAAAGAAGCCAATGTAGAGAATCAGAATTAAACAACCGCATGTGGGTTAATTATGATCGAGGTGTTCTTCGAAACCAAAAGTTAACAAATTGGCCCTCCTTTTTCTTTTTCATTTCTTTTCCTATTCTGCCTCTTTTTTCTTTTTCTTTTTCTTTTTCTTTTTCTTTTTTCTTTTTTATTTCATCTCTTTCTCTCTCTCTTGTACTTCATTTTTTCTTTTTCTTTATACTCATCCACACACGTTTTTTTAGCATACATTATAACTTATTAAACAATGATTTCAATTTAAATTAATTTAAGGGACGAAACTTTAAAAATAGTAATACAGTGTATATAATTATTTAATTTTAATTAAAAAAAAAGTGTCAATAAGAAGATTGAAATTCGTAACTCTTGACAACTAAAATTTTATTAACATATAAAAAAAACAACAATTAAATTCAATAGCTCAATTACGGCAGCTCCCTCTTTTCAATACGAATTAGTGTAAAAACGCTTACAAGCCTAGCTAGTACTTGGATTAATTAGCCAAAACTACCTGCTGTCAACGGCCACTGTCAAGAAACAACAGTCATACAAGATGATTTCCTCTGATGTTGCATCATGCTGCAGTAAAAAAGCAACATCGCCCATTCAAGAATCATCAAACTTCTCTCGACCAGCTATTGACTCCAAAAATAAACACAATTCTTCATGTTTACTTAGAGAACCAACACGAGAATCAGAATCCACTGATTTTGTTGATCAAATCATTGATATGTGTACAAATCAGAATCCACTGTACAAATTAGACAACCAAATTTCGGATCACCAAAAGTTAACAAATTGGCCCTTCTTAGTCTTCTTTTGCACCCTTCTCTTTAATTACCCTCTCCCTTTGGCCTTCATTTTCTTAATATTTGAACATGTTCCCCGGGGGACCATCGAACAACTGAACTAATTTTCTTAATATTTGACCCTTTTTTTCAAACCATCACCAAATCTAGTTAAAATAAGGAGGAATATGGTGTCGCAATCTGGAATTTTATTTTGAAGACCAACTCTTTCAAAAAAAGCGTAAACCATACCTTCCTTTGGATTTTTCCTTCAACAAGGACTTCCCCATTGCTGAAAAAGGTCAGGAAAATTTCTTGGGCAACATCAAGAGAGGCCCCACCATTCACATGATTTTGTCCAGATTTTCTGGTGATTTTCTAGTGCTCCACAGATCCTGTTTCCAAGGAAGAAACTGCGAGTTGAATAAATTGATCTCCCTGAGTCTAAGAGATCTTCTCCATTTGAAGTTCCATATCGAATTCAAACCATCCCATATTCCCATATTAGCAATAGAAGAAGCTTTATCTTGTGAAAGATTAAAAAGTCTTGGTAATTGCTCTGCCAACCTAGAATTACCAAGCCATGGATCATTCCAGAAGCTGGTATCACATTCATTGCCCACTACAACACAAATTTCATTCTTAACAATATTCTGAATTTTCTCCTCCTCGGCACAAGCATCGACAATGTTACACTAAGAACTACCCCCTTGAATTAACCATCTCAAGAGGTATATTAAAATATGATTTCTGCTTATAAATACTAGAGACCAAATTTTTCCATAGACATTTATATCTAAGTTGCCGTATCTCCATAACCATTTAAAGATCAAACCTTTAGTTTTGGCTGAAATGGAGCCAGTTCCTAGACCACCCTGGCATTTTGATGTTACCTGCCTGCTTTTTGAAGTTGTATGTGCTCTTGAACATGAGAAATGTTCATATGAATAACCTAACTTGTCCCCCTCATGTTTTTTATGGATAAATAAAAAATTTTCAATTTTTTTTAATGTTAATTCCTTATGTTAAAGCATAATTTCTTAGCAGGGCAAAGGATTTTGCAACATAAAAGTGAAAAGAGAAAGAAATGTGATTCTGGTAGGGTACTACCTGCCTTTTTTTATATATGAATAGGGTATTACCTGCCTTTTTTAATGTTGTCTATGCTCTTGAACTTGACAAATGCTCAAATTTGAATAAATAACTTGTTTGCCTAATTGTTTTTTGGGACAATAAAAAGTTTTCAAAAAAACTTAATTTATTGTTAATTCCCTCAGCATAACTTCCTAGCAAGGCAAAGAATTTTGAAACACAAAAGAAAAGAAAAGGAAGACCATGCTACCACTTTTTTTAATCTTTTTTTTTTCTTAATATTTAGACACTTTTATATATCAAAGTATCTCGAGTGAATTAAAAAACACTTATATATGTGCAAGCATATGCCACACATCAACACACATAAACTAAATCAACATTTTATTTATTAGGGATTAAATTTTATAAAATTTTATTTATTTATTTTATGGGGTTATCTCAGTTTTATGACCTTAATTGCAATTTTGACAGGTTAACTCGGGTCGCTTTTTTAAGTCCTTTTTTTAATTGATTTTGTTTTTAATTTCATCCTTTAACTTTGAGTTGATTAGAAATTAAGCTTTATACTTTATTTTAATTTGTTTTCTATGGGGTTATTATAGTCTCATAACTCAAGTCACAGATTTAACATGTTAACCTTATAAGTTGATCCAAGTCAATCTAATATGTTTTTATCTTATTATTTTAAAGAAATATCATCTTGAATTATTTTTAGTCAAATTTTGTTTTTATTGGTCGTCCGGGTTACTTTTGGACCCTCAATATCTAAATATATTTTTATGTTTAAGAAAAATTTGACCCAACCTACAACATAGCTAGCGTGAGTCAATAATCTAGTACACACATTAAACTAAAACAAATATCTCACTATACATGTACATGCATTCATAAAAAAAAACTATTAAGAGAATCAAACTAAAAAATTCAATCACAAATTGTTTTTAAAATTCTTTATTTTCTATTTGTAACTAACAATTTATTCCAAATAATGAATATTATTTTAAAAAATACAACTGAACTTTTTTTTATAGCAAATCAAGGATTGGTTATTTTAGTTGTAAATCAAGTTCATAAATTTTAGATTAAATTTTTAATTTTTTTGTTTAATTACTGCAAAATTGTGTTGTTGTTGTTGTTGTAAGAAAATATACTTACTATGATATTAAATATTAATAACTATCTAATTAGGAAAATTAATTATTCATACTAAATACAATTTTAATATCATTATATATATATATATATTATATATATTAATTGTTTCAAACAAATTCCAAATTTGCATTATTGTGAAAAAATTAGATTTTTGTGAACATTTATTTGTAGTATGTGCTGGATTAAATAATAATTTATTGATTAATTTATTAATCAAATTCATTAATATGGAATACTATCAATCTAAGGTTATATAAATGCAATTATCGATTAATTTATAATTTTTATGTTTTTTGTATTTTTTTTCTTTGTTTTCTTATCATAAAAAACACTAGAGCTGAAAAGTTTACAAAAAAAAATTGTTGTTAATTCCCTCTTCTAAAGCATAACTTGCTAGCAAGGCAAAGGGTTTTGGAATACAAAAGTGAAAAGGAAAGAATGACTATGCTAGCACTTCTTCCTTTTTTTAATGTTTTTTCAAATACTTAGACACTCGTTTACATCAAAGTATCTCGCTACATTAATAGTTAATGAACTTAAAAAATGAATAAAAAACACAATTTTATTTATAAAAATTTTATTTGATAGTAAATCTGGGACTGACTGTTTTAGTTTGAAATCTTTTTCATAAATTTTAGCTAAAATTTAAAATTTTTGTCTCATTATTGAAAAACATTATTATTATTATTATTATTATAACCCAATTTTTTAATTTAAAAATAAAGAAAAAAAAATGAATGGATAAAAAAATAATTTGAGAATTGGGTTAAGACAACACAAATTGAAAGTTTGAGGATTACTAATGATGGAATTATAAATTTGGCAGTCAATGTGCTAAGAAATTAGAAGAATTAATAAATTTGGGGACTTAATTAAACTTTGATTTAATTTATTAAAGCAATCAAGAGTTTAATTGAAGAAATACCAAAGTTTGGGGTTGATTTGACTCATAATTGCAAGCAATTAAAGTTCATAGATCAAAGTGAACAGACAGTGATACTATAGAGGGTTAATTGATTTTTTCAAGGGTAATTTTTGATTGAATTAAAAGTTAAAGAGTCAATTGAGGAGTGAATTGATTAAATTGGAAACCAAGTACTGTTTTGTAAATGGCTTTGAAATATAGGGGTTTAATTGCAATTTGATCTAGGGTAATATTAAGGGATAAAAAAAGAGATTTTTCTTGATTAGAGACCCAATTGTTAAGTATCAAAAGTTCAAGAGTTAAATTGAAAATAGTCTTTTAAAATGAAACGGTGTCATTTTCAACACTGTTCATCATCTCTTCATCCTCTTGAAGACCGGATCAACAAGAAACAGAGACAAAAATATCACGGACCCCGCTGCCAATATCCCCACCCACACGATGAATCTCCGGGTGAACGTGGGTCGCAGAAGTTTTTGTTCCCATCGTGCAAGATGCCCCTGATCGTCATTCCTGGGGACAAGTTGAGTGCATTCTCAACACAGAAAAAGGAACAGAAAAAGGCCAGAGAAAGGAACAGAAAAAGGAGGGGCACAGGACAGAGAGAACCAGGGAGAATATAGACATGGAACAACACAGGGGAAGCACATAAAGATCATCGCGATGTGGGTAAGACAATTATTATTATTATTGAAAATGATGATGATGCTATGATATTAATTACAAATAACTATCCAATTAGGTAAATTGATTATTCCATACTAAATAATAATTTTATGTTTTTTTTTCTCGACCAATATGTGACCTATATGTATTATTAAATTGTTTCAAAACAATCCCAAATTGATTTGAACTTTGCAATCAATTTCTTGTTTACCCACCTGTGTTGTTTCTTGACCACATGCAATCGACTTTATTCCTGTGTTTAACAGTAAAAACATCATAAAACCCGTAGAAACCTATGACAAATAATATCGATTTATGGCTAACTTCTTATAGTTGTAGTTATATCATATACAGGCTTTGAAGAGGTAAGCTTTGATAAGAAAGATATGCAAGAACACTTGCTGAATACTCCACTGTATTACTTGAATGAACAATCATATAGTTTTATATAGCCTTTACAGGATGCAGAGTGATTAATAACTGCTGCCCCAAAAATCAAGGATTCTGTTATTGAACTAACACTAACCAATTACCTGATTTAACTAACTAACTGCTCTAACAGATTTAGCTAACAGTTTTACTGAAGTTATTGATCATTTCTCAACAAGCTTCTTATCAGAAAAGATATATAAACACAATTAGCAAACAACCACATAATTTTTGACCATATGACGTCATGAAATTTTTTTTCAAAAACAATAAAAATTAAAAAAAAAACATCTGAATTTTATTTGATAGAAAATTTATAATGGATTGTTTCACTAGAATAACTTATCTTTTACATCCTTGCAAAAAAAACCTAAAAACCTACACACTATGAACGTGTTTGGAATTGTAGTAGCGATGACCATTTAAAACACTTCTTATTTAGAAATATATTAAAATTATTTTTTTATTATTTTTTTAAAAATTATTTTTGAACTCAATACATTAAAACAATCTAAAAATATAATATTTTTTTTTATTTTAAACAAAATAAATTAAAAAAAATTTAAAAATTTTTAAAAATACAATTTGAAACACACCTACCTTTACATGTAGAAGATGCTCTAACAAATGAGACAGACGGTGATGGCCCAGTGAAGGTTCTAGAACTATGTATGTGCCCGTGGTAAATATGATAATCATTGTCCTCATACCGATCATGGTAAACAACAAGGCAACCCTAGATAATATCCTAGTGGTTTCTTTGCCTATCTCTTTCTTCATCCTTGATCATTTTCGAATCTTGAATTAGCGAAATCAAAGGTTAATGAAGACAGCAAAAAAAACAATAGAAAACAAGTTGCTTGTAGTAGCAAACAACTTGTTACTGGGGTGCTCAAAATCCAGCTGCTATAGAGACGGTTGAAAAAAATAAATGATATGTTTTTTTTTTTGTCTAAAAAATTCATTGTTCAATCACCTAAAAATATATAATAAAAGTTCTTAGAACTTTAAAAAACCAATTTATCAACAAAAACTATCCAAAAATACACTTGTATTTTGGCTCAAGTGCCAGCAAGGTGTTAAATAATTACACTTGTATTTTTTTTTTTTTGTTAAAAAAAAAAAACCCAATTGTTAGTCTCTTTTTGCTCATGCCGGCACATGAGCAAAAGAAGAATGAAACTTGGCATATCCTCCTTTTCATAGTAGTTATCTTATAATTTTTTGAGATTGTAGTAGTAATGTTTTTAAAAATATTTTTTCATTTAAAAATTTATTAAAATAATTTATTTATTTATAAATAAAAATAATGTCAGAGTTTTTGACTACTTAACTTGTGATGCGCATCAATTACAAAATAAAATATAAAAAATTGATAATTGATTTGGAACCAAAAACATGATTTCTGAACATATGACATAACAATTGTTTTTTCAAAAACAATAAGAATTAAAAAAAAATACATTAGAGTTTTATTGATAGAAAATTTATAATTGATTGTTTTACATCTAATCTCGTAAAATCCTTAAATACACAAGGAAAAAAAAAAAGCTCAAACTAATAAAATAAATGTTGATGGCAAACCCCAGAAAAGATTCTAGAACTGCATATATGTCCGTGATAAATGAGATATTCATTGTCTCCATGCCAATTATGGTAAGCAACGTGGCAAACCCAAATAATATGTTAGTGGTATCCTCACTAATAATTAATTTGAATTCGCTCATTAGAACTTTTGACTTAAGCATTTTTCCATCTGCTCTTTCTCAACAGTCTTCCCAAATCCCAATGTTAAATTTGCAATTAGTGTTCTCATTGGAAATTTAAACATACACAATATATATATATATATATATATATATATATATATATATATATAATATATATATATATATATATATATATATATCTTAAATATTTTTAAAAGATTTTATTTATAGTTTTATGCAAACCGTCATCTACCTTTACAAGTTTTTATTTAATATGACGGTGCGCCGCGTAAACAAACAGCATCGTCTTCAAGGTTCAAAGCATGTAATGGGTTTTCTTCATTGTCAATTCTCTGTTGCCTTGTTTATTTAGCGAACTGAAGTACTGGGTTTTCTTCATTTTTTCCATGGTACCAGGGATCTTGCATTTTTTAATAATTCCTTTTTTTTTATCCTATTGATTCTCTTAACTGGAGTACTCTAAGACTCATGCTTTATTCAGAGCATCCTTTTCCTTTTTGTTTTTCTCATTCGTTTCTTCCAGAACAATGCGCCGGCAGCCAAACGGTCCCCTGCCAACATCTTCAAGGGATTTTAGGATCTCCTGCAAAATATTTTGGGTGAAATATCGTAGGTCATCCATCATTTTTAGCTAATTATCAAATATCATATATCAACTTCATAACATTTATTTATTTTCTGAGCTAGTTTGTTTGCAATAAATTCTTTTTCTTACTGTATATATGATAGATAATTAGCGCGCGCGCATATATATATATATATATATATATATTGGGTTTTAATGGATGCATTAATTATCACAACAATTAATTAACAGAGGATTGATTACCTGTATCTCAGCTATATCTCCGTTATATATGTCCTTGATGCTTAGCTTTTGCTTATTAAGGCCATATATTCCTTCTCCTCTAAACCGAAAAACAAGTAACCAGTTGTCGAGCTTGAGTGCTAAAGCAGCAATTAGATGGAAGGGCGTGTTTCCATTGTCATCCTTCTTCATTTTAAGTTTGTCAAGTAATGGAATCCTCAGACATTCCTTGAATACTTCGGTTTTTCTTACTGGCCACAACATAGTGAAGGGCATTCCAACCTCTGTTATCAACTAGCTCACAACAATCTGGACATCGAGAAACAATCTCTTTCATTGCGTTTACATGTCCTTGAATGGCTGCAATGTGAAGAGTTGTTCTCTTCTTCTCTGTTTCAGCAATGTAGGCTGCGGACGCATCATATTTTAGTAATAGTTTCACAACTGAAATATTTAACCAAGTAGAGAAATAGGCAGCGTAGTGAAGTGGTGATTAATTGTATTAAAACACCATTTGCTATACACTTATACTAGAATAGTTTTTCTCATGTTCTTTATATTTCTTTTTGTACTTATCTTCATGTATATGAACTTTTCAAATAATTATTCCAATAAAAAATTTATATTTTTGTTAGGATACATTATAATTTATTAAATAATCATTTCAATTTAAGAATTCAAGTTATTGAAATTCGTAACTCTTGACAACTAAATTTTTAATAACATATAAAAAAAAAAACAACAATTAAATTCAAGAGCTCAATTACGGCAGCTCCCTCTGTTCAATACGAATTAGTATAAAAACGCTTACAAGTCTAGCTAGTACTTGGATTAATTAGCCAAAACTACCTCCTATCAACGGCCACTGTCAAGAAACAACAGTCATGCAAGATGATTTCCTCTGATGTTGCATCATGCTGTAGTAAAAAAGCAACAGCGCCCATTCAAGAATCATCAAACTTCTCTAAACCAGCTATTCACTCCAAAAAAAAAAAAAACATAGTTCTTCATATTTAAGGCCCCATTTGAAAACCGGGTCAATCCATGTTTTTAAAAAATTTAAATTTATAATATTTAAGTTTTTTTTTTTGCTTATCATAAAAGACAATAGAGATGAAATGCTTTCTATCGTAATAGGTGACAAATGCTCAAAGGTGAATAAATCACTTGTCTGCCTAATTATTTTTTAGGACAATAAGAAGTTTTCAAAAAACATTTATTGTTAATTCCCTCGCATAACTTCCTAGCAATGCAAAGGATTCTGAAACACAGAATAAAAGGAAAGGATTACCATGCTGACACTCTTTTCTTTTTTTAAAAAAAAGTCTGATACTTAGACACTTATATATATTAAAGTACCTCACTACATCGGACTTGAAAAGTGAAAATAAAAACACACATATATGTGCAAGTGTATGCACACCTCCGCGCCCACACATAAACTAAATCACTATGAATATTGGATATACATTCATAAAAACATTATTTAGCAAATAAAACTAAAACATTTTATCACAATTTAAAAAAACAATTGTGAGTATTTTTTTTCCTTCTTTTATAAATAGAGAATATTGATACTTTTAACAATAGTGTTGATATCTAAGTATTGTAAGGAAAGAATTTATATATATATAAATAGAGAATATTGATACTTTAACACTTATATATATCAAAGTATCTCTCGCTATACTAATAATTTTCAGACATGAAAAAGTTACTTAAACACATTAACTGTAATCTAAAACTTGTGAGGAAAGTACTATGGCCATAGTACTTTCCCCACATGTTTTGTGACTCTAAAAAATACATTTGCTTTTGTTTTTATTTTTTTCAATCAATATTTTGTTTTTTTATTTTATCATTTTATATTAGATTTTTTATTGAGTTATCTCATTCTCAAGATATGGATCGCGGGTTCAGCGAATTAACCTAGTTGGCTGGGGTTTTTATTCCTTCTTATTTATTTTTTTTTAATTTTATCATTTAATATTGATTTTAATAAAGAATTAGGTTTCATGATTTATTTTATAAGCTTTCTATTAGGTTAATCCGGTTTCATGACCCGAGAATAGTTCTTAATAGATTAATCTAAAGTTAACTTAGATTGTTTTTTTTTTATGTTTTTTGTTTAATTGAATTTCTTTTTAATTTTATCATTGAATATTAGGTCGGTTGGAAATTGAGCTTTCATAATTTATTCTGATTTCTTTTCTATTAGGATATCTTGGTATCATGATCAGGGTCGTGGGTTTTTATATTTTAACCTCGGTTAAATCAGGTTGTTATTTATTTTTTTATTTTCTTTCAAGAGGTTATCTTGATCTCATGTCCTTCAATATTATATTTGTTTTTTATTGGGTTGTCCATGTTTTATGATCTAAGTTGTGTGTTTGACAAATTAATCCAATTGACTCAGTTTTTTTATAACTAATTTTTTTCTCAATTTATCATTTAATATTGTATTTGATTGACAATTAAGCTTCATTATTTATTTTGATTTAATTTTTATAGGATTATTTCAGCCTAATAACTCGGGAATAATACTTAACGGGTTAACATTTATTAACTTAGCTCTTTTTTTTAATTAAAATTTTTACAAATCTCATCATTTAACATTAGGTCCAATAGAATAGATTAAGAATTAAGTTTCATAATTTATTTTCATTTACTTTTTATTGGGTTATATCAACCTCATGACTAGATTTATAATTTTGATAGGTTATTCTAACTTAAATTAAGTTTTTTTTTTTAAGATCGTCTTAATTTTTTTATTTGAGTCATGAGTTTTACTGATTGACTTAGATCATTGTTATTTTTTCCCTCCCGTGCAGTTCGATGGCAAGCTGGGGTTGTGTATTTTGAGAATGGGATTTGCTTACATTTTGATCCTCCATGCAGACTGCAGGATGTCACTGTCATAAAAAGCCAAATTTGCTTCTTCTTTTTTAGCTTATCATAAAAGACAATAAAGATGAAATGCTTTCTATCATAATAGGTTATTACCTGCCTTTTTTTTAATGTTGTCTATGCTCTTGAACTTGACAAATGCTCAAATGTGAAATCAATTGTTTTTTGGGACAATAATAGATGAAATGCTTTCTATCCTAATTGTTTTTTTGGGACAATAAGAAGTTTTCAAAAAAAAAAAAACAATATTGTTAATTCCCTTAGCATAACTTCCTAGCAGGGCAAAGGATTTTGAAACACAAAAGAAAAAGGAAATGAAGACCATGCTGCCACTTTTTTTTTATCTTTTTTTTTTAATATTTAGACATTTATATATATATATATATATCAAAGTATCTTTACATCAAATATTTATCAGACTTAAAAAGTGAATTAAAAAACACTCATATATGTGCAAGCATATGCACGCATCCACACACATAAACTAAATCAAGGACTAATTATTTTAGTTGTAAATCAAGTTCATAAATTTTAGCTTAAATTTTAATTTTTTTGTTTAATTATTGCAAAATTATTGTTATTGTTTTTGTTATTACCATATGAAAATATACTTACTATGATATTAAATATTAATAACTATCTAATTAGGAAAATTAATTATTCATACTAAATACAAATTTAATATCATTATATATATATATATATATATATAAACAAATTCCAAATTTGCATTATTTTGAAAAAAATCAAATTTTTGTGAACACTTGTTTGTAGTATATGCTGGATTAATCAATATTTTATTGATTAATTTATTAATCAAATTCATTAATATGGAATACTGTCAATCTAAGATTATATAAATGCAAATTATTGATTAATTTATAATTTTTATGTTTTTTTTTTTTAATTTTTCTCTTTGTTTTCTTATCATAAAAAACACTGGAGATTAAAAGTTTACAAAAACATTTTATTGTTTATTCCCTCTTCTAAAACATAACTTGCTAGCAAGGCAAAGGATTTTGGAATACAAAAGTGAAAAGGAAAGGATGACTATGCTAGCACTTCTTCCTTTTTTTAATGTTTTTTTTTCTAATACTTAGACACTCGTATACATCAAAGTATCTCGCTACATTAATTAATAGTTATTAAACTTAAAAGGTGAATAAAAAAACACACATATATGAAAATTTTATTGATAGCAAATATGTGACTCATTGTTTTATTTTGAAATCTTTTTCAAAACAAATTCCAAATTTGCATTATTGTGAAAAAAAAAATCAGATTTTTGTGAACATTTGTTTGTAGTATATGCTGGATTAA
The DNA here is from genome assembly GCF_005239225.2 of Populus alba. NCBI lineage: Eukaryota > Viridiplantae > Streptophyta > Magnoliopsida > Malpighiales > Salicaceae > Populus > Populus alba. The sequence continues at coordinate 21,072,851 of NC_133302.1, read as the reverse complement.
TCAATATTTTATTGATTAATTTATTAATCAAATTCATTAATATATATGGAATAACGTCAATCTAAGATTATATAAATTATATAAATGCAATTATTGATTAATTTATAATTTTTTATGTTTTTTTTTAAGTTTTTTCTTTGTTTTCTTATAATAAAAAAACACTAGAGATGAAAAGTTTACAAAAGCATTTTATTGTTAATTCCCTCTTCTAAAACATAACTTGCTAGCAAGGCAAAGGATTTTGGAACACAAAAGTTGAAAGGAAAGGATGACTATGCTAGCACTTCTTCCTTTTTTAATGGTTTTTTTTTTTTTCTAATACTTAGACACTACATTAATAGTTATTGAACTTAAAAAGTGAATAAAAAACACAAATATATGAAATTTCATTTGATAGCAAATCTGGGATTGATTGTTTTAGTTTTGAAATCTTTTTTCACAAATTTTAGCTAAAATTTTAAAATTTTTGTCTTATTATTATTATAACCCAATTTTTTAATTTAAAAAAACAAAAAAAAATGAATGGATAGAAAAATAATTTGAGATTTAGGTTTAAGACAACACAAATTGAAAATTTGTAGATTAATAATGATGAAATTATAAAATTTGGCGGTCAATGTGGTAAAAATAATAAAAGAATTAATAAGTTTGGGGACTTAATTAAACTTTTATTTAATTAATTAATGCAATCAATGGTTTAATTGAAGAAATACCAAAGTTTGAGGCTGATTTGGGTCACAATTGCAAGCAATTAAAGTTCTAGAATCAAAGTGAATAGACAGTGATACTATGGGGGGGTTAATTGATTTTTTCAGGGGTAATTTTGATTGAATTAAAAGTTAAAGAGTCAATTGAAGAGTCAATTAATTAAATTAGAAATCAAGTACTGTTTTGTAAATGGCTTTGAAATTTAGGGGTTGAATTGCAATTTGATCCAAGGGTAACATTAAGAAAAGAAAAAAGAGATTTTTCTTGATTAGAGACCCAATTGTTAAGTGTCACAAGTTTAAGGGTTAAATTGAAAATAATCATTTCGAGTGAAATGATGTCGTTTTCTACCTTGTTCATTATCTGTTCTTCCTCTTGAAGACCGGATCAACAAGAAACACAACTAAAAAAAATCACGGACCACGCTGCCAATATCCCCACCCACACGATGAATTATGTCTATCGCAACTGGCTTGTAACTCGTAAGAATGTGAGCCTTGGGCTTGGTTGAGGCGGATATGTGGCAAATACGTATTCCTGGTTCAACTCTGAGAACCATTGTAACGCAAACATAAGATATCAATTAGCTAATGTGTTCATAAAAAACAAATATAAAACTTTGGTACAAGGACCACATGCAATCGACTTTTATAATCGGTTAATAAACGTTATTCTCCTTAAAATAATAATAAAATATAATTTCTAAATCTTTATTTAAAAGCTTAATTTCTCAAATATGGAGAGATAATCATATATATAGTTATTACATATCGAGAATTTAAAAATTTCTATGTAAATATATACTATATAAAAAAAAAACTTAAATATTAATAAATTAATTTTTATATTTTTTTAGTTTTAAGCACTCGAATTCTCTATAAATAAAAATAGATAATTGATGAAAGCTTGTTATTTAATGGTATAAAATAAAAATAATAAAAAATATAAAAAAAAAGATACTTGATTTCACATCAGTCATCCAAATCTGACTAATGGTTTAAGACCTAGCCAATATCTTAGATTGCCCGGTTACGGGTTAAAAGGTCTCTCATAAGATTATTAGATTTTTATGGCCTCAAAAGGCCAGAGTAATTAGATTATCTTGAAAGGGCAGGGATGAATTTGACTTCACATATGATTTCTTTTTTTCTAGAGAAATTAACAATAAATTTAATGAAGGACAACTTACCTGGCTTTACATCACCTTGTCTATAGTCTCATGGCCAGAAAGTTGTCCTCCTCATCCAATATTAATAATCTTAAAATAAAATTTTTGAATTAAATATGCCATTTTTTATTTTAAGATTAAGAATTCTTTAAGAATTTGGACTCATTTTCAAGCAAGTTAAGAATTCTTTAATTAATAATTCCTAATTATAAAGGGATCTGCATTGATTTTTTGGAGGCATTTTTAATCTCTTAAATTGTAGTAAGGTTTCTTAATTAGGTGGCGAGAAATCTGTCTGAATTCGTTATTTATTCTAATAAAATAGCATGCAATTTAGTCTTTCTTAACCAAGTTGCAAATTGGCTCTGAATTTTCTAAACTTTTTGGCGTTGTCCATCCTTCTTCATATTATAAACTAGTTATTTGACACAGAGACTATCACGTTTAGAATCACTCTATTTTCTATTTAACCTTTTAAAAGGCCAGAAAAAAGCTCAGGCTATCGAGCCCACAACCCAGAATGCATAGCCATTATAAAAAAAAGCTTAAGCATGTGGGTGGGCCTTCAAGCCCAGACCGGCATGCTTGGGCTTTATTCTATTTTTTTAATATAAAAACAAAAAACATAAACGAAATGTTTTCTACAAATCTATTCCAGCCACTAAAATAGTAACTGGAAAATTAGGATAGCCTTTTTTTTTTGGTAAAAAAAACGACACCTTTTCAAACATCAGGGCAACGTTTTTTTTGGTTTTTTAAAAAAAAAAACCTCTATTTTTAAGATGTTATAACCTCAAAAACACCTTACAAACATCTTTATAGCACCCAAAAAATACCTAAAAAATAGCTCAAAAATCTGAAATCAAATCAGTTTAGTTTTAGTTTTCTTGGTTTAGATCTGGATTTTTATGCAACATTAAAGCTCTAAACAACCATCAATAAAATCCATTTTGGTGGTCGAAAATGGAGTGAACAATGACTTTATCTCTTATCATTAGAATCTAGCAACACTTATGTCTCTCTTCTCTGTAACCTTAGACTGAAAAATAATACAAATAAACTTGTATACCAAAATTATTTTTAAAAAAATTTCAAGAGACCTGAATTCTATGAATAATCTTATTTTTAAAGATCAAAGACCTAAGTATATTTTGCTTGAAGTCTCTGATACATCATTCATGTTTGATGTTTTTTTTTATTTTAATCTCCATTTTTTTAATTTTACTCTTGATTAAGAAATCATAAGTAATTTGCTTTTAATTACGATTAAATTATATAAAATAAAATTTTGAGAATCAAAATAAATTATTATGAAAAAAAAAATCATAATGTTTTGTGAATGTATGAACAATACCCAAATATAATAATAAAAAAAAACAAACCACACGGTTTTTAGAGTTTGTTATAAATCCATCATTTAGACTCGAATTAAAACCTCACAGGACAGATTCATTACGGCATGCACACCAAAATGGAATTTCAACGAGAGCGATATATAGAGATGGTTTTTTTTCTTATTGGGCAAGTGCAGTGGATTTACACATCATTTATACGAGTAATGTGTCGCTGCGAAAATTTGACAGCATTCAGGATATCACTAGCTATTTATTTAATGTGTTTCTTATATTTTATTAAAATCTTCAAAGTAAAAAAAATTAAAATATATATGATTATGATTTTAAAAAACTACCCCAAGGTGGTAGTCTAGCCGTATATCAACTAGGGGCTTGGGGTTTGCTTCTTCAGAACTCTGGTACTAGAAAAGTTATCCTTCATGAACAGTGATTTCACAAGCTGCTGATTTCTTCGGTTTTTTAAGGAAGAAAAAGCGTTAATAACCACAAATTACATTTATTTTCCTTTTTGATATTTTGTTGCAATATCTTTTCTTTTGCCCTGCTGGAAAGTTATATCTGTTTTTATCAGAATAAAAAAAAATATTTGTTTGGGCCATCAATCCTTATTATTGAGCTTGGACTCGTCCATATGTATCCACGTCACTTTTGTAGCTTGCCATCTCGAACTCTCTAGCCAAAATTTATTATTGAGCTTGGACTCGTCCAATTTTTGTATCCAAAATTTCTCTCCACCTGAGAGCTCCTCTTTCTTTTGGCAAGTTTCCTGCTCCCGTCTCAGCTTTAAAATACCAAGATACAATAAAATATAAAATATAAAATATAAAATCCTAAAATAATATAAACTAAATCATACATGAAAGTAAACTTTAAAGAAAGTTTTATTACATGAAAATGAAAAACAATTATGGTTTCTTTTATTTTATTTTGATCTTGTTTCTTTTAACTATAATCTTAAATTATATTTCATGAAATTAATGTTTAATCTAATTCAAAAGTTTTCTAATACACTTTTGAAATAGATAAAATAGATGGGCAATCAATACAAAATCAAAAGTAACAAAAGTAGAACAACGAATGTGAACTTTCTATCGTCATAAAACTATGCTTATTTACCTTTATTTTAATTCACGCAAAAGACATTAGGAAACCAAGAGGCAATTCACACCAAGTACAAGACGCCTCCCGGACTGGTTAAGGGGAGAAGAGGAAAGGGGGGGGGGTTTCTTTAGACACCAAAACGCCATTATAGAACTCACTTTGATACAAAGAGAGAGAGAGAAGAGAAACAACATTAATGGATATCAATCTCCTTGACATCCTTTTTAGGCTTTTCAGTTCTTGGAATGGTAATGTATAGCACACCATCCTTCAACTCAGCCTTAATTTCATCAGCTTTAGCATCATCAGGCAACATAATTATAACATCCATAGCTCCTCATTGACCAGCGCTCGCCGTCTGATCCTTCTTCCTCCTCTTCCTTGAGCTCTCCCTTTATTGTCAAAACCCCATCATTGATGGTGATCTTTAAGTCCTCCTTGGATACACCCGGAACCTCGTATCGTAATTTATAGCATTCATCTTTCTCTTTAACGCGGCCTATGAGGTTCGAGGGTGACGGAATATGCAAGTTTTGGAACAGCTTGTTTGATGTTATCAGTTGCTTGCACAAGTGCATTTCCAAGACCTGAAGGGAAAAACTCTGGTGGAGAGTGGGGGCAAATATAAAATGTATCAAAACATCTTTGAGAAGTTAAATTTAGCTCAGAAATTTATGTAGAGACCGAGTGTACCATAAAGTGCAGGAACAAAATCAATTCCATCACTCTTCCTCCAGAGACCTTTCTTCCTGCGAAACAGCTTAGACTTGTCACCATCCTTGTCGACAGCTACTTCTTTGCCATCTGATGTCTCACCTGCTATTTGATCGCTTGTTGTTGTTGTCATAAACCTCTTCAAGAACCCATCACGGTTCCACCTTTGCCTTCGAACCCCACCGAGAACACCATCAATGCTAACTCCATGATTCACCAAAGAAGAAGCGGAGAAGCTCGTCCTTTGGGGCAAATTCCTCAAGGCCAAACGTGCCAAACTCATTCTTGAAAGACTGTCAAAGGGTTAGCGAGAGACTATCAAAGGAAGAGGCGGATTCTTGCGGCTACTTGAATTGTATTGTTGCTTAAGCTGGAGAAAAATGAAAGCGAATATAAAGAGGGAGATGGTGTTGCAGTGGAGCTGGGTTGTGACAGTCGGAGAAGTGTCTAAGAGGTTCTGGGAGGTGATGACATAATCAACCAAAAGGATTCACATGTAAAGCACTAGAGACTTCTTCTGGGTGTTTCTAAAACTGTAGTAACTAATTTGCTGCATGGCTAGAGAGTTCGAGATGTCAACCACTTGCCTCCTTTGTTCCCTAGAATGGACCGTATGCAGCAGGACCACGCTGCCAATATCCCCACCCACATGATGAATCTCAAAGTGAACGTGGGTCGTAGAATTTTTCGTTCCCATCGTGTCGTTCTCAAAGTGAACAACACAGGGGGAGCATACAACAGGGACGAACAGAGGAAAACAGGGGAGAAGGAAGAACGGGGGAGCGAGGGTAATACAGACAGACCAGAGGAGAAAATCACAAGGAACGAACAGACAGAAAGACGAAGAAGAAGAGGCACAGAACAGAAGGCGAGAGAACAGGACGAACAACACAAGAATACCAGGAGACAAATACAGAGAAAGAACAGGGGACCCAAGAAAGTGAAAGAAGAGAAGAAGCAGAGGAGAGAGTTTCTTTTCGGCAAGCAACCTCACGCCTTCATCGCCATCATCCTCGACTTGCAGCGACCAGGTAAGTTCTTCATTTCCCTCTCCTTCACAATTATAATTGCATAGGTACTGTTCTTATGCAGTTTTATTAATTCACTCTTGCAACTTCAGCAATTATAATCCTGTGGTTGGGTGTGCACGCGTTCCTCATCCTTTATTTTCACCCTCAATGTTCTTACAAATCTTTTTTGACTCTAAATGAAAAAAAAAAATATAAACTCGAAATGAAAAAAATAATATAAACTTGAATTGTAAAATTATAAAAGTGTAATTAAATCTTTTAAAATAAATACATATTGACAATTCTAGTTATGAAATTAAATTATATTAAAATTTGATAAAGTAAGTTAACAATATTATAATCAATGAGTAATCTAAATAAAATAAGAGAAATAAATAGTGTGAATCAATAAATTAATGATATTTTAAAATAAAATGTTTAAGATCAAAACTTCTCAATATATGAATGATAGGAAGTATACATAAATCTGGTGATAACTTGATTGTTCCCATTTCAATAAGTTCTAATATACCCCTTTCGGGTTGCAAGCTAATGAACATAAAGTAGTAATTAACTAATATAAATTTAATAATAAAATAAATCCATAAACAATGTCTAATACACTAGAAAAAAATTCAAATTCAAAATAATTATTCAAAATAAAATAATAAAATAATAAAAAAAATCTTCATGTTAAAAATTCCTCTATGTATTTGCGAATCTCTAATTTTTGCATATATCTTGGCAGATTTTGAGTCCTGATTTCAAAACATGTCGTTCTCTCTCGTGTTGATGAATTAATGGGCGTACGATATATGGTTGGAAAGCTTTAGATGTTTAGTTTCCAACCCAACTATAATTAATCGAAGCAAAATTCTACTGGTAGCTTTATATATGTCTCAAACAGTACATAAAGGTCTAACTTGACATATTTGATAAGATTCATCTACTAACTTTGACCCTCTGAAATATTATGTTTTTCAAATTTCATTTGACTTGAAAATTTTACCACAATATATTTTTACCTGTCTAATATTTTTCTATATAAAATTTTAGCTTTATCTAATATACAGTGTAAAAGATATGTTCAATCTTGTAAAACTAGTAAGTAAACTAAAAAAATTTTAAGACTAAATTTAGTTACCTGTAATGTAACTTTATAGCTTACGATATAAGCTAGTGCTTGGGATTGTAATGTAAACAGGAAACTAAATTGTAATGTACTAAAAGAGAATTCATTTTTATCTTCATACAAGTAAATAACAAATAAAAAAACAACCATGTTATTAGGTTAGATATTTACACTTGCATTTATTTTTTGTTTTTAACACAAAAAAAAAACCCAACTGTTTCAGCCTTTAATTAGCATGAACAAATATTCTTTATGTGATTTATTAATTCGAATATTTTTTATTCATTTTTTAAAAAGTAAAAATATCATCTTTTTCAATTTCCAATTTAAAAATTTTCATGCTATCAAAACACATGTCCACATATTCACAGCTTCTTGTTTTTTTTTTTTTTATTAACATTACAATTTAGTTTGGAATGTTACCCGTATTAATTAACTAGATGGTATCTAATGTCTCGTCTCTATGTATCTCAAGAGCAGTCTGGTTTGTCCGGTCGGATTTGTTATCCAATGGAGATTATTCCAACCATTCATGCACTTCATGGAACAAGCTAGCTGGCTGGCACAGCAGCCATAGAAGAATGAAACTTGGCATATCCCAACTTTTCAGAGTAGTTTTCTTACAATCTTTTGAGTTTGTGGTTAAAGTATGTTTTAAAAACATTTTTTTATTTAAAAATATATTAACATAATTTATTTTATTTTATTTTTAAGAAGTTATTTTTTAATATTAGCATGTTAAAAACAATTTAAAATTATAAAAAAAATCCAATAATACTTTTTTAAATACAAAAACAAGCGCTTTACGTTTACAATAACATAAAGATGGTATCCCAGTAGTTGTGCTTGGAAAATTGTGCTTGGAAAATAAACAAACCATCAAAGCAAATTGTGCTTGGAAAATAAATTTAGCTATCCCAGTAGTTGTCACTAAAAAAGAAAATAAATAAATAAATAATAACATTAGAGTTTTTGACTACTTAACTTGTAATGCACATCAATTACAAAATAAAACATAAAAAGACTGACAATTTAGGAGCCAAACACATGATTTATGAACAAATGACATCACAATTTTTTTTAAAAAACAATAAGAATGTTTTAAATAATACATCGGAGTTTTATTTGATAGAAAATTTGCATTGATTGTTTCACTGGTATATTTAACCATTTAGAAATGCGACTACGAATGATACAATTAAATTTAGATTATTGTAAATGACCATAAACACTAAATACACAAAGAAGAAGAAGAAGCTCAGACCAATGAGACAAGTGCTAATGGCAAGCCCCAAGGAAGGTTCTAAAACCGTGTATGTGCCCGTGACGAATGCGATAATCATTGTACCCATGCCAATCATGGTCAACAACGTGGCAAACTCAAATAATTTAAAAGTGGTATCCTCATCTATCTCTTTATTCTTCTCCATTCCCAAACCATGAATTAGCGAAATCAAAAAGTGGATAAAGACGGCAAAAATGGAGAGCACCATTGACATTGCATCTGAGATGACAAATACTATAAAAGCAGCTTTTTTAACTAGAATTGCAGTGCCTCGGTCGCTCTTGTAACCGCCAGGTAGGGTGAATGCTGCTGCAAATGTTACTGTTGCTATCAACGCCGCAACAACTAGATGAGACTCTCTTGCTTTACTCAAAGCTTCCTCTTCCTCTTTGTTTTCCTCGTCATTGTTTATCTCTTCCAAAACAAAGGGACCGCGACCAATCGGTCCACTGCCAACATCTTCAAGGGATTCTAGGATCTCTTTCTGCAAAAATATATATTTTGAGTAAAATATGTTAAGTTGTTAAAGAGGTTTTAAAAGTAATTTTTTATTACTTTCTAGAATATTTTTTTAAAAAATTACACTTTATTAATTAAAATAGAAATAGTAAGATTTAAATTTATAATTGTTTGATCAATAAGATTGTAATACTATTTTAAAAAAACTAACTCAATCTAAAAATTTTAAACAAATAATCCATCATTTTTAGGTATTTAACATATATCATGTATCAACTTCTAAGCCTTTTGTTTCCACAACTAGTTTGTTTGCAATCAAATCCTTTTTGTTACTGTATATATTAGCAGGTAACAAAAACTAATTTGGTTTGAAATTAAACCCCATGCTTTACATTAGCCCAATTATCCAAAAAAAAAAAAACTAAGATGTGGGCTTAATTTTATATACCATTAATTCTATATCATTTCATTATAAAATTAATTTCGTAGGAGGACTTAATTGCTTGTAAGATTATGTTAAGCTGTTAAAAGAGGTTTTAAAAATAATTAATTTCCTAGGAGGAGTAATCCAATATATTATTGTTTATTGTTTACTCTCCTTAATTGCTTTTAAGATTATATTAAGTTTCTATTAGATTTTTTAAAATTTTAAATAATTGTATTTTTTTCATTTATTTTGTACTACTTTTGTTTTTTTTTATTGAATAATATATGTTTTTTATAAAACAGTTACGTGCGATTTATATGCATACCCTGTTATTGTAGATGAAAAACTTAACAAAATCAATAAAATAACTTCATTTAAAAAAAAAAAAGATTATTAAGTTATTCAGATCGATTATTTTATTTTTATATTTAGTACTGTGATATAATAGAGTGAAACTGAAAAAAAGTTATGTGGACCCATTTGGTGGACATGATTAAGATGCGGAGCTAAGAGAATCATAGATGCAAAGTAAAACCAGTTTGCTGTGATTTAATTGATTCATTAATGGATATATATTGTGAATCACAAAAGTTAATTCTTAGAGGATTGATTACCTGTATCTCTCCCAAATTTCCTTCATCGATGTCTTCGACGCTTAGCTTTCGCTTATTAAGACCATATTTTATCTTCCTTCCAAAATGAAAATATTGATTAAAAACATATCTCCATTGCTTCTGCTCGTGCGCTAAAGCAACAATTAGATGGAAGGGCGTGTTTCCTTTGTCATCCTTCTTCGTTCCAAGTCTTGCAAGCTCTGGAATCTTCATACATTCCTCGAATACTTTTATATCTTTACTTGCCACAGCATAATGAAGGGCATTCCAACCTCTGTTATCAACCAGCTCACAACAAGCTGGGCATCCAGAAACAATCTCTTTCATTGCGTCTACATGTCCTCGAATGGCAGCAATGTGAAGAGCTGTTCTCTTCTTCTCTGTTTCAGCAATGTAGGCCGCAGACGCATCATATTCTAGTAATACTTCCACTGTAGCAGAATACCTGCCATCATAGGCAGCGTAGTGAAGTGGTGACCAGCCGTTCTCATCGGTTGTTTTCGTCAACTTTTTTTCTTTCTCTAACAATTTTCTTGCTGTTCCTGAAACCAACAAAACAAGGAATAAAAGTTATCCTTCATGAACAACAGTGATTTCACTTATGCCCCGTTTTATAATTTCTTTTAGAAAGTGGTTTCTTGAAAAATAATTTTTTAGATAATAAATTATTTTTCAATGTTTTATAGAATCATGAAAAATAAATTGAAAAATACTTTCCACTATTTAGCTATGTCATTGAAAATATGCTAGAAAAAAATTGTTAATATTTTTTTTTTCAAGTTTTTATTAAAATAATAAAGAGCTAATCTTACAAATTAAAAAGTTGAATAACAATAAAATTAAAAAAAAATCTAATATCATAAATGATCTCAGATAAAAATAACAATCAAGCTAATGAAAATCAAATCTAACTGATAAAAAAGTTGAAAAAATAATAAAATTAAAACAAAATTATAATTTCATAAATTATTTCAAATAAAATAAATAACAATATAAAAATAAGGACTAAATCTTATAGATAAAAAAAAATTCAATTAATGATAAAAAGAAAAACAAATAACAATAAAAAATGAGGATCAAAATTGATATAAAAATCAAATTAAATCAAATTCTAAATGATGAAATTAAAAAAAAAAAGATTCAAAATAAAATATATAGCAATCAAAAGTTGAAGGACCAAATTTGATATAACTAGTAAATAACATGATATTTTTAATTTTTTAACTTCTAAAAAGTGTTTCTTGTCCAAAATAAAAGGAAATCACTTTCTTAGAAATCAAATTAAATTTTTTTTTAATTGAAAATTTTTTTCGTTAATCAATTTTTTTAATAACAAACAAACACTGAAAAATTTTAAAAATAATTTTTTAAAAATTCACTTTCCAAACAAATGTATGCAACCTACATGAATTACTTTTGAAGTTTCTTTTTTAAAACTCATAATTATCCACTTATATATCCGATACTTAAACTCAAAGTTTCTTTATTTAAAAAAAGCTAATTATGAAGCAAACGCGGATATATAAAATCAAACATACGTGGATTTTAAATTATAGTTTACACTATTATATATAAAAATATTGAATACTCCAGACTTGAGCACAAAAATCCTACCATCATCTCCCACCCTGCTTGCCGCATGCAGAGCAGTTCTACCATTAGGGCCGCCATAGTCCACTGAAATGCAATTAGTTAGGATTTCATCGATCACCTTTTCGTGGCCCCAACTGGAAGCAGCAATATAAAGTGGAGTTTCTCCATCAACATTGGCGGAATATGAAAACTCAGGGTCCTCTTTTGTCAATATTCCCACCACATGGTTCTGGCTATTTCGAGCTGCCTCGTGCAACGCTGTATCTTGCTCTTCATTGGTCATCCTCAACATCTTTTTTTCATCTGTTACTCCGCTCTCTGGATCTGCAGGTAGAGCTTTTGCGCGGTCAATAAGGACTCTTACCACGTTGGAAAGACCATATCTTGCTGCCAAATGGAGGGGGGTTTCTCCTTTCTTATTGGCCTGCAATAACAGAGGTGGACACATTTCAAGAATTATATCAACAAAATCAGTGAATTTCGGTTCCCTCCTTTGGTTTCCTAAGTAGACAAGAAGAATGGTGTTCTCGTCTGGAGTCAATAACTGATCAAGGCGGGTTTGATAATTCTCAAAGGGATCGATATTGCCTTCCTCCGCAGCTTTGTACAAGACAGGATCCATATAGGGATCGATGCTATTCATTTTCTCAGAAGAATCCATTTTGTAGCTTAGAGAACTGACTAAATGAAATGTAAGCAAATAAAGGGGAGGAGAAATCACTGTGGCTCAAAGGTAAGAGGTTACACTCCTCAACTGATCACAAGCTGCTGATTTATTTGGTCTGTTGCTTCTCTGGAGATGGACAGGATATTTATTGAGGTTGGATTTTTAAATGTTATTTATTTGAAAATATATTAAAAAAATAATTATTTATTTTTTAAAATTATTTTTATATCATTACATTAAAATTATTTAAAAATACAAAAAAAATTAATTTATAATAAAAAAAATCAAAAACATTTTTACGTTTTGAGCCAGAAGATACAAATTCAAAGACAAAGGTAATACAAGAAACAGAATCAAATCTGGCCCAACGCCAAGAGAAAGGAAATATCAACCAGCCCTTCTTGCTAGTCTACACTGTCACCACCTTAATTATACCAAGGTCGTCTATTTTCTTGTAGTTGGTATTTTGTTTTTTTCAACTGTAAGAATGTATTTTAATTTTGAAGTGTTTCGACTTTCGAGGTTGTACTATTACAAGTTACTATCCGGTAAGTTGCTGCATTAATTAGCTACTAGATAAAATTGCATGAGACTTGGTGAATGTTTCATATCTATGGTAATTTTTTAAATGTTTTTTTAATATATTAAAATAATATTTTTTTTTTATTTTTAAAATTAATATATCAAAACCATTAAAAAACACTAAAATACATATGAATTTAATTTATTTTTAAAAAATATTTTTTTAAAAAATATATAAAACCAAAAGGAATCTCTTTTCTATTGTTAGAGAATATAATTTAATTTCAAACTGGAAAAAAAAAATTTAAATAAAAAACATGTATCAAGCATCTGACTTGAAGATAAGGAGATTGTGGTCAAGCTCTAACCATAAAACAAAAAACGAGTGGAGACAAAAAAGAAGCAAGTGGGGCAGAGAAATTGACCTCGAGGAAGACAAGCTAGGACAATCATTTTGAGTGTTTTTGAGTGTGTTTTGGTATTGTGGTAGCTGTTGTGGTTGTGGTTTGAAAAAAATTGTTTTATAAAAAGTGCTTTTAGTTGAGGTTAGTTTGAAAAAATAGGTGTTTGGTTAAAACTGTGGTTGAAATTGAGGTTGAAGAAAAGGTAATTTAATGTGTTTGGTTAAAAATGCTTTTAAAATTGAGGTTATAAAATAATTTTAAAAATATATATTAATACTGATGATTTTTAATTTAAATATTAATAGATTTAATTATTGTTATTATATCATGAAATAAATCATACTTTATATAAAATTATTTTTATTATTCCATGAAACCAATTATAATTCCATTACGTACGAAATACATCCGACAAAAACTACAGTTTTCATAATATTTTTTAGCATGTAATAAAATTGAATAAAATATTATCATGTATAAAATTCACTCTAAACTAGTGTTTTTTTTTTTTTAAAAAAAAAAACACACTAAAAAAATTAACACACTTAAAAAAAATAAAAAATAAATAAATTTCATGTAGTACAGTGAACAGTGCAAGAGAATTGCACTGTTCACTTTTTTAAAGTGAACAGCGCAATTCTCTTGAACTGTTCATGTTAATTGCACTGTTCATTGAACAGTGCAATTAACATGAAAAGTGCAAGAAAAGCAGGAAAAACTTGCTTGCGCAAACTGCAGGTAAAAAATCAATTTTGTGTAGGTCTCATGACCAAAACACAGCTGCTGAAGATAACCAAACACGTTACTACTGCATTTGAAAACAAAAGCAGAAGCTAACGCAACGCCAAACACCATCTTTATGTTCAAGAGCAGCTGCAATACACGAAGAAGGGCCAAGCTACTTCAAAAATTGAACTTTCCACGAAGGTTGTCAAGTAAAAATAGCACGATTAAGCTCTTCATCATTACATAACAAGAGAATGAAAGCACAAAACATATATTTAAAGATTCAACAAATAAATTGTAAACACGAATAATTCTTTGAATAGAAAAGCTGGTATTTATGCAGTGACAGTGATACAAAATCAAGCTAGTATGCACAATTATCCTATATGCAGTCAATGCATCTAATTCCGACTTGCTTTTTAAAAAAAAAAAATATATATCCATAATCAATTATTCATTTTATTATTATTATTTTCAATTTTATTCTCTTCACATAATTTTAATATGACAGTTGGGCTTGGTTTGCATGTGATGCTGTATTCATGATATAAAAAACTATCATGGCATTAAATTCATCATCAATTTTATGAAACTTAATTTAATTTTATCAATTTAAAAAAAATATATACAGTGCTGACCGAGTTTAACACAAACAAAAAAACCTTTTTTTTCTTTTTTATTGTTTATGAAGCATGGAAAATTATAGTTTATTCCCAAAGTTTTTTTTTTTTTTCACTTGTAGTCCCTATATATGCTTTCTAGGTTTCACGTTAGGTTTCGATAGTTATTATAATTTGAAAGGAAAGAGAAGGTTAAAAAAAAAAGTAAATATAAAATATGTGACCATCCATATTTTAACACTAAAAAAAATGGTTATAAAATATTAAATCAAAGTGTTTTTATTTTTTAAATATTTTTATCTTTTCTAGCTATATTTTAAAAAAAAAAATGAGTCTTGAATGCTACATGGTATATGGTCCCAGAATGAGACCGTGCAAAGATTTCTTGGTCCCATAAATATTTCTGATCGGTTAACTTTACCAGTGATTTAGCATTTGCTTGGCTGGCGGCTGCTTTTGAATTCTTTTCCCTGCCTTTAGCTAATATATGATTTAAAATCATAAAAAATATTAGAAAAATTCAATAATACTTTTTAAATATAAAAAAAAAAAACACTTTAAAAGTACAATCTTGATTAATAAACAAACCATCAAAGCAAATTGTACTTCGAAAATAAATTTATCTGTCCCTAAATTTTAGTCATGAATAGGAAAATGAAAATAAATAAATAAATAAATAAATAGTATCAGAGTTTTTTAACCACTTCACTTGTGATGCACAATTGCACATCCATTACAATAATAATAAAAAATTGAGAACTGATTTGGCAACCAACCACATGATTTTTGAACATATGACGTCACCAATTTTTTTCAAAAACAATAAGAATGTTTTAAAAATACATCTGAATTTTATTTGATAGAAAATTTAGAATTGATTGTTTCACTAGGTCTTATCTTTTACATCCTGGTAAATGAACCAATACACTAAATACGCAAGGAAGAAGAAGCTATAACCAATGAGATAAGTGCTGAAGGTAAGCCTCGATGAAGATTCTAGAACTGCACATATGTCTGCAACGAATGCAGTAATCATTATACCCATGCCCATTATGGTTAACAACATGGCAGCCCGAAATAATCTCCTAATGGTATCCTTATTTATCCTTTCATACTTACCCCTTTCAATAAATTGAAAATACGAAATCCAAAAGTGGATAAAGATAGCTAAAATGGAAAGCACAAACGACATTACATCTGAAATGACAAATATTATAAAAACATCTTTTTTAGCTAGAATTGATGTGCCTCGGTCGCTCTTGTAACCTCCAGGTAGGGTGAAAGCTGCTGCAAATGTTACCGTTGCTATTAATGCCGCAACAACTAGATGGGACTCTCTTGCTTTAATCAAAGCTTCCTCTTCCTCTTTGTTTTCCTCATCATTATTTATCTTTTTCAAAACAAAGGGACCGCAACCAATCGGTCCATTGCCAACATCTTCAAGGGATTCTAGGATATCTTTCTGCAAAAATATATATTTTGAGTAAAATGTGTTAAGCTGCTAAAGAGGTTTTAAAAATAATTTTTTATTACTTTCTAGATTATTTTTTTAAGTGATTTTTTTTAAAATTTTATTCATATTATCTTGTATTTAAATTTTATTAACTATAATAAAAATAGTAAGATTTGAATTTATATATAATTGTTTGATCAATAAAATTGTAACACTATTTTTTAAAAACACTAACTCAATCTAAAAATTTAAACAAATAATCCATCATTTTTAGCTATTTAACATATATCATATATATCAACTTCCAAGCCTTTGTTTCCACAACTAGTTTGTTTGCAATAAAATCCTTTTTGTTGCTATATATATTAGCAAGTAACAAAAACTAATTTGGTTGAAATTAAAACCGCATGCTTTACCATTAGCCCAATTATCCCTAAAAAGAAAACTAATATGTGGACTTAATTTTATATACCATTAATTCTACATCATTTCATTCTAAAATTAATTTCCTAGGAGGACTTAATTGCTTGTAAGATTATGTTAAGCTGTTAAAGAGGTTTTAAAAATAATTAATTTCCTAGGAGGAGTAATCCAATATATTATTGTTTATTGTTACTCTCCTTAATTGCTTTTAAAATTATATTAAGTTTCTATTAGATTTTTAAAATTTTAATTAATTGTATTTTTTTTCATTCATTTGTACTACGTACTTTTGTTTTTTTATTGAATAATATATTTTTTTATAAAACAGTTACATGCGATTTATATGCATAATCTGTTATTGTAGATGAAAAACTTAACAAAATCAATAAAATGACTTCATTTCAAATAAAAAAAAGATTATTAAGTTATTCAGATTACTTTATTTTTATATTTAGTACTGCGATATAATAGAGTGAAACTGAACAAAAGTTATGTGGACCCATTTGGTGGACATGATTAAGATGCGGAGCTAAGAGAATCTTAGATGCAAAGTAAAACCAGTTTGCTGTGATTTATATTGTGAATCACAACAGTTAATTCATAGAGGATTGATTACCTGTATCTCTCCCAAATTTCCTTTATAAATGTCGTGGACGCTTAGCTTTCGCTTATTAAGACCATATATCTCCTTTTCATCTAAAAAACCAATTAGATGTCTCCATTGCTTCTGTTTGTGCGCTAAAGCAGCAATTAGATGGAAGGGCGTGTTTCCTTTGTCATCCTTCTTCGTTCCAAGTCTTGCAAGCTCTGGAATCTCCAGACATTTTTTGAATGCTTCTATATCTTTACTGGCCAGAGCATAGTGAAGGGCATTCCAACCTCTGTTATCAACTAGCTCACAACAAGCTGGGCATCCAGAAACAATCTCTTTCATTGCGTCTACATGTCCTCGAATGGCAGCAATGTGAAGTGTTGTTCTCTTCTTCTCTGTTTCAGCAATGTAGGCCGCGGACGCATCATATTCTAGTAATACTTTCACTGTAGGATTAGACCGGTCATAATAGGCAGCGTAGTGAAGTGGTGACCAGCCGTTCTCATCAGTTGTTTTCGTCAACGTTTTTTCTTTTTCTAACAATTTTCTTGTTGTCCCTGAAACCATCAAAACAAGGAATAAAAGTTATCCTTCATGAACAACAGAGATTTCACTTATGCCCCGTTTTATAATTTCTTTTAGAAAACTAGTTTCTTGAAAAATAATTTTCTAGAAAATAAATTATTTTTCAATGTTTTTGTAGCATCATAAAAATAAATTGAAAAATAATTTTCAGTATTTGGCTACATCATGAAAAATAAGCTGGAAAAATAAAAAGAAGCTAATCTTACAAATTAAAATGTTGAATAAGAATAAAATTAAAAAAAAAATATAATTTCATAAATAATCTCAAATAAAATAAATAATAATCAAGATAATGAATATCAAATCTAACTTATAAAAAAGTTGAAAAATAATCAAATTAAAAAAAATTATAATTTCATAAATTATTTCAAATAAAATAAATAGCAATGAAAAAAATAAGGACTAAATTTGATAGATAAAAAATTCAATTAATGATAAGAAAATAATAATAATAAAAAAAATAAGGACCAAAGTTGATATAAAAATTAAATTCTAAAAGATGAAATTTTTTAAAAAATTCAAAACAAAATATATATCAATCAAAAGTTTGAGGATCAAATTTGATATAATAAGTAAATAACATGATATTTTTAAATTTTTTCACAAGTTGTAGAAAGTGTTTTCCGTCCAAAATTAAAAAAAAAAATTACTTTCTTAGAAACCAAGTCAAAATTTTCTTTAATTGAAAAGTGTTTTTCTTTAATCAATTTTTTTAATGACAAACAAACACAAAAAAAAATTTAAAAATTATTTTTAAATAATCACTTTTCACAAAAACAAACGTAATTATTCAATGTGAATTACTATATATGCAATACTTAAACTCACAAAGTTTTTTTATTTTAAAAAAGCTAATTATAAAGCAAACCCGGATATATAAAATCAAGTATACGTGGCTTATAAATTATAGTTTACACTATTATATATAAAATATTGAATTCTCCAGACTTGAGCACAAAATCCTACCATCATCTCCCCGCCTGATTGCCTCATGTAGAGCAGTTCTACCATTAGGGCCGCCATAGTCCACTGAAATGCAATTAGTTAGGATTTCATCGATCACCTTTTCTCGTTCTCGACCCCTTCTGGAAGCAGCTGCAATATAAAGTGGAGTTTCTCCATGAACATTGGCGGAATATGAAAACTCAGGGTCCTCTTTTGTCAATATTTCCACCACATGGCTCCGCATATGTCGAGCTGCCTCGTGCAACGCTGTATCTTGCTCTTCAGTGGTCATCCTCAACATCTTTTTTGCTTTTGCACGGTCAATGAGGACTCTTACCACATTGGAATGGCCATATCTTGCTGCCAAATGGAGTGGGATTTCAGCTTTCTTATTGGCTTGGAATAACAGTGGTGGACACATTTCAAGAATTATATCAACAAAATCAGTGCATTCCGGTTCACTGCTTTGGTTTCCTAAGTAGACATGAAGAATGGTGTTCTCGTCTGGAGTCGATAACTGATCAAGGCAGGTTTGATAATTCTCAAAGGGATCGATATCGCCTGCTTCCGCAGCTTTGAACAAGACAGGATCCATATAGAGCGTCATACTATTTTGTAGCTTAGAGAAACTCACTGAATGAAAAGTAAACAAATGAAGGGGAGATGAAATTAACCACTGTGGCTCAAAGGCAAGAGGTTCCACTCCTCAACTGATCACAAGCTGCTGATTTCTTCGGTATTTAAAGGAAGAAAAAGCGTTAAGAACCACAAATTACATTTATTTTCCTTTTTGATATTTTGTCGCAATATCTTTGATTCTGAAACACAGAATAAAAGGAAAGGATTATCATGCTGACACTCTTCTTTTTTTATCTGATACTTAGACACTTGTATATATTAAAGTATCTCGCGCTACATCGAACTTAAAAAGTGAATTAAAAACACACATATGCGCAAGCACATGCACACATGCGCGCGCGCATAAACTAAATCAGTATTTCACTGTAAATATTGGATATGCATTCATAAAAACATTATTTAGCAAATGAAACTAAAACATTTTATCACAATTTTTTTAAAAAAAGTTATGAGTATTTTTTCCTTCTTTTATAAGCAGAGAATATTGATACTTTAACATTCATATATATATCAAAGTATCTCGCTACACCAATATTTTAATTTGGGACATTAAAAAATTAATCGAACACATTACCTATAATTTAAAATATTAGGGGAAAGTACAATGACAATAATACTTTCCCCACATTTTCCCCGCATGTTTTTGTATGGCTCTAAAAAAATATGTTTGCTTTTTTTTTTTTCGATCAATATTTTTTTTTTTAATTTTATCATTTTAATATTAAATTTATTTTATTGGGTTATCTCACTCACAAGATATGAATCGCGAGTTTGGCAAACTAACCTAGTTGGTTGAGATTTTATTCTTCATTATTTAACCTTTTTTTTTTAATTTTATCATTTAATATTGATTTAATTAAGAATTAGACTTTATAATTTATTTTATTTGCTTTTTATTAGGTTAATCCATTCTCATAACCCAAGAATAGTTCTTAGTATATTAATCTTGAGTTGACTCGGTTGTTTTTTGTGTTTTTTTGTTTAATTGAATTTCTTTTCAATTTTATCATTGAATATTAGGTCGGTTAAAAATTAAGTATTCATAATCTATTTTGATTTCTTTTCTATTAGGATATCTTGGTCTCATGATCAAGGTCGCAAGTTTTTGTATTTTAACCCTGGTTAAATCAAGTTGTTATTTTTTTATTTTCTTTCAAGATGTCATCTTGGTCTCGTGTCCTTCAACATTAGATTTGTTTTTTATTGGGTTGTCCATGTTTCATAACCTAAATTGCATATTTGACAAATTAATCCAGTTGACTCAATTTTTTATAACTGACTTTTTTCTCAATTTCATTATTTAATATTGTGTTTGATTGAGAATTAGGTTTTATTATTTATCTTAGTTTGATTTTTATGAGATTATTTTAGCTTGATGACCTAAAAATAGTGCTTAATAGGTTAACATATATTGACTTAGCTTATTTTTTTAATTAAGATTTTTACAATTTCATCATTTAGCATTGGGTCCAATAGGATCGATTGAGTATGTGCTGGATTAATCAATATTTTATTGATTGATTTATTAATCAAATATTTTAATTTGGAATACTTTCAAGCTAAGATTATATAAATTATATAAATATAATTGTTGATTAATTTATAATGTTTAAGTTTTTTTTCTTGTTTGGCTTATCATAAAAGACAATAGAGATGAAATGCTTTCTATCATAATAGGGTATTACCTGCCGTTTTCAATGTTGTCTATGCTCTTGAACTTGACAAACGCTCAAATGTGAATAAATCACTCGTCAACATAACTTCCTAGCAAGGCAAGTTGTGTTTTGGGACAATAAAAAGTTTTAAAAAAACCTTTATTGTTATTTCCCTAAGCATAACTTCCTAGGAAGGCAAAAGGATTTTGAAACAAGAAAGAAAAAGGAAAGGAAGACCATGTTGTATATCAAAGTATCTCGTTAGATCAATATTTATCAAACTTAAAAAGTGAATTAAAAACACTCATATATGGGCAAAAATATGCACGCATCCATACACAAAAACTAAATCAACATTTTTACTTATTAGGGATTAAATTTTTTTATATATATTTTTTATTTTTTTCTATATTGTTATCTCAGTTTTATAACCTGAGTCTCAAGTTTAATAAGTTAACTTGGGTTTTTTTTTAAGTTTTTTTTTAATTGATTTTGTTTTTAATTTCATAATTTAACTTTTAGTTGATTGAAAATTAACCTTTATAATTTATTTTAATTTGTTTTTCATGGGGTTATCATAGTCTCATAATTCAAGTTTACAGATTTGACATTTTAACCTAAGTTGATCTAAGTCAATCTAATATGTTATTATCTTAATATTAAAAAAAATATATATATTATCTTGAATTATTTTTAGTCAAATTATGTTTTTATTGGTCGTCCGAGTTACTTTTGGACCCTCAAAATCAATCATGTCATATTGAGTCAACACTAACATGGTTTAAATTTCTTTTCCACTAAAATATACATTAGCAATATCTAAATATTTTTTTATGTTCAAGAAAAATTTGACCCAACCTACAATGTAGCTAGCGCGGGTCAATAATCTAGTACACACACTAAACTAAAACAATATCTCACTATACATGTACATACATATTCATAAAACACTATTAAGAGAATCAAAATAAAAAATTCAATCACAAATTGTTGTAAAATTCTTTATTTTCTATTTGTAACTAACAATTTATTCCAAATAATGAATGTTTTTTTTTTAAAAATACAACTGAATTTTATTTGATAGCAAATCAAGGATTGAGTATTTTAGGCAAAATTATTATTATTATTATTATTATTATTATTATTATTATTATTATTATTATTATATGAAAATATACTTACTATGATATTAATTATTAATAACTATCTAATTAGGAAAATTAATTATTCATACTAAATACAAATTTAATATCATTATATATATTGTTTCAAACAAATTCCAAATTTGCATTATTGTGAAAAAATAAGATTTTTGTGAACATTTGTTTGTAGTATATTCTAGATTAATCAATATTTTTATTGATTAATTTATTAATCAAATTCATTAATATGGAATACTGTCAATCTAAGATTATATAAATTATATAAATGCAATTATTGATTAATTTATAATTTTTATGTTTTTTGTATTTTTTTTCTTTGTTTTCTTATCATAAAAAACACTAGAGATGAAAAGTTTTAAAAAACATTTTATTGTTAATTCCCTCTTCTAAAGCATAACTTGCTAGCAATGCAAAGGATTTTGGAATACAAAAGTGAAAAGGAAAGGATGACTATGCTAACACTTCTGCCTTTTTTTAATGTTCTTTATAATACTTAGACACTCGTGCACATCAATGTATCTCGCTACATTAATAGTTATTGAACTTAAAAAATGAATAAAAAACACACATTTATAAAATTTTATTTGATAGCAAATCTGGAATTGACTGTTTTTGTTTGAAATTTTTTTCACAAATTTTAGCTAAATTTTAAAATTTTTGTCTCATTATTGATAAACATCATCATCATCATCATCATTATTATTATAAACCCAATTTTTTAATTTTAAAAAATAAAATAATAAAAAACAAAAAAATAAATGGATTAAAAAAATAATTTGAGAAGTGGGTTAAGACAACACAAATTAAAAGTTTGAGGATTAATAATGATGGAATTATAAATTTGGTAGTCAATGTGGTAAAACATTAGAAGAATTAATAAGTTTGGGGACTTAATTAAACTTTGATTTAAAGTTCAAGGATCAAAGTGCAAGCAATTAAAGTTAAAGGATCAAAGTGAATAAGCAGTAACACTATAGGGGTTAATTGATTTTTTCAAGGGTAATTTTGATCGAATTAAAAGTTAAAAAGTCAATTAAGGAGTGAATTGATTAAATTGGAAACCAAGTACTATTTTGTAAATGGCTTTAAAATTTAGGGATTCAATTGCAATTTGATCTAGGGATAACATTAAGGAAAAAATAAAGATTTTTCTTGATTAGAGTCGTAGTTGTTAAGTGTCAGAAGTTTAAAGGTTAAATTGAAAATAGTTATTTCAAGTGTAACGGTGTCATTTTCAACATTGTTTATCATCTCTTCATCCTCCTCAAAACCGGATTCACAGGAAAGACAACCAAAAAAATCAACGCTGCCAATATCCCCACCCACACGATGAATCTCCTGTTCAACTCTGAGAACCATTGTAACGCAAACATAAGAAATGAATTAGCTAATGTGTTCATAAGAAACAGATATAAAACTTTGGTACAAGGACCACATGCAATCGACTTTATTCCTACGTTTAACAGTAAAAACATCATAAAACCCGCAGAAACCTATGACAAATAATATCGATTTATGGCAAACTTCTTATAGTTGTAGTTATATCATATATAGGCTTTGAAGAGGTAACTAGCTTCTTATCAGCAAAAGATATATAAACACGATCAGCAAATAAGCCACTTCAAGATTTTACGATTTAGGAAATCAAAACAACCACATGATTTCTGACCATATGACGTCACGAATTTTTTTCAAAAATCAATAAGAATTTTTTAAAAAGTACATCTGAATTTTATTTTATAGGAAATTTATAATTGATTATTTTCTAAGAATAACTTATCTTATAAAATCCTTGCTAAAAGAACTAAACATTAAGAGCGTGATTAAGATTATAGTAGCGATTTAAAATATTTTTTTATTTGAAAATATATTAAAAATAAAAAATTTTATTTTTTAAAATTATTTTTGACATCAATACATCAAAAATAATTTTAAAATATAATTTTTTTATTTTAAATAAAAAAATTTAAAAAATTTTATAAATACAATTTACACTGCTTACACAAGGTAAGGTAGAAGAAGCTCAAACCAATGAGTCAGACGGTGATAGCAAGTCACAAGGAAGGTAATTAATATCCTATCATGATAAACAACGTGGCAACCCCAAATAATATCCTAGTGGTTTCCTTGTCTATCTTTTCATCTTGACCATTTCCGAACCTTGAATCAACGAAATCAAAAAGTGAATGAAGACAGCAAAAATTGAGGGCATCATTGACATTTCATCTGATATGACAAATACGATAAAAGTAGTTTATTTAGCTAGAATTGCAGTGCTCTGATATGACAAATCATCCCCTTTGTCTTTATTTTTCTCATTATTCCCTCTTCTCAAAACCTTGCGCCGGCGGCTAGGCGGTCCACTGCCAACGTCTTCTATGGATTCTAGGATCTCTCCCTGCAAAAAGCTTAGGGTAAAATATCGTAGATATCCATCATTTTTAGCTATTTAATAAATATCATATATCAACTTCCGGGCCTTTAATTCTCAGATAACCCAATATATTATTGTTTATTGTTACTCTCCTTAATTGTTGTAAGATTATGTTAAGTTTCTATTTGATTTTTCAACTTTAATTTTCAGATTTTTTAAATTTTAATTAATTGTTTTGTTTTCATTCATTTGTACTACTTTTCGTTTTTAGATGGAAGGGCGTGTTTCCTTTGTCATCCTTCTTCGTTATAAGTCTGTCAAGTTATGGAATCTCCCATAGTTATTGCCGCATGTAGAGCAGTTCTACCATTAGGGCCGCCATAGTCCACTGAAACGCATTTTCCTATGATTTCATCGACTACCTTTCCTCGTTCTTCGCTCCCCCATGGGATGATGGAAGCAGCGATATAAAGTGGAGTTTCTCCATGAACATTGGCGGGATATGAAAACTGACGGTCCTCTTTAGTCAATATTTTCACCACACGGCTCTGGCTATTTCGAGCTGCCTCGTGCAACGCTGTATCTCCCTCTCCATTGGTCATCCTCAATATCATTTTAGCTTTAGTTACTCTGCTCTCCAGATCTGAAGGTAGAGCTTTTGCACGGTGAATGAGGAGTTCTACCACATTGGAATAGCCATATCTTGCTGCCAAATGGAGGGGGGTTTCTCCTTTTTTATTGGCTTGGAATAACAGTGGTGGACACCTTTCAAGAATTTTTTTCAACAAAATAAGTGGATTCCGGTTCCGTTGTTTGGTTTCTTAAGTAGACATGAAGAATGGTGTTCTCGTCTGGAGTCAATAACTGATTGAGGCAGGTTTGACAATTCTCAAAGGGACCGATATTGCCTGCTTCTGCAGCTTTGAACAAGACAGGATCCATAAATGAAATGAAAACAAATGAAGGGGAGTAGAAAGTACTGTGGAACAAAAGGTTCCACTCAACTGATCACAAGCTGCTGATTTCTTTGGTTTTTTACAAAAGAGAAAGCATGATATATGAATCATGTTTAGGACCTTTTTAAAATCATTGCCATATATATATATATAAGATTTGGGGTTCTAACAAGATATTCATGTTAATCACAAATAGAATCATAATGCAAATAACTTCATCTTTTAGGTGATTGTTGAGCAAAATGGCTATGGATGGAGTTGGCTATTAACAAGAACTGGAAGTGTATTTCCCACAATTATTACAATATTTCTTCAAGCCAAAATGAACTTGCTGACAAATTAGTAAGTTACTGGCAGCTGTCATCAAAATAGAGTATTAATAAGAACAGGGGAATTGGTACCCGTCGCCAGAGAAAGGCCAGAAGAGTGGGGGGGACGAACGAACGAGAAGAAGAGGACAAGAGTGGAGGAACGAACAAAGAAAACCAGGAAGACAGAAAAAACGAACTGAGACTCAGAAACGAAAACAAAGACCGAAAGAAAGACGAGAGGGCGAAGAAGAAAAAAACAGAGGACAAACAAGAAACAGAGAGCAGAGGAGAAAGGCAGAAGGGGAGAGACCGAGAGAGAATTAAAAGAAGTAAGACCAGAAGAGAAGCACGCGAAACACAGAAGTACAGGGAAGAAAGTAGCTTTGGCCAGCCATTACACCTTCGCCATCGTCTTCGTCCCCAAGCACCAGAAAAACATAGAGGACAAACAAGAAACAGAGAGCAGAGGAGAGAGGCAGAAGGGGAGAGAACCCAGAGAGAAAAGAAGCAAGACCAGAAGAGAAGCGCACGAAAAACAGAAGCAGAGGGAAGAGAGTAGCTTTAGCCAGCCAGTACACATTCGCCATCATCTTCTCCCCCAAGCACCAGGTAAGCTACGTACGTTTCCCCTCCCCTTACATTTTAATCACCCTTTGACTATAGCAAGCGTGCGTAAGCAATTCACGCCCGCCTGCTAGTAAAAGTCCATCAGGTTACTGGTTTGGGTCAGCAACTAGACTGAACTAGCTAAGTCTACCCCAGTACAATTAAGCTAGATCTAGTAAAAAAAAACAAAGAGCAGTTGAGGCTGGGCTAGGCCAAGATCTCAAGCCTAGCTGATCTAATTTGTTTTGGATCAAAGATGTATTTGGCAAAACAATCCTTATTTTTTTCTTTTTTATTTCACTTTTTTTTATTTATTCAAATAAATCATTTTTATTTGTGAAATATGAATATGGTATCTGATACATTTCTATCTTTTCTTCCATAAAAAACTAACAATAAAAAATATGTATGCTTTACTTTCAATTTAAATTTTACTAGTTTATTCATTAATGACAGAGTCAAGAATAATATGTTTTTTAGTGTTACATAATATTTACAAATACTAGAGTTTTGAAATATTTATATCCGAATATTCATTAGTGCTAAAGTTATAAATATTACAAGTAAATCATTGATAGCATAATATAACATGCTTTTATCAACTTAAGATAAAATCAGTAATGTAGTCTATCTTAAATAAGATGTTTAAAGGGTGATAATATTTTTTATTTTACATAACCAAACTTGTAATATAAAATTTTTATTAACCAATTAAATTTTCAATAACTATAAGAAGACTCGTTTAGTTAGATCTTTCCCCTTTCCTCTGAAAACAAGATGTCAATTACCTATTATTTTCATCATTAAACTTTTAAATGTCGGCACGATCTCGATTGCCTCAAAATACACTACTGCTTTCCTGTTTACACTACAAAGAAGGTTATGTCTCGCTAAATTAACTCATAATTAAAAAATCAAAAACCTGAGGCCACAAGCTACGAAGCACCAAACCAAAATAAAATACAAATAATCAGAATGAATATATGACAATTAGCTCTTTTGTTTATTGAAGGCAAGAGGCCCTTTTCCTTAATTGAAGCATCATTTAATTTTTAGTTGATTTCTTGTGCTTTTGTCAGTTGTGAGTTCCGGTCGCCATTAGACTCTAAGCTCTAAAGCAAAATTACTGCGACCCCTTCTGGATGACATTGGTTGATATATGGTCCATCTGCAGTGGCACAAAAGCAATGTATTATAGAGGGGATTAATTAATATATCGGCTGAGTAGCCGAGAGAGACATTAACACACACGTACTGCAGCAATATTTCCTGAACGGAGGAGGGCGGCAAGAACACTTTGCCAACAACAATCCTTTACATGATTATGGCAGGAACGGCATTTTTTCCACTCATGATCACCTGTAATTGCAGTACGTCGATGAGTTAGTACCACTTCATATAATTAATTAAATAGTTTGATTAATGGCAGAAAGTTAATACAGACACAACGCCCATCAAAACCTAATGCATCAGGTCTTGGTTTAAAACACAAATTCTTGATTGCTAGGATTTATAAATGTTTTTGTTTGGAAATGGGCATTTTATATTTCTCTATTTTTCTAAAAAAACTGAAGAGGACTAAAAGCTGTTTCCAAGTGCTCCACTATAAGAGAAAAATTTGAAAAAAAAATGTTAAGAGAATAAGAATTAAAGTGAATTATCATATTTGAAGAAATTTAATTGAAAATCGTTTTAACTTGCTAATTTCAATTGTATTATTTGTGATAAGGATAGACCTAAATTTGCTTCATACGTATGTGTTATTGACGCGGAACAGTTTGATTGGATTAAAACGAAACATGTGAAAGTAAACACGATTAAATTTAAATTAAATCAACTAAGAAAAAATATTTTATGGATAATAGTAAAATGCTAATATAAAATCAAGTCAAGATCTAAATTAAACATAATTATAAAAATAACTCAAAATCACTTATAAAAAAATTAAAAATATATTAATGGGTTTTAAACGAGAAATGGAATAAAAAATACCAAAACAAAGAATTTTTCCCCTTCAAAATGTCTTTATCCCCTTACCTTTCCTCCACGAAATGAGGGTTAAATGATAACCTCGTTAAAATGATTCTCTCTTTCTAAATTTGTACCAAACTGATGAGGGATGAAAATTGAAAGTAGGGAACCTCTCTTACCCTTATACCAAAATTAACCTGAAAAACCAAGTTTCTTGTTTGGTTCACTTTTTTTTTTTTTTAATTTTAATGTAAAACCAAACGATAACTTTTATTTTCTATTTTAAAGATGGAAACACAAAATACAAAAAAAATAATCAAGTAAAGGCATCCTAGAAGTCAAAACCTCAAGAACAACAACACTGACAGGAAGAGCAATAATTAAAGAGCCTATTTGCTGATACGTACAGAGATGATCACATAAAAAAAAATTAAAAAAGATGTATACTTTTTGTAGTACTTTATATAATCTATGTATAACTCCTCCTTTTTTTTTTTTTT